>NC_046361.1:19611329-19940473 GCF_011125445.2 Fundulus heteroclitus | reverse complement strand
TTATTTCAGGATGGAAGGATAGTTTTACTTAGTATAACAAAAAGTGTTTCTGAACAGGATTACTAAGTATAGGTTTAACAATATTTACACCACAAGACTCATATTTGCTCACGCCTATTTAATTCACATTAAGACTTCTCTACATGAAAAAGTAGTAACAATAGGGAGTGTTTAGGTGTAATATTGGCTTAACATAATTTCAGCTGCAGTCAGTGGTGGTGCTTGCAATGAAAGGCACATGGGCGATGAAATACATTGCATTCCCATACAAAACAAATGTATAGATCTCTCTAGTCCTATCAGCAAGTACTGTCTGCCAACTAAATGATAGGGCTGTGCATAAAAATCGAGATAAAGATTAATATCAATATTTTTAAAAACGATTTTAATATCGATATTCTGGCTTTCAATATCGATATACCTCTCAACCTCTAGGGGGCGTTATTACAGCGCAACCATTACAGTTACAGCAAAAGGAGAGCGAGTGAGACGAATTTGTGGAACGGCCGACAGGATTTTAGAAGCTCCTTGTCCCTAAAATCAGATGTTTGGGCACATTTTTGGTTTCTGTGACACGTTAAATGCATTGAAGCAATGCACTTTATTTTCCTGTTAATATGTCTGTGATCAATAAATAGAACATAAACATAATATTTGGCTGATTTTGTGTGATTGAATCACTGAGCATTAATTCAAAGTAATAAATACGATATTGGAATCAAATCAAGCTGAGCTATGTATCGAGAATCGTATCGTATCGGCTCATCCTAGATGATACCCAGCCCTACTAAATGAGCATGCAAACAATGATTAAATATTTTTAATTTAGGTGGTATTATTAGATAGAGTATAAAAGGGTAAAATAACACTTACATGGGGAGGCCCAAGTCATCCAAAGGTGGTGGAAAGAAAGTGAAGGTCTGTAGTTTAGATGCAAGTTCAAAGGAAACACAAAGTTAATAATAAAGCGAGAAAACATCCTCAAAGAACAAAATACTTTCATTTCTAGAAAAGGCAGACAGCAACTTAACTAAAAAAGCTATCCAAAAATCAATAGACTTTTACAGGCAAACACCTAGTTCTCTGTGTTTACCTCCATATCTTCCTAAAACCAAACATAGTTCCTACACTAGAAAGCTATTGTTCTGTTACAAAGCTGCACAAAAAGTTGATTAAGGCCACAGGCATTCAGTCTAAAGTTCTGACCTACAAATCTACTCGTTTTATATGTAATCTTGGTTAAGAACTATTAAAAAATCAGCACAAATGTAAACAAGCCTGTAACAATCGGCCCATTAAAATGTGTCAATTTAGTAAACCTTATACTATTTAAATGTATTTTAGCTAGTGCATAATTGTTTTATAATCGATTTATTAAAAGTTTACAACAGCTTGTCCATGCAAATTCATGGGCTAAATGCAATCTCAGGCCCTTCTTACTACAGGGCAACAATGGCACGCCACTTAATCATTACAATTATCATCGTTATTATTGTGACTTGCTACTATTTAATTTCTTTCAAAATATGCTCTAAATATTTGCCAATATCAAAACAAAGTGACAAGTACTCTTTGGTTTAAACTATTGATACAAATAACTTGGAGAATTCAATCTCATTATCACTGAATCTTCAAAAAAGGAATACAGTTGCAAAGAGGTAATCAACAAGGGTTCCTAACTAATGTACACATTTATCAATGCAAGCTTTGCTTTATGCACCTGTGTTTTTAAAACTTTTTCTATTTTTATGATAACCATAATTTTATACACTAATTTTTTTTCTAGAAAAAATTGGCCTTCTTCTGAAAAGTGTAATTAATCAGAATTTGCAGAAAAGAAAGTGGCTTCTGCAGCTAAACGGACTGTGCAAAACAGAGTGAGAAGCTGACACAAATAAAGAGAGGCTATTACATTGAGTAATTGTTCCTCGTCGGGTAGATGGCACTTCGAGTTCACTGTACACAGAAAACACATAGAGTACATCACTATGTTCCCAATGATTTCAGCCTTATAAATGAAGCTTCTTTGCTGAGCAAATTTATAGAAAAAGTTGTGGAAAAAAATTGACCCGCATTATTAAAACATCCATCCAATCCATCCATCCATCCATCCATCCATCGTTATCGTTCCACTTATCCGGGGTTGGGTCGCGGGGGGTAGCAGCTTCAGTAGGGAGGCCCAGACGTCCCTCTCCCCGGCCACTTGGGCCAGCTCCTCAGAGGAACCCCAAGGCGTTCCAGGTCAGCCGAGAGACATAGTCCCTCCAGCGTGTCCTGGTCTTCCCCTGGGTCTCCTCCCGGTGGGACGTGCCCGGACACCTCACCAGGGAGGCGTCCAGGAGGCATCCTGACCAGATGCCCGAGCCACCTCAACTGGCTCCTCTCGACGTGGAGGAGCAGCGGCTCTACTCTGAGTCCTCCCCGGATGACTGAGCTCCTCACCCTATCTATAAGGGAGAGGCCAGACACCCACTACGGAGAAAGCTCATTTCAGCCGCTTGTATCCGCGATCTCGTTCTTTCGGTCACGACCAAAGCTCGTGACGATAGATGAGGGTAGGAACGTAGATCGACTGGTAAATCGAGAGCTTCGCCTTTTGGCTCAGCTCTCTCTTCACCACAACGGATCGGTTACAGCGCCCGCTTCACAGCAGACGCTGCACCAATCCGCCTGTCGATCTCCCGCTCCATCTTCCCTCATTTCATGAACAAGACCCCAAGATACTTGAACTCCTCCACTAGGGGCAAGTACATCCTCCCCAACCCGGAGGAGGCCACTCTACCCTTTTTCGGCTCAAGACCATGGTCTTTGGATTGGAGGCACTGATTCCTCATCCGGCCACTTCGCACTCGACTGCGAACCGCTCTAGTGAGAGCTGTAGATCACGCCCTGATGAAGCCAATAGGACCACGTCATCCAGCGATTAGCAATTATTAAATTATTCAAATTATTAAAACAAAGCATATCAAAACACAGCACAGTACTGTGAAATAAACATGATTTAAAGAAACATAATAGAGCATACCCCGCCTCTCACCCAGTGAACGCTGGAGATAGGCACCAGCACCCCCGCGACCCCATGAGGGATAAAGCAGATCAGAAAATGGATGGATGGATGGATAATAGAGCATACAATCTCTTTCTATGTGCTCAAACCTTGGGCTATAATTTAGTTGTGATCAAATTCTGTTTTTCTCTGTTTTTTAATTTTTTATCTTTATCTTTCTCTATATTTGTGAAAATTGTAAAGAAAATCTCAATTTGGGTTTTGGCATTAAAGCTTTACAGTATATATACTTTTGATAAAGGTAAATCCTTAATAGATTAGAATAAACATAGCTTTATTGTCCCACAAATTAAGGTGTGACAGTGGCAAAAGCATATAGACAGTATACACCAGAGCTACACACTAGATTAACTAATATAAATAAAAAAGCTAATTTAAAGTTGTAAAGCAGACGAGAATAAACTTATCAGAAGGGAAAAGGTGCACAATTATTAGTTAATAATATGGCATATTCAAATAAATGCAAACATTGGATTAAAAAAATTCAATGTTCAAGTTAAACAGAGGAAAGACAGCAGCTATAATATATTCCTTTCACACATTTAAAGCTCCCTGATAAACAGATGTATGCTTCAAACAGATAAACATTGACACATTGAGAGAGACACTTCTCTACATACTGATGCTGCCCATCGCTGAGTGTGTGCTTTAGATAGACACTCCATATCCATTTTTGATAAAAGGTTGATTTTTAAAAGTATTTTAGCTCATCTTTCCCATTGGTTTTAATGAATGTGAGGAGGGTTGTATTTAGGTTTGAGAATAAACCAAAATAATATAAAAAATAAAATTGATTAATAAATTTTTCAACTTCTTACGGGCCAACTTTAGTCTGCAAAGACACCGGAATGTAGCCCGAATTGGTTGCCTGTGGACGCCCTGTTTAAAAAGAGAGAAAAGGAATGCCCTCAGGTCAAGGACTCCACAAGCAATCATTTTAAATGAACATTAAGTTTTCTCTGTTGACTTTGCACAGCCTTACCTGTGTAGAACTTTTTGAAAGCCTCATTTTTCGACAAGTTAGGATACAGGTATGTTATATCGTTAATATCTCGAATGCGATCACCAAGGCAGCGTATCTCAAGATCTCTCTTGGTGAAAGGCTGAAGGTTCTTGAACATCGTCATCCCATCTGGAGGAAGAGAATGTTTGAAATGTCAATGGCAATGTTTAAGTATCCAGATTTGTTGACATTTTCAACCTTTTGTCGTGGTAAATCTACACACTTTAATTTTTTATTTTTTTATTTTTTGGGGGGGGGTTATGTGACAAACCAACAAAAACAGGTACATACTTTCAGACAGCAAGAATAGAATTAATAGCTTTCTTTTTTCCCGTAATCTTTTCTAAGAAAAATCAGCAAAGTTTGGTGTGCATTTGTTTTAGCCTCTTTCGTCAATACTTTGTAGAACCACATTTCTCTTTAAAAACAACTGACATCCTTTAGGGATTATTTCTCTACCTACTTTGTACATATGAAGACTGAAACAATAGTTAATAGCAAAACTAATTAAGTCCAGTTCAGATTGGATGGGGATTAATCGGTCACGTCTATTTTCTGGTTTTGCTACAGGTTTCTTAGTTGGATTTAGGTGAAAAAATCTTATACAATAGAAAATAAAGTGAACTTGACTGTGCTGTAATTTATTAGGGACTAAATAGTATAGTACAATTTTGAAATTTGTAAGTGGATTTAACTGCTTATATATTACTTTATTATATAAGGGCAGTTGTTATCAATCTGCACTGTAAATAAAAGGATTTTAAGCCTGCACTTTGACTGGTACCATTCTCACACATATTTATGCTTTGCTGTAACACTTCCATTGTGGCCTGTGGTTATAAGTTTAGGGTTGTTATCCAGCTGGAAGGTGAACCTGTACCCCCTGTTGGTCTCAAGTTTCTAACAGTATTGCCCTGTTTTAGCTCCATCCAGCTTCCCGGTCCCTGCATCTCCACACCACATATCTGCCACCGACCATGTGTTAACTCTGGGGAAGGTTTGTTCAGGGTGATGTGCAGTGTTTTCTAGCCCGCAAAGTGGTTTGCATGTAGCTAAAAAGTTCAGTACTGAACTGAACTAGGCGGAGCACAATATGCATGTCCATATGTTTGCTATGTTCCCTGTGTGGCTTCTGACAAGCATTACAAAGGGCTTCTCATGGCTTTTTTCTGACAACGTTTCCAAAATGGCCAAACTTTCCAAATTTGTGAGAAACAGTTGTTCTGTTAACAGACTCTTCCATTCCAGCTATGGATCTCTTCACCTCCTCCAGAGTTTCTATGGGTCTTCAGCCTGTCTCCCTGATTAATAAGCTCTTCTTGCTAGCTTGTCGGTTTCAGACAGCAAGGTCTTGGTAGGTTTGAAATAGGGCTGGGTGATATGGACCAAAAATAATATCTCTATATTTTTTCTCTGAATGCAGATTTACAATATTTATCTCAATATGTTTTTCTTTTCATTAGGTAGCTATAAAAAAGCATCTCCGAATCAAAGCTTTATCCTAACTGTTTCACAGGCAATTTTTTGACAAACAGCTGTAGATAAATATGAGAAACAGCTGAAAAACAACCTACAGGAATAAATAAACATATAATTCTAATGCAACATAGACCATCTCCATATAAACGATATAATCTCATCTTATATACCTTTTTTTATCTCGATATTTTTTTAAATCGCAATATATTAGCCAGCTCTAGTTTGAAGTAATAACATATACCTGCAAGATTTTTTAGAGCTTTGGATATCCCAAAAAAGTAAAAAAAAAAAACTAAACAAAAAAAACAACTGGACTTTTTACCAGCAAAAAAGTCCAGTTGTTTTGTTTTTTTAATGTTTTTGAAGTAACCATGACCTGGGTGACTGAGAATCTTCACCAGCAGTTTTGGATATTGTTTTATAGCCTAGCTCTACCTTAACCCTCCCCACAACTTTCTCACTCACTGACACTGTTTCTTGGTTTTCATGATGCTGTTTGATAACTAATGTTCTCGACTAATGTTCTCTGTCAAACCTCTGAGGTCTTCACGGAGCACAGCCATATTTCTACTTCTGAAGGTGACTTGTTGCACTGGATCAGATCTTAGATGATAGAACCACTGGTATTAGAGCAAATAGGGCGGAATACACACAAATTTTACAGAGTTGTATTTGTAAAACAATCATTTATCATTCCCTTTTAGTTCCCAACGAAGCACTACTTTGTTTCGGTTGATCACATAAGAATAAAATAACTCAAAATATGTTGGTGGCATGTGACAGAATGTGAAATGGGAGTATCCCTTTCCAAGGCACTGTGATAGTTTTCTGGCTATGTTAGACAAAGTAGTAATCCAATTTTTTTCTTTTAAATAGTCATTAAGTAAACGGTGTAATCACACAGTGCACAAGGCTTAAATTAAATGCAATCAAAACTGCCAAGCCATCACTTACTCTCATAGGTCACATAAGCGATTGTGATGGCTCCGATCTCCGAGTCACTAAAGCGCAGCAGGAATGTCCCATCGGTACACTGTTTTAGAACATGTTGTATATGTTGCTTCCCGATGAAACCAAATATAAGCCTAGTAAAACAAACATTGCAAACACTGGTCATTGTGACTGAATATAATGTGATGCCTACATTATACTGAATGAAAGACAAGAAGGTTTTTCTCACCCATCACTCCAGTAGGGCCTCAGATGTTTCTTGGTGAGATCCATTGCTCCCTCAAACCATTGCCAGAAAGTGAAATTTCGCTGTGCGAGGATCTCCTGCAAGAGTAAGAGTAAGAGTAAGGTAACATTTAGATTTGTATGCCAGATAATTTCTGCAAAAGAAGGTTACATCCCACTACTTACTTTATTAAACTGGCACCAAGAAACCATCATGTTGCTGAAGTCATCTGCATAATCAGGCCTGTCAAAAATCTTCTGGGCTAAGAAGTGCTTGTTGAAAGCGTTAAGGTGGTGATTTGTCTGGACGTCTAAGCAAAACTTATTGTCTAGAGTTTCAACCATCATCTTCCAAGGTACACGATCTGGGACGACGAAGGGCAAACGGTCCTAAACACAGGAACAGAAAATATTACATTATATAATCAGAGCATCAGACCCTCTGGAAGATGCTGCCCCTTTGAGCTGTAAGACAAGGGAATCACACCCACCACCAAGTGCCCAAGTGTGAAAACACAGCTTTTTAGGGGTTAAATTATACAAAATCTATTGCTGAACGTGACCTTGAAATCTTGGGCATATAGATGGGATTGAGAAATAATATCCAAGAGAGAATATGATACAGGGTCTTGGCATAATCTTTAGACTTTTTAGACTAGCGTCTCTGCTATTCGCGGATGACGTGGTCCTATTGGCTTCATCAGGGCGTGATCTACAGCTCTCACTGGAGCGGTTCGCAGCCGAGTGCGAAGCGGCCGGGATGAAAATCAGTGCCTCCAAATCCGAGACCATGGTCTTGAACCGGAAAAGGGTAGAGTGCCTTCTCCGGGTTGGGGAGGATGTGCTGCCCCTAGTGGAGGAGTTCAAGTATCTTGGGGTCTTGTTCACGAATGAGGGGAAGATGGAGCGGGAGATCGACAGGCGGATTGGTGCAGCGTCTGCTGTGAAGCGGGCGCTGTACCGATCCGTTGTGGTGAAGAGAGAGCTGAGCCAAAAGGCGAAGCTCTCGATTTACCGGTCGATCTACGTTCCCACCCTCATCTATGGTCACGAGCTTTGGGTCGGGACCGAAAGAACGAGATCCCGGATACAAGCGGCTGAAATGAGTTTTCTCCGTAGTGTGTCTGGGCTCTCCCTTAGAGATAGGGTGAGGAGCTCAGTCATCCGGGGAGGACTCAGAGTAGAGCCGCTGCTCCTCCACGTCGAGAGGAGCCAGTTGAGGTGGCTTGGGCATCTGGTCAGGATGCCTCCTGGACGCCTCCCTGGTGAGGTGTTCCAGGCACGTCCCACCGGGAGGAGGCCCAGGGGAAGACCCAGGACACGCTGGAGAGACTATGTCTCTCGGCTGGCCTGGGAACGCCTTGGGATTCCCCCGGAGGAGCTGGCCCAAGTGGCCGGGGAGAGGGACATCTGGGCCTCCCTACTGAAGCTGCTGCCCCCGCGACCCGACCCCGGATAAGCGGAAGATAACTGATGGACGGATGGATGGATGGATAGATGGAAAGACGTAAACATGTCTCTCTACTGCCAAACACGCTCTAGCTTTCGACAACTAATAACATAGAGGGTGAACTGTTTTACAGGCGAAAAGGGTGAGAAACAGAAACACTTGCAGGTTCATAAAAGGGTTAATTGAAACCAAATAATAACTTGACACCTACTGGTTCAGAAAATGCACTGTCCCATATGATGGTGGCTAACGCGTTGTTGTCCTGACTGCCATGAACAATGACGACCACAGGCTGGGAGATTATCTGTAAGAAGAGACATCAGGTGATGTAGTTTTCATTTCCGTGAGAGTTGAAACTAAACAATCATGGATATGGTTGTCGTTCAAGTCATAAGTTTACAGAACTTTATCATGAACAAAAATGTCATATTAAATTTGGTCTTTTAATAGTATTTTGGACTGTTCTCTTTTCATTATTGAGCTTTAGTAATAAAAAAAACTAGAAGTGTATATACAAGATTGGATTTAAAGTTGAGATTTTCTAACCTTCACAGCGTTAAAATTATGCATACAGGCTCAAATATATGCATAATCACGGCATATTTCTGGCTGTATCTTTGACTACCCTTCTTATCAGAACTGGTTGAGTTTAATTGAACCCAATAGTGGAGATTAGGGGAATCCAACAGCTTAATATCAATTTATCTTTTTAGAGCTAATTTATTCCAAGTTTCAACCATCTAGCTGTAAACATGTAATTCAGTTAAAGATGTTAGAGATAGTCCTCCTTCTTTTTATAGCCAGCTTCTTTAGCAATGAGCTTTTGTGGCTTACCCTCCTTGTGGAGGGTGTTAATGATTGTCTTCTGGAAATCTGGCAAGTCAGCAGTCTTCCTCATTGTTGTGTAAGCAAAAAACTTCCATCCATCCCTGAATTTTCTATACCAGCCCCCTATGCAGGGTTGCAGGGGGCTGACTGTTTTCAGCTGTCAATGGGTTAGAGGTGGGGTACACCCTGGACATGTCGCCAATCCATCACAGGGCAACACAGACACAAACATGACAAACAACTATGCACACACATACTTACACCGTAAGGGCAATTTAGAGAGCCCAATTAATTTAATAGTCATGTTTTTGGACTGTAGCTGGAGAACCTGGAGAGAACCCACGCATGCACAGTGAGAACATGCAAACTCCATGCAGAAAGACCCCAGGTGAAACTCAGGGGTCAAAGCTGGGATCTTCTTGCTACACTGCTACCAACTGCACCTCTCTGCAACCCTTACATATCTATTACTATTAAAATGACTGTGTTACATGCACAAGTGCCCTTTCACAAACAACTACAGGTGCTTGGTTACAGGTCCTTACAGATTCACTTACATACAGTACACCCTTATTTTTATCTTCAGCTACCACATTATACATGTCGTATTAAATAATACTACATATACTTCAGCAATGGTATCAAGGTGTTACTTTATTGTATCTGTTATACTATATCTGTTGGTTGTGCTGTTTGTTTACATCTCTCTTTGCAGGTGATGAAGCAGACTGAAGACGTTTTATGATTCTCTCCCTTTTATCTCCTCTTTCTTTCACCTTTTCTCCTTTTTTTCTTGTTTTTTCCTTTCCTCTTCTACTTTCTCATTGTAGTGTCCATATATATAATAAAAAAAATAAAAAATGACTGTTACAATTGGTGCTACATAAGCCAAAATTGTTAAAATTACATGAAAGAAAGGCTTGAAATATTTTATTTAATGTGCAAGGGATCTATATCATTTCTGAGTTTCACTTTCCTAAATGAGAAACAAAAAATATTGTACTTTCACAATATTCACATTTTTTTAACTGTACCTATATATTTAGCCAGTTTCTATCTCCCACACCGGTAGTGTTTCTTGGCTGCTGAGTTTATTGAGGGTGGTGGGGACATTTTAGGCGTGGTAAAGAAAAAAAGTGTCCAGACAATGAGAGCTAATCATAATAAATATCATGATTACAAATTTCCAGCAACAGTACAGCCATTTATTATCTTCCTGAACCTGGGCAGCTCTAGTTTGAATAAATCATTAAACCCCAAATTTGAATATGACATTCATGTCCATGATAAGTGTGTGTAAACTCCTGACTGTTGCTGCATGTAGTGGGAAGTTATAAAGGAAATTAAGTTTGTGCCAAACCTTTACAACGAAAAACGCATCATTAGTAGAGATGGAGATTTTTGCGGTGAACAGGAGTGCAAACTTCTCCTCTGTCACTGATTCAGCTCCCTTTCTGTCTGCTCGTTTTATTTTCTTTATGGACTGTTGATGAAAAAGACAAACATTTTCAACAAGACTAAAAATTTAACAAGTATTGATATGATAAACGAGGAATGATAAATACCATGTTTCTGAAGGTAGCATTTGTGGTCCTGGTGGCTGTGTTTTTATCCATGACCGATGTATTGTTGATGAGCTCCCCAAACATTCTCACTGTGCAACAAATGTTCCATGTTAAGTTATTATGCAATGTATGGCGATTACCATTTCACAATGAAACTGGAGGGTTAGACTTTTTTTTAGATTTGTTATTTTTCAATCAACATAAAATCAAACAATCTAATAAACAAAAGAAAACAAGCTTTATTTACTGTTTCTTCAAATTAGTAAAATAATTAACTGAACAATATGATTACCGGAAGTAGTTTATTCTGCCAAATGTTAAATCTAACATTATATATGTATATACAGTATATATATATATATATATATATATATATATATATATATATATATATACACAGTATATATATACAGTATATATATACAGTATATTATAGTATATATATATATATATATATATATATATATATATATATTATATATATATATATATATATATATATATATATATATATATATATATATATATATATAATATTACTGAAAGACTTAAAAAAAGTATTTATCCACTTGTTTAATAATGATTTTTCAAAAAAACAAATTGCAGAGCTGAATTTTACCTGCCACACCAAGCTGTGATTTTTGTCAGATCTGTACAATTAACAAACAACTCAAACAGATCCTTTATGGCGACATGTAAAGATCTCAGACTGTAGACTGAAAGATCTCAAAAAAGTGCTACAAAACCATTTCTAAAGCTTTGAGACAACAGCAGACAGTTGTAAGAGCTATTATCCAAAAATGGAGAAAACATTAAATTGTAATTTAATCCTTTCTAGGAATGGTCGACTGAGCCAATTGACTCAAAGATCACATCAACGATTCATCCAGGACAACATCAAAAGCACTGGAGAAATGGCTTGCCCCCAGTTAAGGCCAATGCTCACCATTCAGTAATAAGAAAGAAACTAAGCAAAAACAAGTGGTGCTCGCTGCAGAACCATAATATTTAATATTACATAAAATGTGCTCTTGTACTCAATATTAAATCATTATTTATAATGCAGTCGTGTGCTTATGGTGTGTTCTTTATTATTCTTGTAATAGTTTTGTGCTTTCTACATGAGTTTCAAGAGAGGTTGAGACCGGGGCTGGTTTTATTGAGGTGGGCAGGTTTTATGTTGTGTTTTGATAGGAAAATGTCAGCTCAGCCAGCCCTGCCAGTAATCGCAGCACACCCGTAATTATCCTTCTTCTAGTCACCACGATGCTATGTGAGACAACAAAGAAACACATAGTCCAAGCACCAACAGCTCATCTGTTGCCTCTGCTTGCTAGCCAAACAATGGGGCATTTCTCAAATTACGTCACATTTGCCTGGAGACAGTCCGGTTTCCTGGCTGGTCGGACAAGAAGAATGCAAACTGTAATGGCAACAATTGCAATACCAATCATTTTAGAACATGGCATCGTCCCAGGAGCTTCATTTCCATCCGCTTCAATAGAGAAACGCAGCGCAGAACAGCTTAAATCTTGGTTGAAATGTAGAGGCCTCAAAATGAGTGTAGAATTATAGCTAATACTAAGAAAAAATATATTTTATTACAGGCCTATGTTTTAAAATTTTCTTGAGGTTATTGTAGAACATACACTTAAAAACAACTTATTTTCAAGAGTTGCAAAGTTAATCATCCCGCTGTAATTAGACACTCCCGTCTCACCTTTACACACCCTTCTGCAATCATCACAAATGACGTTTGCATTGATGTTCAAAAATCTGCGCCCATGGTTCTGCAGTGAGCAACCTCTCTGCATCCCATTTTCTCTCTAAAAATAAACCTTTTAAAACACTCCTTATGTCTGTCTTGGAGGGTTTCCCTGCTTGATCTTGATACAAGGTCTGGGCAGAACCTTTTTCTCACGGCATGCCCGCTACTGGACTGTGATTGGACAGGATTTAGATGGCTGTGTTGAAGTTGGAAAATGGGAAATGTCTCACACATTTTATGAACTGTAGTTGTGCAGTTCAACTGTGATTGTTTTAGCGATCAAACACTTTAGCCCAGGTCACGTTCACCTCTGAAAGTCAGACCTGGGCATTTTGGCAATTGTTTTGGATGCCCTCCACTTTTTCAGAGAGTTTTCTTTCTCTATGCTGAAACAGCTGATGATTTATGATTATTCTAATCTATAGACTAGCTGCTACGGGCCTAAAACAGCCATTTGGATCTCATCATGGTGTTTACCTCAACTACATGTCTAAAATTTAAACAATGCAAAGCACCTTCAAAATGCTGAGTAAAAATCATGTCCTGATGTTATATGTGTGTTTAAATTTACAGAGAATTTTGAAATGTCTTTTCTTCAGTTTTGTTTTTACTTATAATACCTTAATTTCTCGGTTTTGTTCAAACTGATTTTGAATGTCCTAGTCCAATTATGTTAGTAATATCCCATAGCCTTTAATGTTTTACATATCTGTCATTAATTGTCCTATTCAGATTAATGATATTTGAAGATTGGGTGACGACCAAGCTTTCAGGTTACTGCTTTGACTATTGTTACATAACAGCACCCAGTCACACCTAGTTTTAACATTTCTTGACATCATTTTAGAAATGCAGGATTTAATGACACACAACCCAAATAACACCATCTTGAATAGTTGCTTCTTTACAAAAGCAATAGAGCAGGTAAGAAGATTCATCTTATACAGCTATGTGCTGCTTTGTATGTTACTCACCTCTGTTCAATAGTCATGCTCCTGGCCTGCTGTTCATTAACAATATCTGCAGTGACCTGCACAGGCTTTCCAGGTGCTAGTTTTTCTCCCAGCAGATATCTCACAGTTGCCGAGAACTTTGACTGGGTTTTAATGACCTGAGGGGGCTGTCTTTCAACTACAAAAGAGCTGTGAATGACAGAAATGTAATTAGTGACAGAATAACCTTTCTTCTTCACAAAGTGTCATTGCTAAGGTGTGCGTAATTGTACTTGCAGCTGAACGACAACCCATTTTTCATATTTTACCACCAAAATGAGGACTTTGATGTATAGTGCAGAATTTTTTTGGTCCTCACTTTTTTGGCCTAGGGGTTAAGGGTTTAGGACTAAGGTGTCAATTAGGTTTAGGTCTGTTATAGACAGGTAAGCGTTAAGCTTAGGCCATAGAGAGGGTTAAAAATTAATGGAAGTCAAGGTACAGTCCTCACTTTGTATTGTTTTTTACTCTTTTTATGGGTTTTTGCGGCACTAGTGGCTTGTTTTTCACATAGTAGGCTGACGAAAAAGGGGGTATGAGAGAGGGGGAAAGACATGCAGCAAAGGACCTCGGGCCAGTATCGAACCCGGGTGTGTTTGTACTTGCAGCTAAATGAGAAAGGGTTGGAAATGAATGGAAGTTGATGTAAGGTCCTCAGTAAGTATGCAAAGCACAGATGTGTGTGTGGGTGTGTGTGTGCGCGCGGAACATGAGGGAAAAAGCTGAGCTGAATAATTTATCAGAGTTGATCATAGAATTTGAGAAAAAAATAAATACAGTGTGTGAACTGTCTCCAATGTCACCTTTGAAGCAGAAGCTGAAGAAGTTTATGCAGCCTTTCTCTGATGTCTTGGATGTGCTCAGGAATCAGTGAAACCTCCTGGTTAAGGTTACTGTTCACTGCAAACAGCTGCTCAGCCCTGATAAACAGGACGCATACAGAAACAAAAAATATACATGTAAAACACAATTTCAAAGAGGGTCAGGACAATGTGTGTGTTTTTCTTATAGCCTGCTCAGTTTATCAGTTTAGTATCACAGGTTCTTTATACACAACTATGTAGAGGATCTGCCTTCTTGCATGTGTTGACACTGTAACTCCAGGGTACTTCATTTGGCAGTATGATTAAGCCTTAGTTTGTCAAATACAGACAACAAAAAATTAATAAGCATTTAAGTATGGTTTATGGGTTGGGTTTCTGTAATGATATCAATGTGTAAGAACTCATCTTCAAAACCAATCTCGCTCAAAATGTTGATCAACACCGCGTAACCTTCTTTCAAAATTGCTTCCTCTACATTTGCTCCCGTCAGCTCCTACGTCAGCCTAGAGTAGAAAAGACCCAGCCAAGATGGCGGTGACGCAGGATGGGCTCCAGCGCGTAAAGCTACTTCACTTTCAGAAACAAGCCCAAAAAGCCACAACCCGTGACTTGTGGAATTTACAAGCGCTTATAATAAGTTAATTAACACTTAAGCTATAGAAAATATATTTAACAAAAGTTTACCGTTATTCAGGGATTGAGATGTTATAAAGACAGTTTAATAGTTGAGCTAATAGACCTTTAAAAAGCCTGGAACTATAATTGAGATTAAACAATTTCGTACTAAATGTTATAATTGTTAAATACTGTCACGCACAGGATGAATGTTGAACAAAGCACAAAGGCACGGGCAGAAAGGGAGGCACCTCACCGGGTCTGCAGAGGGCTGAGGTCGTCCATAAAGGGAAATCCTATCAGGGATTTGTGCTGCTCACTCTTCCATACAGTCAACTTGTTAAAGAATTCCTCCTGACATCTTGCCAAATTATCGACACAATCCTTTAGCACCTCAAAACGTTCCTGCAAACAAAATCAAATTAACATATTGACAAAAACATCAAGAATAAAAATTCTTCTGGTTAGTAATGAAATGGACAAAAACCTAAACAAAAATGCTAAACAGTAGACAAGTACACATTTTGATATGGATAAATAGATCAGAAGCAAGTAGTATATAGTCATGAAGTGGAGGGAACATACTTGGGTTTTTTTTTATTCACAAACACAAATCCGAATAGTGAGACATGCATTTGAATTCAATCCCATTTTATCTGATGCTCCTTAATAATTCTCAGTCCAAGCAATTAACTAAATAGAGTTCACCAGAGTAGAGCTTAATCTCAGTATAATCATTTGACTATCAGCGAACATTAAAGAACAAACAACATCATGGTGGCCAACAAACACACCACACAAGTCAAGTCAGGGATAAAGTGGTGTAGAAGTTTAAAGTAGGGTTAGGTTATAAAACAATATCCAAAGCTTTGAACATCTCACAAAGCTCTGTTCAAGCCATCCCCTAAAAATTGAAAAGTTTGGCACAGCTGCAAACCTACCGAGATATGGCTGCCCACCTAAACTAACAGGATGCAATAATAATGTGAGAGATGTGTAATAATGAGATTATCTACAGTGTAGGTGAGGAAATTTGTCAATAGGAGAACTATTAGTCATGCTTTTAACAAATATTAAATACATGGCAGGCTAAGATGAAAAGTTGTAAAAGGCTATAAAAATCCTAGACCTACATGGATGTTGGACTTTCAAGGTGACAAAAATCCTGATCATACATCCAATCCTACAATGAAATTGCTTTGACCAAAACCATGACCAATCAAAGTCAGGACCTAAAGGAAATTAAAATATATACCATAGAGGCTCTTGACAAAATATAGTTAGGCTTCTGATTTCTGGTCATTTGGTCATTCCTTAATTTAACAAATTAAAATAAACACTAGAGTTACACAAAATGTAAAATATTTTGTAACCTGTTTGAAAAGTGTAACAGGAGTCAAAAAGACAGCTCGACTTGCTAGCAAATCTAGGGCTCTTTACCATAATACCCATCCGTAATATAAGATAGCCATAGTTCAACAATGCAAACAATGAATATAAAGACAATGTTGGACTGAATCAGGATTATGGTAGGAAAACTGGCAGTTTTGTCATGAGGGAATGCTGATATAAAAAGATATGATATTATGGACTGAAAGTGCTACTAATGCTTTCTCACCCTACTTAATCGTTGCATTTCAAACTGAGCTTGTTTGATTTTCATCACGAGGGCCTCCAATTCTTTCTTTGTTTCCTTTGTAACTTCATTTGGCGTCAACGAGGCTGTGGAAACAAATAATTAGTATTAGTATATGACATTTTGAGTCCCATCTGCAGCAGCGCACACAACTCCATGTCCAATTACTACAATTCGGTGCTCTCTACACAAGCTCTGGAGAGTATCATTTCTAGGCTGAATATGAAACACTGGAACTTAAACAGGCCTCTTTTTAGTTGGAACAATATCAAATGAGAAAATGTTAGCTCACAGCAATCAAGCCAGCAAAAGAGACATAAGCAAAGGCACAAAATATAAGCATTCTTTTCCAGAAAATCCTAAGCAGGAGTTAAGAGTATTAATCATTTACCACAGCACACATTAAAAAGGACTAAAAAATTTAAAAACAAAAACTTTGCTTATTTAGGGCAAGAAAACCATACATTTGTCTCTTATCTATGGACTATTATTTGTAAAGGGAAATAGTGCACAAACAACTCCTGTAACTCCCGATGAGCTCACTAATTTAGGTATTAACACATTTTATTGTGAAAGTAATCAGGATTTTAAAGTGATTAACATAAGGTTTTGGAGAGAACTGCTGAAAAAATAAAAGTCCAGAGCTTCAGTGTACTACACAAAATACCTGTAACGCAAACAACTGTCCTCACCTTTCTTAATTTCGAAGTTTTGCTTATCCCAGTTGTATTCTTCTTGCATTGTGTTTATCCTTTTTCTGAGCGCCTGAACCTGAGCCACCTTTTCATTAAGTTGATTCATAGCCTCTTCTTCAGGACTTGTCTTACATTCCTTGTACTTGTACTGAATGTTGGAAAGACAACATTATTTTACAAGTCAGTTTTTTCTACAAAAAACAACAAAAAGTAGTTTATGGTGATTTAACTTATGCATGAAAATCTATGGAAATTCATTGTCAGTTTCAGTATGCAGGGCACCCGTGAATCACTTCCTGCTGGAACTCAAAACTATAAAAAAAAAAACACTTGTCATCCAAGTAATTCTTTAACATCAACAACCTTACAGATGGTTTTGAAGCTAATAGCAGAAGTTGTGAAAATGTATCGCCACTTTTTGGAGTATTTAAGTGCACTTCAAGAGCAAAATTATGTTTTTGAAAGCTCATTCTTGAGCTCCAAAAACCAAATCACAGAAATCAGATGATTTTTATAAAAGTTGAACTGTTACCAGGATCAAAATGTGAATGTCAAGTTAATCAACTTAAAGGATCCGTGGTTGTCAAAGACTTCCGACTCAAATGAAGATGTTCATCTTAGTCTTTTCACTGCATTTTAAATTGATTTGTCCATCTTTAGATAAATATTAAATGTAAAGCAGATTGCTAATAAGGATTAGTTTTCTTTGCCAGAACAAAAAAGAATTGTCAAGAATCATACAGCTCAGACTGGTAAATTCATATTCTGTAAAGGACTATTTCACAGTTTTCTAACTGGAATGCATTTGATGATTCCTTATTTGAACTCTAAAATAAGTAATACCGTTCATTATAGCCCCATAACCTATAATTATAGCCATAAAGCCTTTATTGCAGACTTATATCTGTTTGTGAAACCAAAACAAAAGCATGTTCAGGGCTGTTTTTGGCAATAGTATCACCTTAAAATTAGATCAAAATCACAACCTGAACATATAGGCTGGTCAAACCTGCACTGAATTACAATACACCTATTACAGATTCAACAGTTTTCTTTGTGTTCCCAAAAATATTGTTAACCTTGTGTTGTTCTTGTTAACCTGATATCTTTGTATCATCTTAAGGATCATTACACCCTTCTAAATAGGATAAAAAGGTCCCTTACCTCTTTGATTAAAATCCTCTCTTTCCACAGAATGTTTTTCATCATCACAGCAAACTCCAGAGCTGGTTTATCAACCTGTAAAGAAGAAATCTTTCTGGTCATCTGGAAAACACTCTGTTTACAGTATGTCATTTAGCTGATACATCCTTTCATTTCCTCAAACTTAATCTATATGGTATTGATTGTGTTTTGCAGAAATGCTTAAATGGTTATGTAAAACAAAAATGTTCATCACATTACTAAATTTTTTGACACTGGTTTTGCTTAGTCAGCCAAAGTTTTTTTTTTTTTTTTTTTTTCAAACAACTCAGCGTCTGATTATTCACCCACCAAAGACCTGCACGTCTGCATCAGCTTCATCTTTTCCACTATGTTGCTCACATTCTGCTGAGAAACCACCTGCAAAAGTTGAAGTATCTGGCCCAGAAGAGCCTTTGCCCTGGCCTCTTGCTCGGTATTTTCCAAGGAAAAATCGTCCCTGTGAGGATACACACACATGCACAGACAGATTGAATATGTAAGCATACACAAAAGGATCCATAAATCCACAGGTAATTAGCAACCTGCAGTAGAAAATGATTCCTACCCTTGGAAATCTTTTACATTTTGTCACATAACCACAAATTTTAATGCATTTTTTTAATATGATAGACCAAGACAAAGTATTGTGCATAATTCTGGAGTGAAAAAAATTAATAGCTGGTTTTGGACATTTTGTACAATTGTACAGAGGCCTCTTCCCTGAATATTGCTCTCCTTCCCGTCTGTCAGTTTATGTGGGTGTCTTTTTAAATTTAAAGTGGTACTGTATGTTCAGAGTATGGCTTGAACAGCACTCTGGGAGATTATCAGAAGCTGGGATATTGTTTAATAAAAAATCACTTTGTCTTAAACTTCTCTCTAACTTTACTCCTGACCAATCTGGTGTTGTGCTTGGTCTTCATTATGCCAATTATTCATTAAAATTCTCTAAACAAACCTCTGAAGCCTTCACAAAAAAGATTAATTTATACTGTGATTCAATCATACACAGGTGAACTCTATAATAAAAAAAACATTTATGGTCATAATATGACATGTGAAAAAGGTTCAAGGGCCATTTACACTTTTACAAGGTGCTGTATGCACAGCATGTTATTATAAGAATACATGTCTGCATTAGTTGCTTACCAGCTCTGTTCTTCAATCCAGCTAGCAAGATAATGCCGGGCTTCAATTGGGAAGAGGTTTGGGGGATACAGGTTGGTGACTGTGTTTTCATGCATTCCAGTCAGTAGAATAGTCATCTCCGACCACTGGGCCATAATTAAGCAGTTCTATATCACAGAATAGAGCAAAATTGTGTGTTATAAATATGCTCAAATTTTTGATTTGAGCATAGGTGACAGCAACAAATAAACAAAAAAAATCCTCTGTTCAGTTCTGTTTTTGATCATAACCATATTAAGCGTATTAAATGTGGCATACAGGATTGGACCAGGCAATGTTCAGACTGCATTCTTATTCTATCAAACTTTATGTGTAGAATGCTTTTCATACACGTTTGGGACATCAGCTGCTCTGTATTTGTTAAAGATGGAAGGACAGACATGCAAACAAAGTAGAGACTGTCAAAGGAAGTAAATAAAAAATATAATTGTCGTGGATGCAAAATTGGAGAAGTGACATTGTAATAAGGAAATAACACAAGCACATATCCCATTTTTAAAACGCAGAATTTAGCATTATATATAAAACAACCTATAAATAGTAAACAGAATTCAAAAGTAAGTTTAAAAAACATAAATATTTGCAATATAATCACAATATAGTCAAACAGTTGATAGAAAACTAAAATAACACTAGTAGATTAAAAAAATAATACAAAATATTATCTTATAATACCTAAAGTGCAAGCTGCAGACAGACTAAAAGCTTTCATTTGCTTTTATTTATTTAATCAACCCTCCCAGCTGCTCCACAGGTGGAAGCGGGAACACAAAAAGGTATGACTCCCATCAGTTTTACCCTCTTGGTCAAAAAATATTGATCAAAACTGCTTTAGTTCCTCAACTTTTTCATGGTTCACAGTTGTGCACAGTGGCTGTTTGTTTGAGGTTCAAAATCTTCTTTGCATCTTTTTGGTGGCCAATCTAACTAAAAGACTCCTGTTGTTATGTCCAACTCTCCCCGGCTCCTGTGAAAAGTATTAATCAAAAAAGTTGATGTGTATTTGTGTGGCAGCATTTAATATTATCTACTGAAATGGCCACTGATTTGAGCTGAAGATGTCCTGTTAAAAATTCACTATCAGTGACCATTAGATCAAATCCATTGTCCTGCCAATGATACGGAATGATAAAACTGGACCTGAAACAAGAACCAATCAGGTTCGCAACAGAATGGGCTGGTCTTAAACGTTCACAACATAACCTTCAAGTTTTGTTTTTATGTTTGGTGTTCTTATATGTATTTTTTTATTATTATTTCTGACAATTTTTGATATGTTCAAAACAAAGCTTTCAATCAATCAATAAGTTAAAACCAGCGTTCCAAAATGTTAACACAAACATGTAAAACAAAATGCATGACATCAGCTAATTATTTTTATTTAAAAACAGAAAAGCGAGCTGACTTTCTACTGCTGCTAAAATTACTTTCATGTTTCTTGTTTTGTTTTTATCCACATTTATTTAAATTTTCACTTTAATATTTTATATAACAGAGAAAGATGCACGTTAATAACCCAGTGAATAACGTGGGCCAGAGACATAACCAAAAGAACAACTAAGTACAAGATGCAAATACTATCTCAACATAAGATTTATTTGCATACCATTATCAGCATAAGCCATAATGAATAAAGTAAATAACCCCTGAAAAAAATTTTATTAAAAAAGAGTAAAACCTAAATTTTACTGACATCCAATGTGACATTAGTGAGTACTGACAAACCTGGCTGGTGATTAATCATTTATTTAACTTCAAAGTAGCTTGGTACCGGGTAGTTAGCCACTAAATGGAATATTAATTAATCAGAATTCATTTATGTCTTTAGCTGTATTTCTTGGCCTATTATTTGTTATAAACCCTGTCACATTTCTTTTAACTTGAGCTTTAAATAAAGGTTGATAATCGTTTACAACTTCAATATAGGCTACTTTTATTTAGTTACTGTTAGTTTCTCACCGAAAACAAGACACATCTGGCTCTAATGTGACTTTGAAAAACCAAAAAATACAAATATCTCTCCAACACCACCCTTATCTAACAAATGTTTCCTTTTGTCAGTAAGATGAAAGTTCTCTTGATTTTTACATACAGACTTAGGCAATAAGAAGGAAAAGAAATGCACAAGTAACGTGGTAGTATTAATATGGTTTTGAATGTTTTACCCTTTCTATTGTTTTGCTCTTTTAGAAGTAATGTAGTGGTAAATTTAATACACAGCTATTGTTTGTAAGTGTTTCCCTCACAAACGGTTGATGGGGTTGATTTTACTATGTGTGCGTTCCACCTTTATTGTTTTATAGCCTGTTATGGACTGGTGATTTAATGAAACTCTGCATAGAAGAATGTGGATTTTTGACTCCAAGCTTTAGGCCAGGGAAGACTGCTCCATCCTGATAAGTCCTGTCAATATGCTAAAAAGGGAAAAAAAAAACTAATTACTCATTTCACCTACTGTTTTAATTGCTCTGTAAAGGTATATATATGTGAGAAAGCTCATGAGAGGTCGGCAAATACATGTACATAGCTGTGTGTGTCCTCTCCCTCTATACAGGCTTAATAAAATGCATACATACTTGCTTGCTTGATTTGTGGTTATTAATTACTTGTTTTTGCCACCACAGTAGCCATGCACAATAATTTGATATTTGCTTGTAATTAGTCAGGCTATCTGCTTTGATAGCCAGCCCTCAGTTCTAGCAGATTTACAAGTAAAGACTGGATATATTTAAAAATATTTCTACACAGAAATATTTAATATTTCTTTTTCTTCAATGAGAGCGGAAACGTGTTCTTTAAGCAAGCTGACCTGCCTTGTGCAACAGGTTATGGAGGGGAAGTGCTGTGTGACATTACTCTTCATACAGCTATTCAAAACTATCTTTAAGACTAACTTTTAGGAACTGTGGTATACCTTGATACCGGAAACCAGACCTTTTTTATGTTCGCAATATAGTCATTAGCTGGTTAACCTGAGAAAATGTGTAGTTAGAGTGAGATATGAACTTCTGGTTTCTTGAGACGAAGAAATAAGACAGCTGGTGGGAAAATCACATCAAACCAGTCACATCGCCAGCGATAGTTAGTCTTGCTATTTACAGCCTTTAAGGAACAGCATCACTGCTTCCTTTATTTCAAGTTGCCAACACGACGACAACTCAGTAAGTCAGCTGTCAGTTTTAAAGACCTGCGCGTAGATTTGTGACTTTTTGGGGAAGTGAAAGTACTTTGTAAGACCAACTGGTGGTTTTTGTTGCAAAGACTAAACATACAGCACAAACAACCAATGAGCTCATCAGGAAAGCATAGTAGAAGGTTTTCAATTGGACAAGTCATCCCAACTGAGCTGCAACATGATAGAAAGAGGAAACCTCCTAGAGTTAATATCATAGGCACACAGGCTTGCTCTAACTTATTAAAAGCTAAATATTATAAGCTTTATTTAAAAAAATACAGTGAACAGTAAAAATAAAAGGGTTCTTCAAACAAAGAGAGGACTCCTAGTTTTTAGTTGGAGTCATATTTTAGCACGTCCGTTTCCCACCCTTTCCTTAAAAGCAGTAGGAAACCCCCTTGGAAAGTCCCTATCATTGTTTATTAATTATCAGACACAAATCTTTCAATTCCTACTACCTTCTTATTCCCACTGAACTGTAAAAAAGTATTTGCTCCCTCACAAATTGCCTGTTTATATGTTTGAGGTTATAGAAAAACTAAGAAAATCTTTAAGCACCTGGAAATTTGGAAGTCTAAAGGTGTGTTCACACCAAACGCGAATGTGACGTTTTGAGAGCGTGATTTACATATCGTCACCATGTAAAGGTGCTTCCAGGAGAGGATTAAGGGCCAGCGATGTAAAGGACACGTTTTGAGTGATGCGAACGGCACAAATAGGGCAAATAGAGAAAAGCAAAACTGCTACTAGAAAAACAGTGAAATTTCAATTCACTTCACATTAGGGGTGTGCCTTGTCCATTTATTTGAGCACAATTTTTTTTAGGGGTGTCCCGATACCATATTTTTTCAGACCAAGTACAAGTACGAGTACTTTAGTTAAGATACTCATCGATCCTAAGTACCGATACTGAGTACTTAACAAATTGGTACTGACTGCTTTCTTTATTGTGATAACACTTTGACCATTTTCACAGCTAGCTTAGAAAGTTCAAGCACAAAAAATTAGAGATTTTTCTACTTATCTAATTTAACACAGAACTACTGATGTTAAGGTTACTGATTCAGCAAAGAAGTGTCATCCTGTCAATCCAATAACATTCCTTAACACGAACAAGGGCGGCAACTATATTTCCCCTTACCCCATTAACATTGTCTTTTGTTTTGAACAATCGCCTTGTTTCAGAGCTGCAGAATATCTTTGGATTTGCAAGTATTGCTTTCACATATAAGGGGGAAAGGTGTGCAAAGGTCATACGTATATGTCAGGTTAGCTCAAACACTCGTGCAAATCTTTAACTTCATCAGCTATTCAGTTGCCGTCTGCCTTTGTTTTCCATGCTCTACTGTAGTTCCAGTGGAAATGATTAACTAGGTTGGGGCATGAGCCAATGCTGGATTGTTTCTACAATAACAATTTAAGAAATGGATTGACTTTCCACGAACAACAGAACCAGTTTGGTTCAACATAAAGTATCTTTTCCACTAACTGTACCAGTGACCCAGTTTAACTCACACAAATTACTTAATTGGTTTCATTATCTCTGCAAACAGACATCTAAATATTGGTAGTCATAATGGACCAATAAACCCTCCTTAATATCTGTGGATGCTCTATACAATGAAAGACGGTAATTCCAACCTTGGATGGATAATGACACACAGCTCTCAAAACTCAGGCTTTTAAACAGCATTTATGGACACAATGAATATTTGAAAATCTATATCTATATCTTTGAGTGATTATAAATTGAGATGTAGTCAGCGCTATAAATTGTAAATGGACCACACAAATTGCACAACAAAAGATGATTGCATTTGTTTTTGAAACATAATTCAGTGCAGGGGCAAACAGTCCTTACAATCAAATTGCTAAAAAAAAATACATAATCAGGATCGATAAAAACACTATCTACATACTTTTGACATAGTGACCACCTAGGAGGGCTTTAGAGCTGCTTTATATGCACAAGATGGAAATGTGGGATGTAGTTGTAATTTTGTCCAAAACACAGAAAGTACAGCAGCCTTAAGAGGCTTCATGCCAACTAAACTATGATCAATGTTGCCACACTGTGTTGGTTGCTTCGTCATTTTTGTGTTTCGCAATACCTTGGCCTGATGTCAAAACGTTGCCCCAACAGCAGTTATGCTGCATACTGTTGTTATTCAAACAAATAATGTCTTGCTGTTAATATCTAGTCAGATTATTCATTGGTCTTTAAAACAATATGAAGTGTCAGGTTATACATCGACTATACATGATGTAATGTTGCAGCCCAGGCCAGACTGTCATGGTTCCCATCTGTCTGTTATCTGTATTCTGCTTCACTTTCTCATTTTAGTCATAATCAGCTTCGCTGCTCCACTGCAGTCAAGCTCATTCCACACACCCATTTCTGCTCTCCTTAAAACCCCGGGGATACGACTTACTTAAATCTACTGGAGCGCTGAATGAATCACAAACGACCGACGAAAGTGCTCTGGTGCCTCAGCACGGAAGCTGCGGAGTGTCACAAATGTGACAGTTTTAACATCCTGCGTGAGTTCAAGTGTCCCGTCATGTGATAGCTGACAAACAAACTAGCCGTCTCTGCCGGGCGGACAGCGTAGTTGCTGCTCTACACTGCCCTGTTTCTAACATAACGCCAAAATAATCTTCACTGTTATATTAAATTAACTTACCTGTCCAGCAGAAAAACTCAAACCTCCAAATCCATTTTAAAGCCCCGTTCCCTCGTGAATTGTGTCCACTCCACCTGGTAATAGCTACACTGATCTAGACTCTCATTTTCTCCTGGTTATGACTTTCTTTTCTTGATTACTTTGTTCCCTCTCACTGGGCAAAGAGATTGTCCTGCATTTCAACAGAAAATGGCAAGTAGAATGATCTACGGTCATCTTTGCTGGTTTTCTACTTCTCCACTGACAGCAAGTCTTCATATAGTAGACAGATAGGTAAACGCGTAAGGCTAGCAAGTTTGTCCCCTTTTTGTAAAAAGAAATGGTGACGCAACATGGCGTCTTTCATTGGGTGCACAGCCACCTATGTATTTATAAACTACTCAATGAGAAAGCTTTGATGTGATTGTTATTAGACTTTGCCAGAACATGTATTCATGAAAGCAATACTTGATTTTTGCTTTTAGAAAAGCCACATTGATTACACACTGTCCCTTTAAACCAGCTGCGGTTTTCATTGGTTCCAATACCCGCCTCAAGCAATTTCCTCCTTCCTATTAGTCACTCTTTGCAAATGAACTTTTTTGACCATACTCCTAGTCTGTTTGAATTTTTTAGTCATTACATTGACTGATTGATTTAACAAACTCTGATAAAAGTTCTGCCACGCCAAAAACGGCAGCAAATCAGTTTCACAAATAAGCAATTAACGACGGAGAGATACCGCACTGTGAAAAAGGTAAGTCAAGTTGGTTTTGCCCAGATAACTAAACGTGCAAAGATTCTTCTAACAGAGGTATTGATTCAGTTTGGAGATATATTTCTATAAAAAAAAAACTAAACCTTCATTATTGGGAAAACATTGCTGCACACATTTAAGAGCTATCAGCTATCAGGCACTGAGTCAGTTTTTTCCTTCAGATAATACACTTCTACTGCTTTTGATCTCAGAGTCACAATGGCAACAAACCAAATGCAATAATCAGCAAAGCAGACTTTAATTGTGCCCTTTCCTGAAATGCCCCGTCTACTCTGCTTGTTAACGTGATGATCTTCGGGTTACTTGTTTAGTGTGAGCCAATGTAGCTTCTAGGCAAGGATTTTGTCTTATATAATCACGTAGACAAATGAGAGTTGAAAAGCCTGTACCACAAACAAATGATCAGACACTAAGTGTCTCTTTAGAATCAAACAAAACTCCTCCTTGGTAAAAACTTTAATGTTTAAATCTGCATAATTTTTATTTGCCCTCCAAGAAAACACTTATAAATGCATACAGTTAAAGCAAAAAATTATTCAATTCTCCAACAAAGATTACTGCATTGGCAAAAGGCAAACAAGCAACTTGTTCTGATGAAAAAAGCAACAAAAAAAAAAACAATTTAAATAAATCAAAGAAAGTGACATGAAATGTGGCTTCTCCTTAAACACAATATATCGCATTTAGTGACTCCCGCGGTCTCAAGATTATTCAACCCCTTCATGACAAGCGTCTCAGTAGAAACGCTGAATAGAAAGTCGTTTTGGTGTTGTGACCTGTTGCAAATGTTATTTATGGCCAGACACCAGCCATTGGCAATGTTCCTAAATAATCTTAATCCTTCTCCTCATGGGCAAAGGCTTTCAATTTGTTAATATTCATGGCTCTGCTTGCTGCAAATGCCTTTTATAAAATACCACCCGAGATGAAGTTCAAGTCGAGGGACTATGATACCCATTCCAGTATCCTCCAAGCCATCTGCTGAAACCAAGCTATGGTGCACATTGAAATATGCTTGGGCTAATTGTCCTGGTAGGAACTGCTGGTGCTCTTTCAAAATATCCAAGTTGTTATTGCTATGAAAATGACAGACAATTACCAGAAATTTCAGTTTTAAAACAGTAACACCAACCTTCAGAAATGGTTTCATGGAAATCATTGAAACCTGTAATATTGTGCTCCTAATGAGCTGTATTGTACAGGTCTGGTTTCACGTATTGTATTTTAAAGTTAAAGTCCCACTCCCCCACACACACAACTGTCATAGCATGATTCAAACCCTACGTTTATGGAGACAAAAAGCTTGTCCTGTTGAGTAGTTAATGACATGTTGACATTGACACCTTCTGGATTCTCACGAGATTCCACAAGATGACTGCCATTAATTGCACAATTTACACAGGGTTATGTAAGCACTTTGCAATGCCAAATGTAATTTTGAACTGTTGAACAGACATTTCTGAGCAACCTTGTAACAGGAAGCCCACTCCTTAATGTTTGATAATTGTTTTGGAATACAATAGGCCTATCTTTAGATCAAGTTGACAGCTGGAATTGTGAACGCAGCTTAAAGAAGACTAAGTTGAGCATTCACAAAAGACAGACGTAGGTAGTAACTAGTTACATTTACTCAGTTACATGTAGTTGAGTAACATTTTGAACCAAATGTACTTTTAGGAGTAGCTTTACTGCACTGTGCTTTTTACTTTTTCTTGAGCAACATTATTAGGATACAGGGTTTCTGCTACATGTAATTGATCGTGGCGCACAGCCACACAAAAGAAAGGCCTCCACGCCTTCAGAATTCTATAAAAATATGTTAAATAATGTAGAGCATATGATATAGCATACTGTATATTTGCACACTTATTCTTATCATAAACAGAGTTCAAAATAAATTTAAATATCATGAAATGTTCAAATTTACTTTATTTTGAAAACCAACACCTCTGGCTCCTGTCTGACTTGCTGCAAAACTGCTAGTGTATGAAGCTATTGGTGGCCAGTATAGAGCGCTGCGCTGCTCTCGGTAGTGAAGGAAAACCAGAGACAACAGTCCAGTGTTACAAACATAGCGACTCTTTGGCTATATTGGAGGACTTTTCAGACCCCTCAAGCAACTTTTTTTTTTTAAAACTGAACAGAAACAAATCTAGTGACTTTTCTCTGTGTTTTATGCGATTTAGCGACTTCACACGAAGCAGCAATGTTTCTACCATTACTGTTTCATGACAGCTGCTAGAGCTGCTGTGAGAGCCTCCCTATTCACCCAGTGCTGTCTCACAGGCACAGTGAGCTGCCTCATCCTGAAAGCCCCGCATACAGTCAGAGCAAAAAGAGAAGAGAAGAGTCCTCCTCCTTTTTAGAATTGCAAATTCAGAATTTATGCGCAAAGCTTCCAATGATTCCACCCTGGATTACAACGCGGGATATAAATATAATGTAAATATAGTTTTTAATCTAGTCTTTCTTAATTACCTGATTAATAGACAGCTTCAATCACTTATTCACCTCATTCAACGCATGTGCCTCTAATTACTATCTTTTTGGTAAAATTAGATGTATGCCGTGTGGTTTCAAGCCATGTATAAAAATTCACGCATTATTTTATAAAGTAATCTTAACACGTCTTCCATTTCAGTGACATATTAAAGACAGTGACGTTTTCTTCAACCTCAAAACTCTCCACATATCTACGGATGTCCACAGACATCGTCTTTATGACAATTTAAAATTTTGGGCAATCATTGTTGCTAATCTGTCAAGAAATATATGTTTGCTAGCTCATACGGTTTGACAAAACGTAGTTTTAACAAGAAACCAACCACGCCTGGCTTTAAATGTCGTAAAAAACTACAAACTACATTTAGACATTGCTTTTAAAGGGATGTTTTTTTCACGACACACAAGCCGCTTTACAGATTAAAGGTTTTCAATCAGTTATGGTTACAAAATCACAATGATATTCTCAATGTGGGTCCTACAATTTAAAATTCATAAAATGAGATGTCAGCAAAAGAGCTGAAGTGTTTGTATTTTCTCAAGCTGCACAGAGTAGAACGTAACCCAGCACGGCCCCTTCCCCACCTGCTGCTAAGTACTGCCTGTCAGCTGGTTGAAAGAAAGCTTCAACACTTTCCGCAACAAGAAATATAGATTTTGTTTCAAACATTTCCAATTATAAAAGACATAGTCAAGAAAATAACCCGTTTAGGTTCTGGATCAACACTGCTCATCTATTTCCTGGTAAGCTTGGAAGCTGTGAAAGCATACTGGTTATACTGAAAACAGTGCAGGAAGCAGAGTAAAAGCAGGGCCGCATCCAGATTTACTCAGTTTGATGACAGATGAAACTGAAAATGATTACATAAAGATTCAGTTTTTCCTAGGAACAATTGTCGTCTTTGTGAACGTCTCAGTTGGCTCAAAGCAGTTGCCTCAAAGAACAAATACACAGGCTGCTTTCATATACACCAGGCAAACAGCTATATAAACAACCAGGAATAGTTCCTCAGTACACATGGTATATCCAGTGGTTCAAGTGTACAGCTAAACAGCCCATAATAGTTGCATTCAGTATTCAAAAGTATTTTCAGGTAAGCCATTTGCTAAGCAAAAAACACCTCTCATCACCTACGTCACACTGCAAAAGCTACCTCCGTCACTCAGTTTGAACATCACTGACGTTTTAAAATTATCGGTATGTTGTCTATTACTAATGTAACATGGTGATTGATGGTTAAAAGAAGTTTAACAAAAACAAAAACCACTTAATCTGTGAAACAAACTAAAGTGTACATTTTGTGACCAGTCCTTGTTTTCCTAGTCATATTAAACTGAGTGGGAAATCAAACCAAAGCAGGATGTATTACCTGAGGCATATGCCTTCGTCCACATAGATGTTAAACGTTTTATACCAACAGAACTTTGCATGAATTAATTTAACCGAGAGAAAAAAGGTCGAACAAGCATAATGATGGTCTTTATCTCTCTGCAGATTCGCTGCTTTAAATACAAGAACTGTCTACACTTAACTGCATCATGAAAACTTTGCTCTTGAAACTGTCCCAACAGGTTTTTCCACTTCTCAGAAAAGTTCTGGCAAGAGAAATTACTTTACATAATATGATTTTAAAAGGAAACATCCTACAGTTCAACAGAACCCACCATGTCAGGGCAGTCAAACTGTTTTACAGTAGCAGACCACACACTATCAGGTAGGAGGGTGCACTTATGCCGATGCCTGAGCCCCGGAGGGGAGAATTTTGAAAAATAGAGTCTCCCTGATGTATTTTGGAAGCTTTCAAGACAGGTGATTATTTAAAGAATAGAGTCAGAGTGCATGTTTTAAATTGAATAAAAGGCAAAAAAAAAAAGAAGTGAACGATCAATTCTTCAAAAACAACCTTTGTTTTTATTTATTATTATTATTAAAACATTATTTTTTCACATGATGTTATCATCATGTTTTAACAAGGTAAGGTAATCTCCATTTGCATAAAATTAGTTGAATTTGAATTACTGGCACCATATAAAACAGATCAGATTAGGTATATGACAACTTACTAACTTCAATCAGAACACCAACAATGTTTTGATCCGGGTTTTTCGCGCATGCGCGCCGGACTGGTAGGCAAAAGGCGAACACAATGGCGGACAAACACAAAGAAAAAGATGAGTTCTCGACGTATTTTTGTTCTTTAGATAACGTATCACAAGATCGTTTTAAGAGTAAGTTGATGGTATCAGATTGCCAGATCCATACAGAAAAGGCTATAATTGGGGAAATGTAAGCGGCAGCAAGAGCTGCTATAGACAGCGCTTTGCCGTCTATAGATTTTACCCCTTCCTTCTGGATTACACTTTAGCTCAAATGTTTGCACATAAACATGTTGGGCATGAGTGCCACATTAGGTTATGACTCTTTATAGTTTATGTGAACAATTCTTTTTACAGGGTAAAATTATTACGCAACATAAGACTTTAACTATTTTTACAAATAAGACTTAGTTGCTCAAGTTTGAATTAATTTTTAATTTCTCTAATTATATTCATTTTCCTTTCTTGTTATGTTTTAGGAATTGTTCCACATTGGGTTTTGTACACTTCAGATTAAGATTAAAAAGGTTGCACTCCAAAAAGATATTCCAGCTCCAATTTAAATGTGTTGCTTGGTAACAAGTAATTGAATTAAGCTTACCCAACTTAATTTATTTACAGTGGTTTACCTTGACAACTAATAAACTGAATTAAATAAGTTTGATAAACGTAATTCAATTACTTGTTACCACATGAAGCAATTAATTTAAGTTGTTTCCACGTTCTCTTTTTAGGGTGTGTGGCTCTGTTCTCTGGGAACTGCCTTGGAGCCTCTGGAGATGATTGTGCAAAGAAGCAGTCTTCATAAAATAAACATTACTGACAACCTTGTGAACCCTCTTCATCAAACTGTCATACATCAGTGTAGTACATCATAAGTTCAAGACAGACCACTACAGTGAATTCTTCCTGCCCACAGCCATCCCCATCCACAAGAACGTGGAAGATATGACTTACAACATTACACCCAAGTTTTCCTTTGGGATAAATAAAGTATTTTTCACTTGGAAATATATTAGACTGAACATAATCTGTTCTAGGTACCGTTCAGTCATTGTTTTCACTGTTCAACAATATCACTCATCTCCAGTTTCTACCACCCAATTTGTATTCAACTGCCTTTTGTAATTCTCTCATATCTTTCTTCAACAACAAAATCCAGACAATCCATCAGGGTCTTGGTTCAAACTCCTCCATTGTCATTTCTGACCTTCACTCACCCATTTACTTCCTTCGAGCTCCCCACCCTTTCAGAGATCTCTGACCTCATCCACAAATCCAAGCCCACCACATGTCAGCTGGACCCCCTCCCACAGTTCTGGTTAAATCCTGGCTCCTCTATCTGACCCCCCTATTTTCTGCCATTATCCACTCCTCTCTCACCACTGGCACTGTTCCTACATCAATCAAAACCTCTGGAATAACCCCAATCCTGGGGAAAAAAAACTGGTGCTGATCCTACCAACTTCAACAATTTACGTCCCATTTCTAATCTGCCCTTCATCTCCAAAATCTTTGAGAAGATAGTTGCTACTCAACTACACTCCCACTTATCACTCAATAATCCGTATGAACAGTTCCAGTCTGATTTCCGTCCACTCCACAGCACAGAAACTGCACTCGTAAAAATCACCAATGACCTCCTCGTGGCAGCTGATTCTGGTCTACTCACTATCCTCATCCTCCTTGACCTGAGCATGCCTTTAGCCACCCCACCCTCCTCAATAGATTATTTTCCATCTGCATCCCCCACACTCCACTTGACTGGTTAAGATCCTACCTCTCATTTTCAGGACTTTTCTCAAGGAATGTAATTAAGTAATTGAGAATATCAGGACTTTTGAGCAAAAAGTCCTGATATTCTCAATTACTTAATTACATTCCTGCGTGCTAAACGTGTGATGACTTGTACAAAGAGCTTTGTGATCATGGAAACTGAGTCAAAATCAAAAAGCAAACAACAAAATCAAATAGATCTGCAGAACGGGAAGGAGAAAAATCTAATGAATTAAAAAAAAAACTGACAGCTCCTTTGGATGCTGAAGAGTTGGTGAGATCATGTTAAGAGTGCAGCATCCACATAGGTTTGGGTTCATTACTAGTACACTGCTTAATTCTTCCTTAAATCCTTCCTATCATTTAAAGTATTTTTAAAGAGATGCCAGAGATTCTGGAGTAAATGGAACGCTTGTGCAATAGAAGCTCTTTCATAAAAAAATAAAAATAAAAAATAAAAAAAATGGTCAATCCCCTCCTTCTGCTCACTGAATTCCTGGATATGCGTATCTGCATATGAGGTTGTCCTGATGCTAAGAAAAGCTCTCCTTGTGATTTCACAAACACAACAGAAGTTTAAACGATACAATTTTGTTTAAAATAATCTATTAGCAGTGGAATATAATCCAGTTCTGGGTTAACCAGAATAAGTAATTCAGGTTCTAATGCTCAGGAATAAGAAATCATAAAATGCAATCCAGGTCCCGTAAAACTGTGAAATGGCACTTTAGCATTGATAGAAGGCGAAGAATCTGATTCCAACCTCAGTGTTGTACAGACATGTTTTTGTGTTTTTTCTTTAGTTTTTTTTGCAGTGCCTACACTAAGGGGGGGTGACCACTTCCCACTGACTGAACATGGAAATAAGCAGCAGTAAATGTGATGCTGTTGACAGCATGGCTCCCTGGGTGGTGCACCTTATGGCCTTTGTCATAAACATCCACTGGCTCTACGAGGCACAGAGTAGAGCAGTTCTGTCTCTTTCCTATCTGTTGTTGCACACTGCTGGTCAGCTGGCTGAAAGAAGGCTACTATACACAATGCTACACCATGCTTACAAAAGAGAGAAAATGAGCTGTTTGGGAATACTTCAAGCTGTAAAAAGCAAACAGTCATGTCAAGGAAACTAAAGGAGCAGTACCTCTCATTTTTATTTAGGAAACACTGTTTTAAAACTACATAGATGAAATATGAGCTGCATGTCTTTTAAACAGCCTAGGGCAGATCCCCTGACTGATTAATTTGCTAATGACTACTGATGATTAGACTTGTCCTATTCTATTAAGAGCTGCACAACAAGATAGCATTAATCCTCACAATAAACACGAAAACAATTTGTATCTTTTTGTGAGTAGATCCATTTCATACAGTTTTGTTTTAGATTTGTTTTGAGTGAATAGTCTGACACTTTTACACATCCCATGAGAATTGCATCCTGCCAGACGCAGGACTGCGCAATATGAAGGAGGCTTCTTCTGAGCGTATAAAGCTAAAAATAGAAAAAATAAGTAAATAAACACAAATACACTTCCAGAATCTAGAATATGCTTTGATTTGACAACTCCAAAAATAATGGTAAACTAGACTAACAGCAAACCAAACACTGGTGGTTTCAACACGCTTTGTTCTGTTGTAAAACCACAACGTGAAAGTGTTTTCTGGGTTCAGACACCAACAGGGACAACGATGCGCATGAAGATGACTCCAAATGGGGTGATTTAATCGGATTAGAAAGAGAAACAGAGACTTCCTCTTTCCTGCCATACAGAACAGGAACAGCTGTGAGGAGAGCCCAGTGGACCCTTCCAGGACTGAGAGACATTTTAGTGGCTCAGTAAGTCCGCACGTCTGTTCCAGGAAACGTCCTCCGCGGTCTCGGGGTTTACGTGTAGGCCTGCCTCTTGGCAGGCTTTTATTATTTCAACACCAGCTTTCATTTTTCACCGACAGACCAGCACGAGAGACAAGCTGACGGCAGGTCGTGTTTACGCGGCAGCGCCCAGAGCGAACCCATGTTTAAGCCAGTATTACAGTAACTATACGACAGGATATGAAGTGCATTAACTGTAAATCTGGTTAGCGCTACACAAACATCATTAACCGCGGGGAGTCGCGGAATATTAAGCCAACGGGAGCAGGGCATGAATGGAGGCGAAGCGTAACTTGTGTCAGCCATAATAACTTATTTGTAAAAAAAAAAAAAAAAAAGTGCAATACAGGGGGCTCTTTAAAAGCAGGGACGTTGGTCCAACCAGAATATATAAAGACCCGTTTCAGACAGACACATTTTATTTAGGTAGATACTTATTGTCTTTTTTTTTTCTTTTTTTTTTTTTTAGTTGTTGCAAGTAGGTGTTTCGTAACCAAAACCTGGCATAAAAGCAGAAAGCATCCTTCATCACCCGTATACAGAGGTCTCCGCAGCTGGGCGGCCCCTCGTTTTTAACGCACAAAAGCCACGATCAGTTCATGCTCTCATATTCGAGCTTACCTTCTGTAAAGCTTCAGAACAAGAACAGTTGTTGTGGCCGTCGCCTCTTCCTTCTCTCCCGACTCATAAGTTCCGACAGACTATCCTCCTGACGTACTCCTACATCAATAACTCGCTTTCAGGACTGGCCTCGTCTCTCAGCAAAGCCGGAAAAGTGGAAGTTGTTTGGTTTTCTTCTTTCCTTATTTCGGACGCAGAGAAAGTCAACTTCAGGCGCAGGGCGGAGAACTTTTAGCAGCGTTGGAAAGCAGCCACGGTTCACTTCCCTGTTGCGCACAATGTGCCACTGAGCAGAGCTGCGTGCGTTATTTCCTGCCTTCACGTTCAAGGCAAGTTCTCACAAGAATGTCGCGTCTTGCAAACATCCCGTTCGCTCTTAAGGCAACGTGATGAAGCTGTTTCACAGCGTACCTGACGTCTCGGCGCAATGCCCGCTTGGTTTAGACGCTGTTTTGTTTTTCCGTCTGCGCGTTATAGAATAAACATCTGCCCTCTCCCCCTTTAATGTATCCTTAAAAAAACACGCGAACAGGACAAGCGCAGGGGAACGTTTATATGGGCCACCTTTGAAACACAAGGAGTCTAAAGAGGGCTTGGTTGGTTCACTTCCACAGAATTGCTCGTAGGCGGAGTAATGTTGAGTCACTGTGCCACACTCGCCGTAACTTCCAGTAAGAGACATGATACCATATCTGCAAAAGACAGAGACCGTGGTGGGTCGAATGTTTTTCAAAAGTGTAACCACTGAAGGAGGCTCGTGTCTGGCGGGCAGACTGCTGGTTGCAGCATCTCTCTGTCAGCCATGTACTGTGGTGTTAAACTTCGTACTTCCTTAAGTGCCAAAAAGGTACAAACGCAGTTACTTCATCCTGAAATTAGGGTGTCATATATCACCGAAAATGTTCGACAACTTTAAGGTGGATAGGGCGATTTTTTTTTTAAGTTAAACGTTATTTATCTTCTTTCCCTTACAAGTGCTCAACGTGTGGAATGATATCCTCTATTTACCGCAGTTGGCTCTATGGGTTGAATTTGTCAGCTTATGAGAGTGATTCAGGCTGAATCCGCTGGACGTGCGCGTGGGTGTGACTTGCTGCGCGCTCTCGTTAACCTGGCTACTTTGTCAAGTCTCTGGCGTAATCGATGCATTGGGGATATAACACGGGCTTAACTTTAGTGTTTATAGTTTGTTTGTTTTTTATGTTTTTTTTTTTTTACTTTAGAAGACATTACACCTCTAAACAAAAGACACGTGTGCAGTTGCAGCCGCAGATCCTTTTCCTCTTCTCACCATGTATGAGCACACTAGTGTCATTTCAACTTTTCGCCAGAGGGGGCAGACGTCTGGAAAAAAATGTGGAACTTACGATATGCACCTTTGACAAATTTAAACTTTACATGTTAGATTTATGTGTCTGTGTTGCCCTGCGACAGACTGGCGACCTGTTCAGGGTGTACCCCGCCTCTCGCCCAGTGAATGCTGGAGATAGGCACCAGCAGCCCCTGCTACCCCATGAGGGATTAAGTGGGTTAGAAAATTGATGGATGTTAGATTTATTTAACACAAGGAGCATGGCACCTTAAATAATCATTTTCTTTGGAAACCTCCCTCTGGACCTCAAGCTGCTTGAATTCTTCTGACTCTGGTACCTTGCTTCGTAAATGAAGACATTTTAAATGTAGTGCATTTATTGTGTGGCAACTCTTTTAGCTACAGTTTTGAATTTCCAGTGCTGGAACTGGACATTTGGGCTAAATATGTTTTGGGGGGCTTACCTAATCATAAATAGACAATTAAAGATACTCAAAACCCTTGACACTTGACCTCTATGTGTCATAGTTGAGTTCTATCTTGGTTTAGGTTATTTTTCGGGTTCCGTCTTAGGTTGGTTTATGCCATTGTTTGGGGTTTGTTTTGGTTCTGTTTGGCACTTCTTAGTTTATCTGTTCACCTGTCAGCATCGGTCAGCTCACTTCACCTCTGTCACCAGTCATTAGACTAATTAGATCTGTTCACATTTCAGCCATCAGTCACCAACCAATCACTTCGGTCCATCCTTAGCCACCACCCTTCCTCTGATCAGTGTCACCTGCCACCTGTAATTAATCTTCACTCTGATTCACCTGTCCACTGCTCTATTTGTACCTGCTTCACTCCTCCGTTCTCTGCCAGATCATTACAAGCCACTGGTAAGTTTTATCTAGCGTTCTTTCTGTCTGTTTGCCTACCCGTGATCCGATCCATTGCCTGTTTTCCTGAGCTTGCCTTGCCCTTGTCCGATTCGGATTGCTTTTTGGTTACGGACTGTGTTCACGCTCTGATTCTACTCCCAGATTCTGATTTGGACATTCCCACTCTTCTGATCGCCTGGTTTGACCCTGGACTGGTTTTTGGTTTTGGGACTTTGGTTATCCCTCTAGTCATCCTGCCAGCTTTGTTTCCGGTTTCTGTCCTGCTGCCTACAAGTATAATAAACCATTCTAACACATTTTTCCTGCTTGTCTGGTTCGAATTCTAGGTCCAGCCGTTCAGTTCATGACAGTATGACCATGGTGTAACATAGTTAAAAGAGATAACATAGTTAAGTGAGATATTTACAGCAAAATCAACTTAATCCATTCTCATTTGTCACCTAGGTCCTCTCCATCAACAATGTCTTATTCCGTTTTTCTACTTCGGTTCAGAGTGTGGCCCGTGTTTACTTCCTGGTTCCTCAGCCAGTCTCATGAGATTCTCCAAAACAGAGCACAGCATTTGGTATTTTACCTTGGCAAAAGAGCAACCGCCTGCAAACATGGAAGCCAGTAAGAGAAGCAAACCAGAAATGGAACAAAATAAAACATTCTATACCTATCCTGTGTACGTAAAAGTTCACAACAGCAACACGTGTGTGAAATACATGGCGTGCCATGTACTTCCTTCCTGCTACTATCTTACACCCTGCTGTGAGATGCTGGTAGAATTTGGTCATATATATATATATATATATATATATATATATATATATATATATATATATATATATATATATATATATATATATATATACACACAGTCATATCCAGTAAATTAGAATATTCTCAATATCAATATTATGAATTCGGTTTGTTTCAGTAACCCAATTACACTTTATATAGATTGGAAACCATAGTCTAATTTATTCAATATAGAATAGAATACAAACTTTATTGATCCCCCGAAGGGGAAATTCATATTGTCACAGCAGCAGCAGATACAACAAGACAGATAAAAAAAGTAACAGTATTGCTGTTCCGGTGCAATAAAAGCTAATAATAATAACTAAAAACAAAGCCTGTGTTATTAGTGCAACATCTGTGCTAAGACCTATTGAACAGCCTGATGGCGGTGGGAATAAAAGAGCGCCTGAGCCATCTCCTCATAGAGGGGTGGGAGGGGTTTTGTAAGATGCACTTAATGTCCCTTATCCTCTTCTCTGTCACTGCCTCCAAATTGTCCAGTTGGTGACCCACCACACTGCTGGTCTTACTCACCTGAACATGAGTTGTATAAAAATGCCATTTTCTGTGTTTTCCCAATACAGCCAGCAGGGGTCACTAACGGACTGCATTTGAACACAGCCCCTCTTCAACCCAGCGGTGCGAATCTCCTGCCTCTCTTATGTGAAGTCATGTTATTTGCTAAAACTTCCCAGGTAACGCAGGTCTTCAACTGGAACTAGCAGCATTACATTTACTCTGGTCGCTGTTTTTTTACGACCTCTGAGGCAGAAAAGTTTCCACTTAACCAGCTGTGCCGGAAGATCTTTTTTTTTTGTCTTTCTATTTTTAACTTTTCCAGTAAAAACAAGTCTGTAGCTTAGTTTTCATGTTTTGTTTAGACTGTTAAACACATGCAGACTTTCTTGGCTTACTCCATATAAACAAACTGTTCACATTTCCTGCCATGGGTTTAAGACAAAACAGTGTTGACACGTTTCCCCATTTTTGAAGCTTTTCTCGTGTTGTTCAGCACAGACTCTGGCTGTTTTCTTCTGCTTTCCATGGGCTTTAACTGACATATTTGAAGTTGTTTTGAAGCCCAGATGAAGATTCCTCAGGGGCCACCTCTGGCCCTCAGTCTGCGTTTTGTCCATGTATGGCTGGGGCTGCTGTGTTGGCTGAGGTTCACAAATTGTGTGCCTCATTTAATAAAACTGTAAATATTTCCAGCTACAAAGTCCTGCTACTATTGCTGTTATCTGTCATTTAAAGATCAAATCATGTTTCATTAAGGCCCCAGAGCACTTTGAAAAAAAAATCACATTGCCATTCAACAAACAGCAGTTTGACTAAACTGAATTATATGACTAGATAAAACAAAAGGAGTACTCGCCATATGTGTGATATCCATTTAAACATATGGTATGCAATAGATGAATTAACCCATCGAAGCTTGATGCAGAAAATGATCAACAGAAAGGTATGATTCTTTTAGAATAAATTGTTAATTGAATTGAAAAAACATTAGAAATACATTTGAAGCATTTCTTCCTTTTCTCATATTTTTGTATCATAATTAATACATTAAGCTTTTGCTTTAATATACTTATAATACCAAAATGGCACATTTTGTATGCATTATAAAAACACATGGTACATTCAAACAGGATTTTCTCCCCTTTACTATTTTTTTTAAATAGTAATCTTTCAATGGCGTATGGACAAGGTATTTAGTTACATAGAGGGGTGTGAAAAGATATTCAGGCCTTTACAGGTTTTTTTAGTTTTTTTAGTGTTTTTGTTTGTTTGTTTGTTTGTTCTGTTTTTTTTTTTTTGTTTTTGTTTTTTTTGTTGCCAACCCTAAATCTTTCAGAGCAACAGACAAATGGTACTATAAGACAAAAAATGGCATGTGTTATTGCAAAAGAAATTCTGGTTTTTAAATGATAAAATGTCTTGAACTTCATTTCTCAGAAAGCTGGATTCGATTTTATTAGGATTACTATCCATCTATAAGAATCAACAGGTCACTTTTATATAACCTATTTTACAACAGTTCAAAAATAATTCAGAAAAAATGAAAAGGCCAAAAGTCCTCCACACCGATGTAAAAGACTATCAGTGATTACCTCTTCACATCGGGCCAGGTGTGTTTAGAGCTCTCTTTCCCTTACAAATGGCTTCATCATTTGAAAAATTTGTTCCCCATCCCATTGTCTGATATTGAAAAATGTTTGATGATCCGAAACGTTTCATTGTGACACAAAAGGCAAAGACAAAAAAAAAAAAAATTAAAGGGGACAAATACTTTTTACACAAATGTAGTTATTACATGTTTTTGAGAAAGCACCGATGTTACAGCGTGTAAAAAAAAAAAAAGATGCTGTCAGTTCTTTGATCTGCCTCAGTCAACATCTGTCTCTGCAGCAGCTCTCCCCTGAGGACACGGTTTTAATTGCTGCTGGACATTATCTGTTTATTCTCCCATGTATCTGTTTACTATTTATTTATTTTGTGATCACATTTTAGTCATGTGGGAGACGGGGGCAGCCCGAGCCCTTCTGCAAGGACATTCCACCTGTCAGATCTAATTTCCTGACAGTTTTGATGGAGCAGCCCAGAAACAATGCAGCTGCAGGGGATAGATGGCTGGCTCTGAAACAGTTCGGATCTGGTTTGCCAGGTTTCTTATTTTATACAGATCATAAAGGTTTGGTAGCATGGATTTTGAAACAGGAGGAGGATGTCATTTTTAAACAATCCTGAACTATAATTGTAGAAAATCTAAGGAAAGTTATTGGGGTATGTGTCAATTTGTTTCTAAAATAATAGGTCTATTTAATAGGGTTTTGGCCTTGCTCTGAAGAATATCATTTCTTCCGAGGGTTTTCAGCATTGTCCTTGTCTCATTAAAGCAAACTTGTGCAGGTCTCTCACCATTTTCAGGGTGCTCCAAGGTAAAGAGCCCTCACCCAAGGCTACCTACATCTGGAACCAATACAGATGTGCCTGCTATCTGCAGGACAAGGGGCTGGGAGGTTGCAGGCTTAGTTAGAGGAGGGTGAGGGGCCGGCCTGGTTGCTACTTTGGCCCTGGGGGTCTGTGTGTCCCTGACTTCAAAATAGATTTGATTGCTAACAGCTGGCAGTCCTAACTCACCCGGTGTCGGAGCTCTCCTCTGATGTCAACCTTGTCAGCATCAAGGCCCGCACAATGGAAGGCCAAAGGTAGAGAGGAGGACTGCGTTGCTACGAAATGAGATTCAGACAGTGACTTTTTTCCCCTTTGTGAAGGTTGTTGCCATAAATAACTTTCAAGTTTTTTTTTTTCCCTGGGAGAAGCACTCCCTGCATGTGTTCAATGTAAGTAGCAGGTATTTAGACTGAGTGCATGTTAAACAGCTGTTTAAACTGAACAGGATTTGACATAATCTAGTATCATATATTGGACTAGGAGCATCTATGATGCCAGTTTCTTCACAAACCCAATGACCATCTGTGTGAATAATGTCGGATTATATGGAAATGCCCTTTAATATCCACCAAGGTAACAGTGTGACTGAGACGTGTCTTGCTATTCAGAGCCACAGTCTGAGTAAATAGGACAGCAACTCATTAGCATCTTTTATTATCCAATTACAAACCCTGCTCGCCTAATTACCTCCAATCAGCAGGGAGAAGAAAATGATTGACTTCCTGGAGGACAGGACTCACTTTGGGACAAAAAGGGACAAAAAGGATTTTCTGTCATTTCCTGAAAGTGAAAGATATCCATAAAAAGATCTGAAAATAGACGGGCAGGTGCTTCGGTTACACTGTCTTATATTTTACAGCCATTGTCACAATTATCACAAGACAATCACATTTTATAAACTATTGTTGGACTCCAGCTGTTGCCTTATCCTTAAATTTGTTTATAAAGTGCAGATGAAAAGCTCACTCATCATATGCAGGAATGTCAATTTGATTTTCACTATCATTCATTTTTAAACAACTTCAATGATTCTTGTCAAAAAATCAATCTGGACTATATTTCTGATTTTTTTGGGAGGTTTTTCCAATCTAAACAAAATTGTATACACAGGCTCAAAGATAACATAATATTTAAGAATGAGCATGACTTTTGCGTGATTCTGATTGGCTATTTGACTGTTATTCTTGGAGGAATTGGTGGAGTTCATTTAAAGTTGCTGGTTTCTTGACACAGATCCAGCTTCTCAAATCTCAAATCTTTTGAACGCGTTGAGGTCATTCCACAAGCTTAATGTATTACTGCTTCATTCATTGTGTTAGTGATCATTGTCCTGCTGAAACACCATACTGTGCCCACATTTTTAACCCTCAGACCAGAGTGATTGCATTAAGATTCTCAAGAACAGCCAAGGAACCACAAGCCTGTAACCAGTCATAAATGGGAAGGTGCTGGAACACCGGTTTCACTTTCCATGGTGGAGAAGCCTTAACATCAGTCTGGACTGCAAAGGAAATCGGCTGTGGAGATGCCAAAAGCCTTCTGAAAAAAACATTTTCTGGTCAGATGGACCAACGATTGAAAATGTGAGACAAACGTGCCTGATAACTAAAACAGTCCAACCTAATGTGCAACATTAGGTTGGACTGTTTTTAAGCATCTCAATGCAGCGTGGAATAAATAAAAATCCCAAATAAATTCAATTTTGCGCTGCAAAAAGGCAACAAAAAGTAAGTAAAAAGTTCTTGAAAAAAGTGTATTCATGCCCTTGATTTGAACAGGAAAATAAGATGATCTTAGTATTTTTACCCTTAAAATAAGATGATTAGATATACTGCACTTGAAATAAGATGATGGAGACGAGTTGCTCCTATTTCAAATAATAAAAAAAATCTTATTCCATTAGCAGATAATCTTATTCACCTGCTCAAATCAAGGGCAAATACACTCATTTCAAGAAAATTGTATTTACTTTTAGTTCCAAAATTAATTATACTCATGCCTCTGATGAACGGATAAAAAAAGTCTCATTGGCACTGTTTTTAAACTACATTTAATACATGCAACTGTAATTTTGTAACATTTTTCATTATTGTCCGTCACATTTCTGCCTAAACGAGGCTGTGCCGTTCAACCAATTGTGTAAATACAGTAGCTGCAGCAGAAGATGGGAACTAATTCTGAAACAGCTGCAAACACCATTATCCTTCAGTAGAGGATGAAGGGCAACGGCTGCACAAGGTTGTGCTTATACCAGAGTCGTGCATCATTATTAGACAATTAATTACTTTTGTCATTAGCACCCTCAGCACCGTTGCTCTACCGGGTTTCTCTGAAGCAGATGTTTTCACACAACAGCTCTGCAGCAATATATCCTGCGTCGTTGTTCGGCTGAACTTTTACTTCTTTGCTTAGATTTATTTTACAACTCTCAGTTAGTTTTGAGTCTTTGAAAGATGTCAGGAAGGAGCAGAAATAGCGCAGAGGGCCAGGCCGCTGGGACGAGCTGTTGTTTACAGACAGTGACAGGGATGAAGGACCTCTGCGTTCTGGTGCCGGGCCCCACAGCCTCAGGGGTGAGCTAGTGCTGCTTCTGTGGCTGCTCTGGAAGCTACAGCATTATCTCACACACAAAACTCACTCACCAATTTACACACACAGATACAGACACGAAATTGCATGCCCATGCAGGCCGGCAAAATGATTTGCACACAGATGCACCAAGCATGGCGGTTTTGTGTCTGCACTTTTATTTTTCAAGGATTAACTTCAACCAAAACTGATTTGTACCAGCTCAGCAACCACAAAATATAACTGTCACAGCAGCACACCTGACTTCCTAAAGTAGAGGCTTTTTTTTTTTTTTGCCACTTACAGATTTTCTTTTCTGAACTTTTTTAAATCACAAAACATCTTTTTATGTCACACGAAGATGAGAGTCCTTTAGGTTGCTCCCTTATTCAGGGGTCACCACAGCAATTCATTACAACTTGCACACAGACTTGCCAGAGTTTTTACTTCCTTTGCCCTTCCTGATGGGGATTAAAACCTGGGGTCCCCCAAATTAAAATCATAGACTTGATCTACTACACCACGTATGGACTTTATGACACACCAAGACATTCTGAGTAAATACAAAAGCAGTTTTCTGTTGGCAATGTCATTTCCTAATGGAAAATATAAAACTAATCAATCCAATATGGGTCTAAGGGAAAATATAACAACTGACCCACCCCCTACCACCTTTTTGGTTTAGTTTTAATAGCCACACTCACGCCTGGCGATTGCCAGGCCTGTAAAATCAAGAAACTGTTTTCTTTAGGTAAAACCTGTTTGACATCATGAAGTAGGCGAAAACATCCCAAGAAGAAACACATCCTGCCCCAAATAAATAAGAAAAAAGACAAGAAACAAAATTATTCATATCAGTCAGTCTGAAAAGGGCTACTCTAAAGCCATTTTTAATGCTTTGGGAATCTTGCGAACAGTGATATCCATTATCTACAAATGGAGAAAGCAGGTAACACTGCTTAGTCTCTACTAAAATTACTCCAAACATCTAATGCACTGCAGGCCCCGCTTGCCTCATTTAAGATCAATATTCATGGTTTAACAACAGGAACGGACCTGGACAGAAATGGCATCCACGGGAGAGTTGCAAGGAGAAAACATCTGCTTAGCAACAGCAGTGCAACACAAAAGTCTTTCTCAAATTTCCCCCCAAAAAAACATCTTAATGCTCCCTAAGACTTTGGAGAGAAAATTGTGGGTCTCATGAGGCTAAAGTTGAACTTTCTGTAAGGGATGCAATACATCCAATGCAAAACTAGCACAGCATTTTAAAAATAGGACAATGATCCCAATCCCAGGACATCTACCACTAAAATGGCACATGAAACGTTGAGTGCCCTCATCAAACTCTGGATTCAAATCTGTTAGATATGTCGCTCTGTGACCTTTAACAGGCTGTTCATGGTTCAAAACCATCCAATGAAGCTGAATTGAAACAATTCTGTAAAGCAGAGGGGACAAAGTTTCTCTGCAGAAATATTAAAGACTCATTACCTGCCACAGCAAGCACTTGATGCCAGGGGTTGGTGCCAAGGGGCGGCACAAATAAGTTATAAGGCTTATGTGTCAGTGAATTTAAACATAGGAACAGGTTGGTCTCATTGGCTTTCTTCCTTAATAAATTAAATGACAATTTGACAACTTTATTTTGGTTTGATTAAAATTAATTTGATGATTTAAAACCTATAAATGTGACAAAAAAAGCAAAAAGAAAACAAATCTGTAAGTGGCAAATACTTTTCACAGTACTGTATGGGAGTATGTCTTCAGCAAAAATCATTCCTGGATAATCTCTATAAAATTAGAATAGTAATCAATGACGAATGTATATTAAGTTAAAATAAGACTAAAAAAAAGCAGAGACCTTCCTGATTTGTGCAAATCAGAGTGTGGACTGAATAAAAAGCCGCGTTGCAATATTGACAAATTCTGTTTAATATTGTGTGATACTCTTCTCTTAAAATACAGTCTTTTCTGAGGTAGACTATTACAGTTCAAGAACATCATTATCATTTTTAAAACAGACATCAAATCAAAAGACATGAAATAAATACTTTCATGTACAATATGCTGCAAAAATGAGGTAGAAATGGTTACAGAAAATGTACAATAACCAAGAGCAAGGTTACTGCGGTGGGCAGAATAGAAATGGACAAAATAAAAGCTTGTTTTGTTGGACAAACTGTCAGCAGAGAGGAAGAAGTGATTTCATTTCTGAAATTTAACCTGAGCAATCGTTGTGGTTATCAAGAGCGTCATTGCTTGAGGCAGAGCTTTTTGTGGCAAAGTGTTTTTTCTTTTCATTTCTGAGACAGTGGGGGTGACTCAGGGCTGAATCCACCAGCTGGCGAGGGAAGGCTGCTCTGCCGTATAGGATTGCTGGGCATCAATCAGTCCGCTTCCACTCCCGAGAAATCAGAATAAGAGAAGAAGTAGTGAAGGAGGGGGGGTTGGGGAAGAGATTCAACACCACATGGTCACTGGGGCTTGTGGCCAGGGGCAATCCAGTCTAATGAGATTACATTTGGGGGGAGAGAAAAAGAATGATGAGGGTGGAGAGACAGAGGGAGGGAAGAATGGTTGGGAAATATTACATCATCCTGAAACATACGGCCGCTGGGCAAGCAGAACGTTCTCTGGGTTTTTCCAGCATCTAAAGGGATCGCTGCAGGAGTTATATTGCTGGATTGTCAACCTGCTGGCTTAATCCACCATATGCACACAGTAGTTGTAAATATGTAATCTTTGAGATGCACTGACAGCCACATGTAACACATTGGTCTAAATTACTAGTTGTGGTTGACGTTTTTTTTTTAATCTATTGAATCAAGTTTTGGGCCAATATGTTGACTGAGTGCATTGGGGTTGATTTTCTTTGTTTCATTTTCATTTAGCAATAAATGTCAAATAGCAGTTCTCAATAGGTGGCACAATTGTTGGTACCCCGGCTGTCAGTATTTTGTGCAACCTCCCTTTGACAACAGGCAAAAATGCTTTGGATCGCTTCCGTCCTGAAAGATCTAAATATGACCCACTTTCAGTTTTCTGAGACAGGACCCAGGATAATTAGTCATAATCTCCTGGTGCTTTACATAGTTCACGATTCCATGCACTCTTGACAAGAGGCCCACAGCATCACTGATCCTACACCTTGCTTTAAACGTGTCTTCATCTTGTTTTAAATCTGACCAACCTAGAGTTCATTCCTTAAGAGCACAATCTTAGTCTCATCTGACCAAAGCACACAGCTCCAATTAAAAGTCCCAGTAGAGTTAAACCAACTCTACATGTTTACTGGCCTCCTGAGTTGGTGTATAAGAAGCATCTAATGGTTGATAAGGAGATTTGGTACATAGACATACTGTGGTACCCAATTTAAACTGATTTTCCAAGTATAAACCTAGCAAAGTCCTACATAAGGTGTCTCATTGGTTTTGGCAATACAATTTGTGTTTAATCAAACTAAGTGGGTCCAACATAAGTGACTGAGGCCCACTCAGTACCCATTTAGCTTGAGCAAAATCTATTTGGGGGCCCACATTCATATATTGGCTCGGCTTTTAACGTCGATTGCTAACTAGAACTACGTAAGAAACTCTGACAGGAAAGGAAAGCTAAGATTTCCCAGCAGTTTGTCCAACAAAAGAAGAAGTATTTTCTGTTTTCTACATTTCTTATAGACAATCATCACTTCACCATAAACTACAACAAAAATAAATGGTAAAAGAACTGAAACAAACAAGAAAACGTATTTATATATTCATATATAATAATACATGGATTTATGGCATCAAATATCCTTTGAAATACCTGAATTACATTCAATGTTACTCTTTGTAGAATATTCAAGTTTCTCTGCTGAGGTACAAGCCCAGCCGCAGTGGGTTTTTCACCAGACTGTCACGGTCCTCCTCACTCCTTTGTCTCACTCTCTTCTCTAAGACCCTAAGATTACATACATTCTTTATTTCATATTTCTGAGGTAAAGAAATTCTTCCTGAGCATTTCAAACAATATTACATAATACAAGAAAAAAAAAGGAGGAAAGGAGGCTGGAAAAAAAACAAAATGTGGGACAGGCTGAATGGCGCAGGTGTTGCTCTGCAGGTGGGAAACTGAATCTGATGTGGAATGTGAATCGTGAAGTAGGTTTCGAGTTACTTGTACTATAATGTAGGCACAGCACAGTTGGTGAGTAGATGGGGATACATAAGAAATGATTCTGCAAAAAAAAATAAAATAAAAAGAAACACATTCCACCTAAACAACTGTATTCAAGGACAAAGCTTCACTTATTCTGCACTTGTTTCCTCAGAGAAGATTATTGTATCCTAGTTTGGTAAAAAGCTATTGTGAATATCAACATGCTGTGATCTTTACTTTCTTAAGACCTGTCCGTTTTAAGAAATTATCAGTGCTTTTTTTTATTTATGTATTTGGTTTGCCAAGTTTTTGGTAAAAAAAGAAAAGTTGCTGAAGTGTTGCTGATCCCAAGCCCTTTGCACATCAATCCTATGACCACATCGACTTGTACGATAACATGGAAGTGGATTGGTAATAAATAGGATCCTGAGAGTAGCAGCCAAAGGGCAGATTTTCCAAACCCTGATTATCCATAATCTTGGACCACATCGCCTAGCAACAAATAAATGATTTTGTCCTGGACCAAGGCTAATCAGGATCTCGGAGAGTATCCAAATACCTCTCTGATTTTCCCAGTTGACCAAATGACTAAAACCTGTTCACCTCACTTTTTCTTTGGGAAAACATCAATTATTGTCGATGTTCTGGGCAAAACAAACAGTACACCATGTCAGGTTCCTGCAAGTGAAATAACTTTACCAGCGCTACCCCTACAGTCGAGATTCTCTGGCTCTTTTGGCTGCATAATCAGTAATTAGGAAACAACAAAATATCCCCAAGGCTTTAAATGCCAAAGCAAAAACAGGGTCGTAGTGCAGTCCGAGTACAGTGACTAGCTGCTTTCTCAGTGGCTATACATCTTGCTCCACTCTATACAAGTGTCCAGTTCCTTTGTGGTGGTGTGTGGGCGCACCTTGCAAAAGGCATTCTCAAAATCTGTAAAGTTCGGGGGTTTGGGGGACGTGGCGAGGCTGTGCATGGCTCCAGGCGGGGAAGATGCTGAGGAGAGCACTTGCTGGCTAAGCTGCAGCAGCTCCCACACTGAGAAGCCCTCGGTGCGCTGCAGCACGGCGCTCAGCTCCCTCTCGCTCAGGTTGCAGCCCTGGGGCGTCAGCGCCTGCAGCAGCACATGCTGTCGGGTCCCCATGTCTGGGAGGGCGACGTAATACTTCTTGGCAAAGCTCCGGTGAACCGAGTCCTGCAAGAGATCCGGCCTTCCGGTGGCGCATACAAGAATAACCAAACCTGTGGACCCCGCCCGGGCTTTCTCCAGGGATGTAAGCAGTATCTGCCTCAGCCCCTCCTCCTCCTCCATCGCCTCCACCTGACTGAGAAGTATCACCGCGGGTTGCCGTGCCCCTGCCACCTGCAGCAGAGACCCCAGAATGTGTTCTGCCTCGAGCTTCCCTTTAGATGCCAGCATAGGTCCGCTTACACGGTAGAAGGAGGCCCCTATCTGTGAGGCCAAAGACCGACATAGTGTCGTCTTACCCCCTCCTCTGGGACCAAACAACAGGACGGTTCTTGGTGGTCGCACCACTGGACTGGGCCTTAACACGGGCCAAAGCAAGTCCTCTTCCAGGGCAGCCTTTACATGAGTGAGCCCGAACAGTTCGGTCCAGAGAAGTGCCGGGCTGCAGTCAAACAACTCTCCATTGATAAGCTCCAGCAGTCGGGGGTCTGGGCTCTTCATAGCTTCAACAGGTGCAGTACATAATGGAGGACGTTTGAGTGGCTGGGGTCGTTGCTGCTGCTGGGTGAAGCCCTGCTCCGTCACTCCATTCTCCCCCGTCATGCCTGCAGGAGGACTGTACTCTCCTCCAGCTCCAAACTGAGGAGACACCAGGGGCTGGGAGGAGGAGGACTTGCTGGGCTTGAAGGTTTGAGGGTCTGTGCTGCCTGAACTGCTAAATCCATTTCCTCTGCACTCTGTTTTGTCATTCACTCCAAAAGGAGAGGTTCCTCCAGCCTTCAGGGTCTCATAGCTGTATTTTCTGTATCGTGACCTGTCCCCGCTGTCATCCTCCTCCACTCCCATTTCAAATGCCTTTCTTTTTAATGTCACTCCAGGCTCAGATGCTCCAAGGTTGGAGCTCTGGTAGCTGTATGTGCCTCCGACCACTGTAGGCCTAGAGGGGATGGGGGTAGGAGCCGGTAGACCCGAGGGGAGGTATGTCGTGGAAGGATGACTGTAGCTGGGTGCAAGGGTAGTCTGGGGTGGGTATGTGCTGGGTGGGTAGTTATAAACCGGCGTGTTCGGACTGTAGCTGGGCACCAGAGTAGGGGTGGGTTGCAGAGTATGAAGGGAGGTGGGGGGAAGTGTTGCACTGGGCTGAGGACAGAACCCTGAGGAAAGGTAGGTGCCGTTGTAGCTAGGGGGATACTCGCCTGAACCGCTGCAGGAGCTGCTGCCACTGTAGGCAGAGTCTGACAGATTACTGTTGACTACCGACACGCTGCTCACCCCAGGGGGGCCCGCAGACGTGGAGGTCTTGGAGCTTGGAAGACTCTCATGGCCTCCAGGAGCAACCAAAGGATAAGAGGCATCAGTGTTGTGTGTCAGTGGCCATGGTTCCAGCTCTGTCTTCTGGCCATTAAGGCCCCCAAAAGCCCCCGGCTCTGGGTACGTTCCTACAGTAGGAGGACGCTCGTACGGTGAGTCTAGCACACCTGCGTACTTCTCAGCATAGCGCTTCAGGAGGTTTGAGGCTGTGAGGGCAGAGATGTCGTCGTTGGCCCAGGCGTAGTTGTAGGAGCTGCGTCCGCGGCTGGAGTAGAACTCTGCCTTGTGGGCTGGAGAGGAGGTGGTGGAGGTGACGTCCAGGTGCTGCTCAGGCCACTGGCTAAGGGGCTGGGCATGCTCTGGGTTCCAGTGCATCTTTAACAGGCCTGACAAGACAAACACAAAGGGACATAAAATTACTTTATATACAAATATGTCAAAATATGTAGACTGATTGTAGACTGATGTTTCTGGAGCAACTGTATTTTCATTTATCTTGAAAAAAAAGTTATGAAGCATAGTTTTACTTAATTATAGTTGGTTATGGTTAATTAATGATTTACATAATGTCTCTTTCTTAAATCAAAGCTATACTTTAAAGGAATTATGTAATATGTTTCCTACACTTTTTAATGTCATAGAAAGTATTATTTTCAAGATTCAAACGTTCATTTTAGATGGTTTTTGGATGGATGGATGGATGGATGGATGGATGGATGGATGGATGGATGGATGGATGGATGGATGGATGGATGGATGGATGGATGGATGGATGGATGGATGGATGGATGGATCTTTTGGACAACAGAAGATTGAAGTCTTGAAAACACAAATATTGTTTTCCACTCTATTTTCTTATTCCATATTTATCCAGATCTGGAAAATTCTGTCGCACTCTCCAGACTGCACCAGAAGCCACAAACATATTTTCAAAATAAAGGCGGTTCTGAAGATATAACAGGATGAAATTGTCCACTTAATCAAACGCTACGTGAATTATTTGATATCAAATATTTTATTCTTAACCTTTGCCTTTTAAATGATCTGTACCCTGCACTCTAGCTAATGAATATTTTTTTGAACATTTTACTTATTGTGTTTCCATTCTTCAATTCAGCAAATGTTTTAGGGAGGCATTAAGATGTTTTGGTGAAGTCATTAAGAAATTACAACCAAGTTACTTCATAAATGAGGATTTTACTCTTTTTTTGTAGTGTCAGAGACTGATGTCTGAAGTTTAGGCTTGCAATGGACAGAACGCCAAAACACGTTATCGTTATTCAGTTAGGTATTCATTCATTGTAAGTCATATCATCAATGCAACATTCACCAACATTATTGCATGTTCTGGTGATATCATGCAGCCCTCTTGATCAGAATCTCCAAAGTTGGATCTTTTTCCAACCAGCATATAAACAAAAACCTAAGCTTTAATGTGTTCTTTGAACGCCCTTCAATGTAAACGCTGCTACTAATGAAAGAAAACTCCAACTCAACTATTTTTAATATCAATGCAGTGTTTAGAATTGCAATCAGAGAAAGCAAAAAATGTAGGAAGTTATTTAAGAGGAACCTACATCTTCTATGAATTGTCTTGTCATTGAAATTGGCTATTAAAAAATTTACTTGCCTTGCCTTTGGAGGCAAACTGGTAGTTTTCAGTCCAACTCTTTCAGATGTAGAGTCAATAACACAGAAAGTCAATTCATACCTTTATTAAGGTGCTTTGCATTATAGGTCCTTTTGTCAAAGTGAGTTAGCCCGGAGCCAACCTAACCAGACACCGGGCAGGCTGAACATGTTACAGCAACCTTTATCTGTTTTATCCTGTTGAGCTTTCAACCTCTATCTTTTAGGAAAGCTGCTGGATTTGGAAATGTTTCGTAAAGGAAAGAAAAAGATCTACATTCTCTAGGAAGCGCACAGAGATGTTTACAGTAAGTAATGCTGACCACGTTAACTGTGCAAGTAGGCTGTATGAGACATTGTAAAAATGGGACAAAAACCTGTGTTGATCCTTTACAATACCCATATTATAACATACTGCAAACAACTGCAATTGCATTTTTCCTTTTATTTTGCAGCCCTACTCTGCACTAAACATAAATAATTAATTACTGCTAGTGGCAAGAGGGCGGGAAAAAAAATATTTCTGTTGCCATTGATTATAGTTTTTGAACAAAAATAAGAACCAGCAGGTCATGTTGGAAATCATCTGCAGATCTCTGATTGGTGCATCTCTGCTTTCTTTGATTTTTGTGTGTAAAGTCACAATGTGTAATGTGATGAAAGCGCCCTCCTGTCCGAATAGCTATTGTCAAGAAGTGAACTTCCTCAGGAAAGGCATCTTTTTCTCAGTGCCGACAGAACAGTGTCAGATTTCCTAAAAAGGGAGGGGAAGCTGTATGGGGGGGGGGGGGCACAGGAAAACATGGAAAGCAGCAGAAAGAAAGAGTGAAAGCAAATCAGTGGGATGCATGTGTTGTTTTGTAGTTTCCCAGCTTATGTTGGCGTAGCGATAAGACCCCTCCACTGTTCACCCTACTAGTAGCATCTGCAGGTCTCCCAGAGGAGCCATTGTTATCTCCCTGTGCATGTTGCTGTGAATGCCTGCTCTCTCCGCCCCACACCCCCAGCTACCACCCACGGATCCACCCACCCACCGTACACCAGTTCTTAGAATGGCTTGCTGGACACAAGGAGGGAAGGAAAAGGAGGGTGTGTGCGTGTGTGTGTGTGTGTGTTTGGGGGGGGGGGGGGGGGGGACAGTGGTTAAGAGAGAGTGAGAAAGAAAAAGGGGGTGTACTGGAAGTGCAGCACAGTGAGCTATTCATCAGCACAGGCTCCTGTGGGAACATTGGGAAGTGGGAACGAATGTTCCTCTGGCTGACTTCAGCGAAGACTAAGCAGATTGGAGAAAACAAATAAATAATGCTCTATAAATAATCTTTCTCACTCCCCTTTGTTAACTCTTTCTAAAAACACAAACAAACGGTAAATTAAAAACCGCCTTCAAAATGCTCGATGCATGTGCTAATAATACTATATCACCCGCATTAGACTTAGGCTAGGTTAGCCCTGCCTCCTGCTCAGGCATTAGCTTGACATTCCACACATAGCTTGGCATTATCGAACTGTCACAATTTACCCCGAGGTGGGAACTACTCCGGCCAGAAACGGCGAGGTAGAAGGGAATATAGCAGAAGCCGTCATTACCGCAGCTCTTTGCCTTTTCCTCCAGCAGCCGCCTGATGATTCATTATTCATGGCTGTCTGTAGGTGTGGAGCCAGGACTCTTATTGCTGTTTAAATCAAATCTCAATAGCCACAGCCCAAGATTCGGCTTCTCCTATCTCGCTGCTAAACTTTGACCTGCGTCTTTCCAAACCGCTCCGTGTGTGTTTTCAGATTACGCCTGTTTATTCAGTCAGATGAGACCAGCGGACCAGATGGCCCTTGGATTATCATGTCCTTCATATTCAAATAGACTGCCTTGAGTTCCCAATGGCCAAACCAGTTCAAGTGCTTTGCTAAGCTTCAGACAACACACACGGTCGCACACCCACTGCAGCAAACTGTGACATTCTCACACAACTTTACTTGCAAAAGACAGACTCGTCCGCACTCAACCACAGTTTTCTTGTGGTCTGACTTGCGGGTCTTTGTCCGGGCCACAGAAGCCATACGTGTCCTGCAGGTCCTTCCCATCTGCAGCCGGACCAGTTTGCAAGCAGCCCCAATAATGGGGCCCGTGTGTGACAAAGATGGATGAGAGCCCAGGGGAGCTAATAAAACCTGCAGCAGGGAGGGAGGGATGGAAGAAGGCAGGGACGGAGGGAGGGAAAGGAGAACGAGTGGACAGCAGGCGTTCCATCCTATCTGAGGGGACTGTAGCAGACATTAGAGGACTCTGTGAGATGGGCTTACTGCTGTCCACTCCATCATCAGTGGAGCACTGATACAGTGTTACAGTGCATACCCCGCCACCCAGCTGATTGTGCTTACAGAGAGGCAAATTCACCGTTATTATTTTTTAAAAGTGCATTATACTGATACTCCGCATCATTCATCTGTGATGAAATCAGCAGCGTTTCAGCGGAGTTTAGCCCTTTCCGTGTAATTAAATGCTGCCTTCTGCTGGATTGTGGTTTTCCGAGCAGTAAAAGTCCGCCATGAACCAAGCAAGCACTAATCTATGGTTCTGCCTAAATCGGAGCCATCACAGAGATTAATTCATTGGAGGGCCGGTAAGAAAGCTAAGATTAGAAGCAGGGAATCAGGACAATGTGCAACGGCAGCAAAATCATTAGACCAACCTCAGTGCAAGCCTAGATGGTGAATTATTTCAGACCAACAAAAAATGGCAATCGTAGAGCTGGTAAAATGTGTAAACATCATGGTTCAAAACGTATTTTTCTGCTGTAGTTCTGGTACATCTGCTTTTCCTGACACAATCATACTAACCCACACATACACATGAGGATTATAGATTTAAAACCTGTACTAGGAGGAGACAGAGAAATTATTCTGAATAAATCTGAATTCAAACTTGAAGCTACTGTGTCCTTCAGTATGAAATATACTTTCATACGGTGAGTACCATTGAGTAAAATTGATTGAATATATAATTCTTTTTGGATTTAACATTGAACATATCTTTCCTATGTTTACTGATGATCTACTTTGGCTGCAAGGAGGCTGATAAGAACCTTCTGTCCATGCATGTGAAACTTCCCACTCTTTGTGTGTATTTTCTTTGCCCCAGGAGAGACAGATGTTCCTCTGCTGACCGCCTTACTGTCTGTGCGGCCATTGTGGTGGACGACCATCCAGCAGACGTGCATGGATCGAACAATCCAGTTGGCCCTGAGACAAAGCCGAAGGGATCCTATTGTCAGGGGCCTGTCTAATTATGGAAATCTTATTAATCTATTCAGGAGCAGTTCACTGACAGCTTTTGTGTCAGCCTGGGATTTATTGAGGGACCTGTGTGAGCTGCATCCTATGGCAGGAGCACGAGATGAAGACAGCGGCGTTGCTCTCTTATACAATTTTATTTTTAGGAGGGTAAAAATGTTATATTAGCACAAATGTGTCCTAACATGCTCAGATCTGTTGTCTATAAAGTCCCCTGAATCTACTGCTTATTGGACAAAACCACAGTAGTTTTTGTTCCATAAAGTAGGTATTACTCCCAACTCTGTTGTGGTTTCTCATAAAAATATTATAGGTTTGAGGTGAAAAGATATCTTGGCATGAAGCCCTTAAATTGGAGGGACCCATAGTGTTTCATTGGCCCCCTGAGGTTGCTTTCTCCTTCTTCGTTCCCGGCGCTTTTATTTTCCGTGCCTCGAGGAACAAAACATACACGGATGCAACAAGCCTTCTGGGACTGTGTGCTATTAAAACGTGCCGATTGTGAAGGGGGCCGCTTGTAAACAGCCGCACTTTGGATCAATTCAATCAGGGTCCACTCGGCTTTGAGCTACACCTCCATCCACTGATAAAAAAAAAACACCGTCTCCACATCATACACCTCTAAAATGAGGCAGGAGTTAGGCAGAGCAAAGCGTGTCAGAATAACAAGATGCAAATTGCAAATACAATCCTTGAAATAGCTGCACAATAATAGTCTGGAAATTCACTAAACTGTTCTAATATTAAGTATACTTTCAATATACATATATTTCAATATATATATATATATATATATATATATATATATATATATATATATATATATATATATATATATATATATATATATATATAAATAGGTGATCAGTTGTTTTGAGAAGGCTGCTTTGAGTATTAATGCAGCTTTTTAGGAGTTCAGCTTGAACAAACATTGCTAAAATAGCCCGTCCTTAATAAAATATTCAACTACAGCGGTGACAATACACAAAGCAAATGCAACAATGGTCAACAACAAAACAGGCCTGATGCACCTTCATCTCTGCATCATTGTCACATGTGAACATGTTTTCTAGTATTTCTTACAATGAAAATAAAAGCGAAAATATTTGAAAATAAACACATAAATACTGCAATGAATGAACCAATTAATAACCCTCATCACGATTATTTTTTTCCTCTGGACAGCATTTTAACAGAGCTTGATTTGAAACGTCAATTACCAAATGTAAACAGTGTCTGCATCGTTATCATACCAAATATAGAAATGCACTGATCAGTTTTGTGGATAATACCAACAGTTATTTTTGATCTACCACCGATTTAGCCCCATTCTGATTTATCTTTAAGAACTATAATATAATAAGATATAGCAACAGCACTCTAATGATTTTTACAGCCTTTCTGTCATGAATTATTTTTGGGAGTGATCACGCTGTCTTGGTTTAACCATTGTTTTAAAACTAAGAGAAAATGACAATGTTGACATAAGAGAATGTTGCCAATTCAAACTGGTTTTAGCAGACTAGTTGAGGTTAGCATAGTTAGCATTTAACTGTCCACAGAAGTCTTAGATTTCCCTGAGAGAATTTAGATTGTTACCTTAACTTTGAGGTTTCCAAAAGGTTGCCGACCTTTCCAAATCTAGGATGTTTCACGACAAAGACTTAAAATTTTAAGCAATAAATGAGCAACTTTGGTGTAAATGTTCAAATGGACGTCATGCTTTCTCTCACTTTCTTGCAACATGAACTTCAGACATGGACGTTTCTTCTTCTGGCTTTACTTCTAAACACCTGACTGACAAAGAAAAAAGGAAGCTATAATAGCTAGTAAGAGTTTTATTACCAGAGAAAACAACTTCCACACTCACAAATATTGTTGCTATTTCAACCTGATAACAGCTAGATTTTAATTCAACCAATAAGTTATATCTGACAGGGAATTAGACAGTCATCTCTCAAGGATTAATAAAACAATCTGCAAGGAGTAGTAGGTTTGGAAAAAAAGTTTTCATCTAAGAATTTATTTAAAATGTGCATGTGAAAAATATTAATACCTTTCTCAAGATTCAATAGAAAAAAATATTTCTTTTTTTCTATTGAGATTAATATTCCTTGAAAGTTTAATATGCCTTGAAACGTGGTGGTAAAGTTAAAAGACAACTTTAAACCTAATTTTTGCTGGGCTTCCTCAGATAGAAAACTTTCAAACCAGTCTGTCTGTATGATGTGATTGAATCGATTACTAGCTACTTTCTTTGTGACCCCTTATTTAAGGGGCATCTGATAGTGTATGTGAAAACTGTTTGGGAATAATGGATTTAAGGAGACATAAGAGCAACTAAGTTAAGTTTTAGCTGTGATGACTGAATCTGTTTTTAGCTTGCATAAAACTACTCAATTAGCAAGTAGAAGAAACTTAAGTTTAATGTTCACAAACAAGTAAGGCAAAACTTTTTAAAACCTCTGTAATCACAAGTTTAACATGCACATAAAGCGCACCCCTGAGCCCATTATTTATATTTCAGTTCTTGATTTGTCATTAGAAGGCCCCTGAGTCCTTTGTTTTCAAGTTCACAGTGATTTATGATACTAATATCAAACAGGACATTCTTTCTGGGCTGTATGCCGTGACATACTGCCAGCCAGTCGTAAAAGCACCAACCTGAGAGGCCAACTGCATTTTACAACATGATTGGGGGAGACAGTAAAAAATTGTCTTAAGGCCGTCTTCCATGCTTGTGCGAAATACACATTTTATCTGCAATATTACCAAACAACTATGTTAAAATCTAAAAATTGTATATATGTTTGACATTAATATCATTCAGTCTGTAATTTGCTAAGCATTTTTACCCAAAAGATAATGAGATATTGTGTGAGGGGCTGCTAAACGACTGCAATAACGAGTGCAAGGTAAGTTCTTGAAACCCTTTTCAAATGACCTGAAGACAGATATAAAACGAGCACTTGTGACAACAGGAATTACCTTATATCACCCATCAATAAGTAAGCAGCGGTGGGGAAAATTATTATAAATCCAAGCATTAGTCTAGGCCTACTAGCGGTCAAAGGAAACACAATCCTTCACTCTCACTCTGCCTCAGTCTGGCTCACATGCTCTCTCTTTCATTGGCTTAAAAAGATGTAATAACAGAAGAGTGCAGGAGATCTGGTGTGGCGTTTTCACACCTGCTGCCCTGAGTTTAAAGACGGACCACGAGTCCTGTCCCTGGAGATAAAAAAAAACCTCTGTCTCCTGCAGTGGCATTGAGGGACGTCCTCTGCGCGTCTCTTCTCCTTCCTATCTCTGCACTTGAGATCTTTGTTTCGTGTCTCACAATGACAGTTGGACTTAGTCTATTTTATGCTTCGACCTCCTCTGGGAATGTTCCAGGCCAGCTGTCAGAGGAGTTTTGTCAGAGCGCGAAGAAACTACCCTTTAATAGGAAGAGCAAAACATGGCAAAGGGCTTGGAAAATTAATTTAATATGAAATTAAAATAAGCTTTGCTGTTATAAATGCAACAAATCTCCATATCAGATTAAGGAGAGAGACATAACAAATAGTTATTGTCACTACAGCTTGTTTGTCTCCGAACTGGGTGAACAAGAACAGCAGCCAAACTACTTGATGGCATTTGTTAACAATTGATTTATTGACAAACACGTTTGGAATTGCTAACGACAATGCAGCGGGAAGGCTAGGTCCCATCTGAGAGAGGGCTCATTTTAACAACACTTTTCTCGGCACTCTCCAAATGCAGAAAGCCTCGGGAATAATTGCTGGATGCGTCACTTCATGCTCGTAATTTTAGAAACAACTCCCCCATCCCCCGAGCCTGCTAACGCACGTCCACAAATGGCAGAAGCCGAGTTCAGCCCACCCACCCCCTATCCGCTCTTCCCTTCAAGAGCAAAAAAAAAAAAAAAAAAACAGGGTCCCTATTTTCTGTGGCTGCAGGCTGTCTTTAGGTCATTGTGTCCACTAATATATCAAAGAACAGCTGTCCTTAAGGCTCTGTGATGACCAATCGGCCCCTCCATCTGTCCTAACCCAACCAATCTCCCACTCTGTGGCTCCATCGTTTCCATCCAATCTCCCTCTGTTGCCGTTCCCTTGTTTTCTCATGGACCCTCTCTGCATCCAGCTCTCAGAGTTGGTGTTTTCTGATTGTGCAAGAACAAACTAGGTAAAGATCAACACACCCTACCGCTGCTCATGCTGCCCTAGCAGAGTTTTGATACTGAACTACAAACACATAATGGCAGTAAAAATATTTCTTGAGTGCATTCATTTACGAACTACCTGTGTTTCTTTGGAAAAACATGTCACACTGTGAAGCTTTGAATTTTTGCTGCCTCAGGAATCCGGCAAAGTTCAGCTATCCAAGTGAGCCTCAACCCCCCCATTCTTCTTAATTGGGTCCTTAATGGGAGCGGAGTTCTTCTTAATGAGCTGATAAACCCCTTGAGAAATAAAGCGCTGGGCCTGTGGACTCACAGAAGCCCAGGTCCCTAAAAACATCTTTTTTCCTCCTGCACTACATGCGGAAAACAACATGCACACACTCACACACTGGAGGCTAATTAGAGCCAATTCACACCCACGCTAATGATCCTTGCTCTTATTCGCACACAGTTTAGCGGGCTGTGTGTTTACTCAAAGACCTCACAGAGCGCTCCACTGCAACACTCATACTACTCTGCCTACAATGGGGATAGATTCTTGCGTGGCCCTCCAGCCAACTCATTGAGGGGCCATAGGATGAGATCAACTGCTCTAAAACTCAGACTTAGTCACGAGGACCAAAGGAAAAACATAAAACTAGAGCGAGAGAGAGAGAGAGAGAGAGAGAGAGAAAAGACAGGGGTCAGTCAGAGGAGAGCAGTAAAAACTGCCAGACTGGACTCTTGTGTGTAGTCATTCTGTGTGCATGTGTGCTGCTTTAAAAGAAAAGGTATCACTCCACCAGCGGGGGCCCCCAGCAACAAGAGTTAGGGCACTCCTGGGTTGGCAGCCTGGGACTGATTTAAGAGTGTGTTTGAAGTGCAGATTACAGATTTTTGCACCAAATCCCTCCAGGAGTATCCATGGCCCCTGGAATCTCTCTCAGGTTTCGTCTCAGGTCCGGCAATAGCAGTTTCACCCAGCTTGAGGTATTCTCGACTGGACCAGGGGCGTGTTGTGTGTACAAGTTGTTGTCATGTGTAACCAAGTGTGCATTCATACTCTATGCACAGAAACAGAAATGTCAGCTACAGGGGAAGTAACAGAAGGAAGCAGGAACGGTCAACACTCCCATAAAGAGGCATTCCAACATGGAGGTGAGAGTCTTCACATGCTCTGCACACATACAAGCTCTTTCTCAATTATGGCTCCAGTCTTTAACTGAGAGCTGCAGCGTCACCAGGAAGCACATGGGTGAGTTTGCGTGTCACTGGTCTGAGAGTAAACAACGCGACTACCTCACACTGCTGTGCGTACCCATGTGAAGCTCCTTTCTGCAAACACACACTAGCAGGGAGTTCAGAAACGACCTCGACAACAGAGCTGCGCTGTACACTGGAACCTACCAAGCAGCCGATCAGAGAAGACCACTGCACCCAGTCATAAAATCAACCTTCTCCACAATGCTTTGGAAGAATCCTAGTAACCAGAGGTGAGCGGTCTGAAGGCAGACTAACCTTTCCTCCATGCATCTGTGACATTCTTAGACCTGCCTTCAAACTAAACCTTCGGTCAAAATGGACCAACAAGGTTTACAATCTCATAGTATGTGGTTGGTGGGAAGCAGAATAAGCATGAATGATCTTGCAATACAAAAATTTTCCTCAGTGGCATCAGAAATGTCAGCCTAATTACACTTATCTGTGTATAATCTGACCCAATCTGTATAATCTGATTGAATTTGACTTTGTAAAGTGCCTTGAGAGTACATGCTTCATGAATTGATGCTATATAAATAAAATTGAATTGAATTGAATTGAATTTAATTGAATTTAATCGAATTGTGTGAACATCCTCCTAAAGCTCTTGTGCTCTTTTTCAGAAAAAAATGTCTACTATACATGTACAGTGTCTACTATAAGGAAGAAATTTAAACACAAAAAACAATTAAACAGCAACAATGAAGCTGTTGTCAACATATTTTCTATTTGGCATTTATGTTATTGTAATGAAAAACATGTTTGGGGTCTAAAATGGTGAAAATAAAGCCGAATTAAAAGGTGTGAAATGAAATTGTGTTGCTGTCTCAGGACAGAGTCTGTCAGTTTTGTTGTTTTTATTTATTTTATATATTTAACGATCTGCTAACCAGGAATGCAACAACATGAAAATGTGTATTATTATTGTTATTGCTGCTATTGCTGTTGTTGTTATTATTATTATAGTATACAAATTAATCATGATATACAAGTTGAAAAAATTATATTGCTAATATTGCTACGAAATATTTAATTATTGGTGCAGTATTAGGTAATACAGTCTATTATAACCGTATTATTATCAACATTACTGCTAAATTTGACCATGTTAAAGTATTTTCTATTTTACTTAGTCACACATTTACTTTTTTTTACCCCTAAACAGTTTTTTTGTTTGCAAAACACAAAAAAAAATATTTTTGTTTGCTTCAAAGACAGATACAAGGGGTGATCTGAGATCAACAACATATAGAAGATTTTTTTCCCAGGGTTTAAGATGACCTGGAATACTTTCCATGCCTTCTGCTTGCCATTTCAACTTTGCCTTTGTTACAATCAAAACTCAATAGATTTTCATAGTGTGACAATAGAATGGATTTAATGATGATCAAATTTTATACCCGTATTACTTATCATCAAATTTGTTCACAACAACGATTGAAACTAGTCATTATCCATACATACTATCTGGGAATGTAATTTCAGTGCTTTATGAGTACCCTAAGTGGTCAGATAATTATAAACTGAATTAATCCAAAGTAGGTCATGCCGTCAGTTTCACTTTCAGCTTCAAGCATCCTGCATGCCAAGATGAGTGAAGCATCTGCATAGCACTGCATGAGATTGAGGAATATAATTTTTTTTCATTGGGTTGTTGCGATATTTGAGTCACAGCTGTGTTCATTCTGAAGCAGTAATATGCATGTGTGGTCTATATGCCAAAAGAGCTCAGACGTTCATTTGTCAACATGGCAAAAAATTGCTTGCCAGCCTAGCTTAGCTAATGATAAAGATGTGTATAATACAGTGTTAAAAGTATAGCGAGGCAACGCTGGAGTGTTAAATGCCTTCAAAAGCCATTGAAAGGAAAGGCAGAAACGCAAAAGCATGACGGGGATATTAGACATGAAACAGGAACGCTTTTCCTAACCAGTAATGTTTCTTGTTAGGTCAGACCTGCCCATGAAAATTTTTACCGTTTTTTTTTTTTCTCTGTGTGGATTATAACAGAGAAAGAGAAAAATGTGCTGAAGGTTCTATGCGAGTTGAAACAGTTTTGAGAGCATATGTCCTTCATTTTTATTTGATTTTTATTAAATTTAAGGAAAAAAGTGCATCAATACAAAGATTGCAAAGAATTGTGGTTTCAAAACAACTAACATTTTCCGTCATGCTGTTTTAAAAACTTTTATTAGTTTTAATAAGTGTGTGACACAAGTGTGTGAGCATAGAGCGATACAGCTTTACCCTTCCCCCACATGTTTCTGTTTCTGCACACTGCCGTGAAGCAGGCTAAATGGCTAGTACACTTTCCCTTTGCTTAAAAGCTCAACTATTTAGCAGGTGTTTATTGTATATTTCATATTGGTTCTATGAATCCAAATGTCAGTAATTAATAAATGTTATAGGTAACATTATTAACAGCAGTAGGGATAACTGTAGCTTTTCTTTTTTTAATAATGGAAATTAGATTGTGTTATACAGTTCTGTTTTTACATTTGACCATGAGAGTCTGCTACCACCTATGTCTACTGCTGGTCGACATGTTTGTAAGCTGAAAATGGTGGGAGCGCTTCATTTTTTATTAACTTCATAACCAGAACAAAAATCATTCCAAAAAGAGTAAAAAACAAAACAAAAATCAAAACGTTTAGCCCACTGATCATCTGAGATGTATCGACATGTTTTTGAAATTCCAATGATGGTAATGCTGGCCGAATCCAACTTCAAGCAGGTTGAGCAGTGTGTCTCTATGAGAATACCTGCCAAGCATCTGCTTATGATGCTTTAATCGAGTATTTTTAAATTCACGTGCCCACACATCTTCCTACGCTCCCACTCCAACTCATTTTTACATGTCAGTGGAACAAACCAAAGTTTCTACCATCAATTTTAAAGTAATACTTTTTAAATGAACCATTCTGTTTGATTTCTCCCTCCTTTTTTGTAACTGTCATGCCAATAATGGTCCATTGAGGCGAGTTAAAGAGCTGGGAAAAAGGGGCTCTTGAGGATGAGGCCACAGAGGCAGGCCCCTGCTGGCCACCAAACAATGCTGTTTTGGAGAGCCCGAGCACTGGACTCCTAAGAGGCCCGTAGTGAGGGTGCCCACGAGGGAGCGGTGGCACTGGATACGTCAGTTAATAGGTCAGTGTTGTGGGAAGAAAAAGGAAATAACGAGAGGGAGAGCAGTAGGAAGTGTGTGCAGGGGTAAGTCCTGCGTTGCTGTATTGGTACAATTACACTTGCCTAGCTAAGGGGTTTCTGCACCATGATTCCTCCATTCTCCCTCTGTTCCTTGTCTGTGCCACAGCTGTTTTCTACCGCCAGCTGATGAAACATTCAGTGCTCAAGGTTTAACGTTTCCACTCTGCGTGTCAAAGAAAAGTCCATTCTCTGCGCCAAGGCCGACTTTTAGCCACCGGTGCATCTCTCCCTCTGTTTGCACATGTGTCCACGCCCACTTTATTTTTTGCACCGAGACCTCATTGATTTAGGCAAAGTCCAACTGAGTTAAGCGTGCATTTGTGGTGTGTAGTTTAGAGAGGAGAAAAAAAAGGATGTTCTACTCACTATAAGGGACAATAGGACTCAGCATTCTGTGGAGCTGGTCTCAGTGAGGAGGAATGCTGTTTCATGAATGCCAGCTAAGGTTAGCGCCGGTCCGGCTGTGGTGCATCACTGGCATGAGAGCTCGCCGACAACAGAACAACCCTGAAAGACAGGAAAAAAAAGAGGAAATAGTAATAAATGAGACAGCTTGTGGCTTCTGCAAAAATGCTTTAACAAAATGTTAGCCAACACTGTCAGACGAGTCCAAACAAACAGAACCAGAGGACGATAGAGTTACGGACCAACCTGAGAGCCACATCGGTGTAACAAAACCAGAATTCACACTCTGCCCCAGTCACTCACACACACGGCCAGCCAAATTCAGACACACAAGGGCATTCATTACATGCAGGCATTAAGCTGATTGTGGAGCTGTGTCCAGCCTCTAAAGAGGGTTTTCTAAATCTGCCTCACAAAAAGACTCATGCATACCATTGCTCCGTGCGCTGGGGCAATAAAGACCGCATTCTTGGGACAACAAATACTTTTGGAGCTCCATACGCCAAATGCAGACAAAAGATATTTCCTTTCAAGATGCACGTATCAACCGATCTGATAAATAATAGATCCTGGATTAGGTTTTATGACAAGGGGAGATCATACCTTTTAGAAATGGAGAAAAAACACACTTTAGCCGAGTTTAAATACTATATCAGCATATATTGTAGGAAATCTCTTTTTTTTATCGTTCTAATAAAGGATAGATTAAAGAAAAACTTAATCTTTCTGTTTTAATCGCTTCATTCTTGTATAAATAAGAGGATTGAAAATGCTTGCTTACTTATTTTTTACAGTAAAATGGTGTATTTTCACATAGAAAATTAAAGTGATTGAAACATTTCTAAATTTTAACTTAATATAATATGCTTTAATATGCACACAATTTATTCCCTATATTTACACGTAACTTTCTCAGACCACAATAATGCACGTCAAAATATGATTACTGCTACAGTTGCAGAGATACCCTGCTTAAAACAACAAGAAAGGCATTTATTTACATTCCCTCATTCACATGAAGGAGATATTACGCAATGACCCCCCGGCTGGTCTCTGGAAGCCAACAGGCTTCACTCCAGCAACAACCACCCCCTCCACTTTAAACTGACAGCCAACTTTTACCACTTGCAGCCCAGAATAACAGTAAACGCCGCAGCGACAAACCACAGCTCCCACTTCAAACAAACAGAGACTGTTTGCAGGAAAGAGATTCCGTTTGCAGGGGAGGAGGAGAAACATCTATTGGTCAGTGGCCGAAGAGAGAGGCTTGATTCAAGTCAAACAGCAGGGAGAGCAGCTGGCCGTGACAGCAGATCGACACAGAGATGCAGAGAAGACAAGCGGCCTTACCTATTCATGCCTGCATGTCCTCCATCAGATGTGAAAGCACTAGGATAATCCCTGGAGCTGACCGGACTGTGTGTGTGCACTGCTATGCTTTTTTCCACATATGGGACACAACTCTGCTCTTTTCCTCCCTCCCTATCTCTCTCTCTCTCTCTCCCTCTCTCTCTCTCTCTCTCCTTCTCTCTCTGGCCAGTGACAACAGAGGTAGCACTTAGCTCCCATCCCCCATGGATCTCCCATCCCCCACCCCTCCTTCTCTCTCTTTATGCTAAAAGTATTTAAGTAGGAAGAGGGAGAGAATGAGGGAAGGGCAGCATGGAGGGTGTGTACTGACCAATCATTCTCAGAAGGAAAGAGAAGAGGCCACTCATACCCTGAAGCCTCTGCTCAGCGGACAGTGGACAAGTTTTTGGGTTGGTAGTGCAGGTTGGGTTTTGGCCAAAGGATTAGACTGAAATATAAGCACTGAACAGATCTTGGTGGGAACTTTTACTTTTTCTCTGCCAGACTAGAACTAAATCAAATTATTAAAGAAAGTTGGAAAGCAATTGCCGTGCTAGACAAATTACCCACAATGTCTCATCACTATTTGGTTAATGTTGTTAGTCAGCCCAGCACTGTTAAAGATGTGTTGAAAAATTCCACCCTCTTTAGGTAACACAATAAGAGACGGAAAAACAAGAAAATGTGGTTTGGCTAGCCGGAGGCAAATTGTGCAGATTACCGGCTCCTTGAAACAAATAAGGACCTGTCACGTATTTTAGTGTAGAAGGATCCAACTGCTAGCAGGAAGTGCACATGAAAAGCAAACTTACAAAAAACTAGAAATATCATGAAGGAGAAAATATGTGGAAAAAAGTTGGTCAAGAGAGTCCAGCAATGAATGGTTAAAACAGGGAGTGGCAACAGGGGAGACTGATTGAAAGTAGAGCAGCTGTAGGTGAGCGTCAACTGAGGGAGGTCGGTGGAGAAATGACAAATCACAAGACGAACACAGGGCTCAGGTAAACAACCAAAAGACCAAGGAAAAGATGCACAAGAGCAATAAGAACACCAACATAAAACAGCAGTAAAATCAAAAGTTCTTTAACTCATGACACGACCAGAACAAAAGACTTACACTCCGTCAGGTTGTGTTCAAATAACAGGGGCAAATTGCTAGACAGCTCAAACATCTAGCTGCTAGAACGCTCTGACAGTAAACACCAGATCAGATCAAATCAGAATCAAACCAGCAGTTTGTAAATTTGTGTCTGGTGCATTTTTGTTTAAAACTAGCTTGCTCTTCAATTCAATTCAATTCAATTTTATTTATATAGCGCCAATTCATGAAACATGTCATCTCAAGGCACTTTACAAAGTCAAATTCAATCAGATTATACAGATTGGTCAAATATTTCCTATATAAGGGAACCAGTTGATTGATTCAAAGTCCCGACAAGCAGCATTCACTCCTGGAGAAGCGTAGAACCACAGGGAGAGTCATCTGCATTGTCCATTGCTTTGCAGCAATCCCTCATACCGAGCAAGCATGAAGCGACAGTGGAAGGAAAACTCCCCGTTAACGGGAAGGAAAACCTCCATCAGAACCGGGCTCAGTATGAACGGTCATCTGCCTGGACCGACTGGAGGTTAGAGAAAACAGAGCAGAGACACAACAAGAGAGACAAAAAAGCACAGAAACACACATTGATCCAGTAATCTGTTCTTCATTAGATGGTAATAGCCGGTGATCTGTCTTCTCTGGATGATGTCACAGCTAACAGAACGCCAGACCAGGTGTACCTACTATGAAGAAAAAAGAGAGAGAACAAAAAGTTAAAAGCTGAAATGACGACAAACAATGCAAATTGGAGAACAGTAGGAGTACTCAGCACAGTGAGAAAAATAGGCCCTGATGTCCTCCAGTAGCCCAAGCCTATAGCAGCATAACTATAGAGGTAGCTCAGGGTAACATGAGCCACTCTAACTATAAGCTTTGTCAAAAAGGAAAGTTTTAAGCCTAGTCCTAAAAGTAGACACGGTGCCTGCCTCATGGACCAAAACTGGGAGTCATTCAGTGAAGTAACTTGAGGTGGGTAGAATAGCCAGAAATTGTACTCAAGAATAGCGATTATTTCAAAATGATACTATCTAAGTAGAAAAATTACTATGCAACAAAGAAGTAATATTTTTCCAAAAAGCTGGTGAAGATTCTCAGTCATCCAGGTCATGGTCATTCCAAAAAAAAAGTAAAAAAACAAAGCAACTGGACCTGTTTTCCGTAGTTGAAGACGTTTCGCTTCCTCTCCCAGAAGCTTTCTCAATTCAAAAGGTCTGGAGTAATGTGGAGTAACAAGCTTTATACCATTGCCCAACAAAGGCCTTGCAATGGCTTAGATAACATGCAAATTCAAATTCAAATTTCCAAAAAGTGAATCAACTAAAGGCAACTACTACCCTCCTCTGATCAAGATTAATCAGAATCAGAAATACTTTAATAATCCCAGAGGGAAATTGTTGTTTCAGTACAATCGTCATAACAAACAAAACAAACATCACAAACATTTCAGGGGGAGACAATTTACTGAGGCCTTACTGACAAGGTCACCACACGGTGCCCACATGGCGTTGCCATTACTCTGTGAAAAGATAGAGGCCAAAAAAAAAGGAAGGTGGGAGGGAAAAAACATAACTCAAACTTTATCCTATAACAGGATAGAGTTTACGATATCAAGAAAACTCTTGCACAAACAGCACAAATAAGACGAGCAACCCTTCTTGATTTTTAATCTAATAAAGCATCACAAGTATTTATTTTGATGAATTTTTATTAATTTAATAAAAAAAAATCAGAAATGTTAGCAACATTTAAAGACTACGTGAGGAAAATCGCTTTAACCTTCATTGGATTTTAAACAAACCCTTAACAAGGATGCTATTTAGAAACTTGATCTTTACCTGTTTAGTTCTTATAACAAAAATCAGAATTAGTAGGTCAGGCTCAAGGAAAATAGGAAAATAGCATTGTCCTAAAATATGAATGTGGGAGAAATCGCAAGTATAAAAGACTGTTTGGATCCAACATTTGGTAAGTCATATTTTATTTACATTCTCCATGCAGGGGATTCAGTTCTATATTCAGTTAGGTGGACTTTCTTACCCATTGATGTCAAAACCTGAAATAGATTTCAGTGTTGATGGATTATTTGTCTAATGTCCTTCTGTCTCCCTACTATGTGGGTATCCGTGGCTCAGCACTTAAATGGTTTACATCCTATGACAACCAACCCTCTAAAAGTTATGATTAATACATTTGTCTACCTCCAGAGCTCCTCTGTCACATGGGGTGCCACAGGATTCCATTATTGGTCCCCTCCTTTTTTCTTCTCTATCTGCTGCCACGCCGAGCCAATTATAACATGGCCCTACTTGACTTTCCACTGTTATGCAGATGATATTCAGCTTTATCTGTCTTTAAAACCAGGTAACAGTCACATTCAACACCCCTTCGCTGATGTTATCTTTGCAGTAAAACAATGGTCAAACCAAAATGCCCCGTTTTTAAATGAACAAAATACCGAATACATTCTGTTCAGTGAGAATGCCACCGCTGATGTAATTTCTATCTTAGTGACACTGTAAGAAATCATGGGGGGATTTTTGACAAGTGTTTTAAATGTAAGAAGTTGAGTCAACAGTCAAATCAAGCTTTTACCACATTATCTTTTAGTCAAAGTTAAACCTTTCTTAGACTATGCTGATTGTTTGAAGACCTTACATTCTTTTATCATCTTAAGAATTGGTTATTGTAATGTTCTTTATGTAGGTGTCTCTCAGTCGTCTCTCAACTGGCTTTAATTGGTCCGAAATGCAGCTGCATGTCTTTTAATTTTAATTGACACCTCCAAACATGAGCACATCACACACTTTATATCTTCCCTCCACTTGCTGCCTGTCCATTTTATAATAGATTTTATAATTTTATTGTTTGTTTTTAGCACTCTTAAGGATCTGGCCCCAACATACACTACTGATTTATTGGGTTTCTGTGTGCATAGTAAATCCCTGAGGTCACCGTCCAAGTTCTTCCTGAATGTTCTGAGAACTAAATATAAACATCGGGGTGACCAGGCTTTCTCAGTCGCAGCACCCAGACTCTGGAACCAGCTCCTTCTGGATCTCTTCTCAATCACTGAACTGGGCCTTTTTAAATCCAAACAAAACCCTTTAACTCCTATAGCTGTTAATACTCAGTAGTACTGTGGTGTTTTATTCAAGATATCTAATTTTTGTTTATTATTTTGTCTGTTATCTGTTTTATTTGTTACATCTTCTTTTGAATGATTTTTATGATTTTATCCTAAAGCACATTTATTCTATGGTTGGCTATTGTACAAAGCTAGATAGATAAATTAATGAATGTAATTATGCTTCTTCAGGAGTGAATGCTGCTTGTCGGGACTTTGATGCAATCAATTGGGTTCCCTTAATTAGGAAATTTTTGACCAATCTGTATAATCTGATTGACTTTGTAAAGTGCCTTGACATGACATGCTTCATAAATTGGCGCAATATAAATAAATTGAATTGAATTGAATTGTGTGTGCGTGCGTGCGTGCGTGCGCGCGTGCTCTCAGTGTCAATTAAACACTGAATTTCAAGAGTTAAAAATCCCTTCACATACATATACGGAGCAAAGGTGAACAGAAGTTACAAATATTTACCCCGGACAAAGATCTATGGAGTCAAACCTGTCTGACAGTCTGTTTTGCACCTGTCTGTGCGTGTGTACATTTTTAGACTCTGCTTACAAAGTCCACTTCAGTTGGGCCTCAGAAAACCAGTAGACATAAATGTAACTTTGAACAGTGAAGCAATGATGTAGCAGTCAATCAATCAATACCATGGCATGCAAAAAAAAAAACATGACATTTGTCACTGTTTAAATGAAAAGACAAATAAAAGATGGATACAATCAAACACACACACTAATCCCTGTTTCTCTATGAATTGTGAGGCAAACAGTTTGATCCAGTGATGAGTTTTCATAATGTTTAAATGCTGTAGCCTGTCACAAAACATCTTAGTTATTAATCATCCAAAAAAATACAACAAAAACTGATAACAACAAAGAGCGCAAACCTGCATCTGAACTCAACCACCAATCAGAAAGGACTGGATAAACCCGCCCTGAGACAGGTTAGTCGTACCCTACTGATAATGTGTTGTCCTCCTCATAGAAAAAGCTCCACATTTAAAGAGTTAAAATGGTGAGCTCTTTACATAGTATTTTGCTTTTTGATTCCACATGGGGGAAAAATAAACACAATACAGTTTATTTAAAATTATTTAAAAAATTGACTGTTTTTGGCTTTTAACTACGAAAAAAACACTATTACGTTTTCCTTTGCAGTTCCTAAATCAAAACATGATTTAATATTATTACCAACCTTTGCCTCTCCTAATGAAATTTCCTAATCTCAAATTGCCTGCAGCCTTTCAGCGGGGTTCAGGTCTGCAGCATAGCTCAGCCCAATCTTTTCACCAGTTTGGCTCTTTTTAGCTTCACTGGATAATTTTCTTAATGGTGGAACATACTGACCAAGGTCACACAGATCAATTTATAACTATATAAGTGTGAATTGTTTTGGGATAAGAGGTATTTTTGCATGACAATTTTTAAATTGTGAGTTATTACACAAAACAACCCACAGGACCCACAACACCAAGTCATTTGAAATAAAAATTTTAAAATTTGGAGCACATTAATGACTGAATAAATGTTTTTCTAAATCCTACTCTAAAGTGTAAAAGATTTGCAGATGGTTACGGATTCTGTCATTTCTCCTGAATGTTTTCGGTAGGTTACCAGAGTATAAAAGATATTTTCCCCTTAACCTGCAACTAGACTGTGTTTAGAGCATCTGATCAGTTTAGCCCAGTCAGCACACACAAGACATCACCATAACCTCAACCAAGCCCAGGTCTAGGCTACAGGGATTTTTTTAGAGCAATTAGTTTGAATACAGAGCAGATAATCATTAAAATTAGGGCTGGGCATAATGGACCACAATTGTACACTGAATGCCAACATACGATATTTATCTTGATAGATTTTTTTTTCATGAAGTAATTATAAAAAGGCATCTCTAAATCAAATGGTAAATGGCTTGTACTTGTTTAGCGCTTTATTAAGTCTGGCGACTCCAAAGCGCTTTACGCTACAACCACATGTCATGTCATTCACACCCTGACAGTGGTGAGCTATGTTAGTAGCCACAGCTGCCTTGGGGCAGACTGACAAAGCTGAATCAAAGCTTTATCCCAAATTTCTCGGGCACATTTTTTTAACCCACAGCTGTAGATAAATATGAGCAAAAGCTAAAAAATAAAATACTGAAAAGTATAATTGTAACGCAACATAGATCATCTTGATATATAAAAGTGTTGATATTTTTAAAACCTCAATATTTTGCCAAGTTCTAATTAATATTGGTGAAGAATTGGCAAACAGGGAAAGGCAGAGCCACTGAATTTCACTGTGAATCCATTTCTACCACGTGAAGCAGCTGGATTCTCCTAAAAGTCCTCTGCCAATGATGACGTGAATGAAATCTTGCCAGGCTTAAGGCTATGTATTTGAAGCCAAGAATCAGTTTTGTCTGGTCCAATCAAAGGTAGCTGCTGGTGAAGTTGTAAGCCGGACAGCAGCTGTGAGGCAGCTTTTAAAGAGCTTAGCATAGATGCTGCTTAAGCATCAGACCTAAGCATCCCTTTACTTTAAGTAGAACAAAGTACAATATAGATGCTGCTTCTTGGCTGGAAGGACGAAGGCTCAGTGTGGATGGCCAACTGAAATGGCTGATGGTATGACAATGGTTTGTCAAACAAAACTATTGTTTTAAAAAGGTATGACACTTTCTCGTATAAAGAATCAGCGCACTGATGCAAAAACTACAACGACCCTTTCATTTGAACTGGGCAAGTTCATTCATGGTGATTGTGCAGTGATCATTTTGAGAAGATATGTTGCATCCAATCATCTGAGAGTTTGTTGTTTTTTATTAAAAAGAAAAACAGTTGATGGTTCTGTGCATAAAAACAGCTGAAATCATCAGATCTGATTCAAATTATGTTTTTTTAAAAAAAAAACATACATTAACCTATATGGGTTTTGAAATAACAAAGATAGACCTTATTTAGCGGTACAGGTGCCTTGTACCATTCCAGAAACCTGTCGCAGATTTAAATGTAGTATTTGACATAGTTAACCCATACACCAAGGAAATTAAATGATTTCTGCCTCCTTTAACTTCCTTTAAAATGCCCTTGCTATACTTTAACAATTTGTCATATCAACCCATCATCCCATGCCGATGAGTCTTTATCATAACAATGTCCCTATGCAGTATTAGGCTGAAAGGCTTTTTGCTTAAATGTCTTTGAAAATGTGTCAAATTATGTCTTAAATCAAGTTATTCTGCAAACTGATAAATTTGGAAAAGGCATGTCAAAAAATCCAAGAATAGTCCAAACATTAAATAGCGATTAATGAGTTGAACTCTGAAACAAAATTAGAATTATTTTGACAATCATTAAAAATAAAACCCAAGAAATCAGATCTGAAATTATTTTAATTCAACCAAGAAGTTTATTTCAGACACCAAGGGAAATGGGCATCTTTGAAAACAGTTTATTAAAAATAGTTAAAATAATGTGTATAATATTTCAATGGACAATTTGAATTGGCATTAAAACAGTGTTTACATTAATCTGAATGTGAGGAGGGAGCTTATTTTTCATGCTTGTCAAAGAGTGATATTAACATCAATCCAAAATGTTAATACGTCACTTCTATTGAGGAGAAACATGTTGGTCAACTCAAAAGGCTAGTTTGATCCTAAATCTTCCAGGCTTATCAATAGATTTGGACTAATTTTTTTATTTACATATATCCTGAAATTAAATATCCTGCATATTATGTCCAGTCAGTGTAGCTCACCAAGGCCTCCACAACAACCATTTGCAGCATTTTAGTATTATTTTTTCCATTTGATAAATTGTGTCCTGCTTTGTGATTTGTTAAAACTGCATGAGACACCCTAACTAATATTTAGTATATGTTCATTAATTGAGGAGATAACAGAGCAGTATTTACCACAGTCAGACGTAAACAATTAGATTCGTCACTGCCTTTGGCTCTGCCCAACCAGAAGCTCAAAGAAACTGCATATTTACAAACAAGGTTAATTTCTTCCATGAAAATAATAATTAAACAAAATAGTGACAATGATAACTGGAAAAAACAGCACAGAAGAAAATAGTAGGCGCTTCAGAATTAAAAGTATTTGTCTGACATTATTGAGAAACATCAATGAAGGCTTTTGCAAAAGCTGCAAACCTGAGTAACAGGTGTAACTGCATAAGTTAAGATGAAATCTGATCAGCATGCAGTGTAAATATTACACACTGGTAGAAGATTTTGAAGTCAGTTTTGGTATTTTCCTTTAAGCAGAACTACATGTGGGAAAGGCTGCAGTTGTTGCAACAATGGGCAATGCCTTGACTGCAGACTTTGAGATGGACAAAGCATTGTCAAATCTTTGTTTTTCTGCCTCCTGCCAGACTAGTTTTTATTGAACCTAACTTGTTTTGTCATCTAGTATATCCACATAGTTTCAGTAAAGTCCAGTGGTTGGGTTGGGTTGGAGAGTTCTATGAAAACACAAAAAGTGAAAAGAGATGCCGGACTGGTTCTCTAGCCAGTTCTTATTCCTATTACCAATTGAATCAAACAGCCACTAAACTAAAAGAGCATTAATGCCACAAACTATTCTTTATTCTTTTACATACTGTCCATTAATCTTATGCATGATCTTTTAAAACACCAGTTTTACAGTTGAAACCAGTATACATATTATATATATATATATATATATATATATATATATATATATATAATATGTATAGCAGTATACATATGTATACTGGTTTCAACTGTAAAACTGGTGTTTTAAAAGATCATGCATAAGATTAATGGACAGTATGTAAAAGAATCTGAATAAACCTTTCCTGTTTTAGGTCCGTTAGATTACCAAAATTATTACTATTTTTTTAAATGCCAGAATATTCTGTGATCATTTTTAGACATTGTTTTATACTTTTCTTAAAGGTCAGATGTTTCCATATATTTTTGTTAGTATGTGGCACCCTTGTGTTCATTTAAATACACCCAATGGTACTTGGGTCTGTTTATTTCATCTAAGCAGCTTACCACTGTAAAACACCCTATAAGGATGACTCCACTTCAGCTTTAGATTTTAACACTTTAATCTAAATACGGCACAGAAATTATTACAAGTTTCAGCGCAGAGACTCTTATAACTAAAAAACATGGCTGATATCCTGAGGCGGAAGAGCCCCGAATAATGGCCACATGTCCTTTTCCTAATCTTAGACACACCCATAAAGGGGAAAGTCTCTTCAAGTGATGTCAGTGGAAAGAATGTGCCATCATGGAGACACTATCTGTTTTCCGGTGCATGTTATTCGGTGGGTATCTTAAATGTCTAAGTAAATTCATGCATCTAATCCAAGCAGTACAAATGTTCCAATAATCAATCCCACCTTATCTCATGAACAGTCAAAACAATTCTCCCTTTTATCAGCCAAAATAATGGCAACATTCAATGAGTAAATTATTAATACTTGCCTTTAAACTGCATGACTTGGGTCAAAGGTTTCAAATATCCTTCCACAAGCTTCTCACAAACGTTGGCAGGAACTTTGTCCCATTCCTCTGACAGAACTGCTGTAACTGAGCTAAATTTGTAGGCCTCCTTGCTCGAAAACGCCTTTTCAGCTCTTCTCAAAGGATTTCAATTGTATTGAGATCAGGACTTTGTGATGGCCACTCTAAAACACTGACTTTGTTATCTTTAAGTCACTTTGTTACCAGTTTGGCTGTATGCCTTGGGTCATTGTCCATTTGGAGGACCCATTTGAGCCAGTGCTTCATCTTTCTTGCTGATGTCTTGAGATGTTGCTTCAGAATTTCCAAATAATGTTCTTTTCTTATGGTGCCATCTATTTTGTCAAGTGTGCCAATCCCTTCTGCAGCAGAACAACCCCAAAAATGATGTTTCCACCCCATTATATCACAGTTGAGATTGTGTTCTAAGGCTTGAAAGCTCCCCTCTTCTTCCTCCAAATGTAACAATGGTCATTATGGACAAACAGATTGATTTTAGTTTTGTAAGACCATAGGACATGTCTCCAAAAAGGAATTTTCTTGTCCCAGTGTGCATTTGCAAACTTTAATCTGGTTTTTTTTGTGTTTATTTTGGAGTAATTAACATATTAACACCTTCAGGCAAGGATGAACTAGACATGTGCAAGTCCACAATTCTCTTCCTGGTATCTTGGATGATTTCTTTAGACTTTCCCATTATGTCACACAAAGAGGAGTGTTTAAGGTGTGCCTTTAAAACATCCACAGGTGTGTCACAAATCAACTCAAATGTTGTCAATAAACCAATCAGAAGCTTCCAAAGACACGGCAGTATCATTGGGCGTTCCAAATGTGTTTTTAGGCACAATTTGTTAATTTCTGAATATGAAGAAAGTATAAAAGATATTGTCAAAAATAGAAATAAGTTTGATATTTCTAACATACCTAAAAGGGTTATTCTGATTTAAAATGTATGCATCTTTTTATGTAGTGTATGTAAACTCCTGGTTTCATCTATATGACAAAGAGTGAAAGCCATAATTTTAGTAAATGCAACAGCATAATAACTGTCCTGTGCTGCTCTGCCACAAATGAGGTATATTCATTAAAGACAGGACGAGGACTGAAACTTTTGAAACAATTAATTTGGAAAAATACAGCAATGACAACAACTGTTAAGGGTTTAGACTGTTGTATGTAAACCAAAAACATTCAAGTACTAATAAGCAAAATGGTCTTTGTCCTCCACTTTCTTGGCTTGAATCCGGTCACCTCTGGGTGTGAACATCAACGTCGCATGAGCTATGGTAGGACTCCCGTTTAAAAGGTGGCGCCATTCACGCAAAGAAGGCAATGAACACCGGAGAGATTTCTGTGTTGCAACTTGCCGAAACATAGTATAAATATGTGTGTTTTTATATTGTTAAGCTCTGAACAACTTCCGTGCACAAATATAGAAAACATGTTAACATACCTTAATTTTCAACAACAAACATTTGTCAAGAACAACTAATATTATGAATACAAGATCCTTTCCCCAAAAAATAAAGATAATTATAAATCTGTTGTGGGAGAAATCACTATTCTTTTTTATCTAAGACTTTAATCCCTGAGTAGGTAACGTTTATATAAATGTATTCTTTACATATTTGTTAAAACTGTCACTATGTGCTAACAGTAAAATATGAGATAGATAGTCTGTGACAAAAATCAAGCCCTTCTGGCTCCTCCCATTGGTCCTACTACCATTTGCAGAAATGCAACGCTCCCTGTCAGAAACAACCAATCAGAGCCAGGAGGGATGTCACAGCAGTGTCAACCACACTTGTGTATGCGTTGCTCAAAACTTTGCTAAATCGAGGGTAAACAACGGAGCAGCACGGCAGGCTCCACTGTGTGGGAGGAGCACTGGAGCCTGCAGCGCAGCAGAGAGCAGGTAGGAAAGACCTGTAAGGTGTTTGTTCACATTTTAAAGCTAAGTCCACGGTTTTCTTAGAACTTCCTAGTGCAGGTCTAAGCCTAATAATTTTTAAGAGGAAAAATAAAATTCTAGGATTGGTCATTTAAAAAAAATCAAAAGAAGAGGTTTATTGTTCCCTAAACAAAGTGAGAATCCTGCTTTCTTAGTTAGAGAAACAGTTAGAAACATCTCTAGTGTCACACCTTTTTAAAACACCAGTTTTGTATGACAAACAATTTTCATACCGTCTGTTGTGGCAATTGGCCGTTCATACTGAGCTTGGTCCTGCTGGAGATTTCTTCCTGGTAATGTGAGATTTCCTCTCCACTTATGCTACATGCATGTTCAGTATGAGGGATTGCTGCAAAATCCACGACAAATACAAGCGACTGTCTACTGTTACTACATGCTTATCCAGGAGCAGTGAATGCTGCAAGTCAGTGAATCGATGCAATCTGCTGGGTGCCATTAGAAAACTTAAGTCAATATGAATAATTAACCAAATTTGACTTGTTAAGGATTTGAATTAACTTGACTTGGAATCTGTGTTTATGATTGGATTAAATTGACTTGAGATGACATGTGTTAGTAATTGGTGCTGCATTAAAAAGAATTGACCTGAAATGAACACTAACAACACCAAGATGAAGACATAAATGGTGCTTTGCAGATGAAAGATGTTTTATGACTCACTATTCTTACATCTGTAAATATTTTTATGTCTCACCCATGTTTTGATCAGGAGATATTTCAGTTTCATATTCTAGCACTAAACTCCCAGCTGCTATGCTGTTTTTAGCGCCACATTCAGGCTCAAATAGCACAGTCATCTCCTCCAGTTACATGGTGCCTCCTGTTCTCCAGTCCAACTTCTTCCCATTTGAGCTGGAGCTCAGAGATACAACCAACAAACAACACAGCTCATCCCTACTAAGAAGTTGGTACACTTAGTCAACAGCCTGGCTGGATCATCCTTTTGTGGTTTGGTGCATCCAATGCTCTTTTATGGGACAGGATTTATTTTTACTATCGTTAGGTTTCTGCAGAGATTTGATTTTAAGTCAGCCCAATCAAAGCTAACCTCATGCTTTGCACACTATATTCCTTAGTCATTTGTTTACAATCTATGTGAGTGTCCTCCCCAGCTTCTTGATGCCTTCATGTTTTAAAATATGATTGTTTATATATTTTAGCAGTTTCATTAGGGCATATCAGACATGATTAATATGGAATTATGTTTAAAAATAAGATATAAGACATTAACTAAATTTCCCTAAAAACACTTGGCCTCTGAAGTCATGGCGTGACATGAGGTTAGAGCTAAATTAGGAGACCCTCCAGTGGTCAGTGACACGACTCAAATCAGAATGTGGAGTAATAAACCAATGAAGGAAACACTTCAACTCATTACTGTGGATACAAAATTTAACACACCCCGCAAGTCTCAGTTCACTACCACAATTAGACTGCTTGATGTTTTTCCTAATATGGGATTCTCAATAGGTTTGCTAATGGTGTCTCTGTGGAGGGTTAGGTGACGGTATGGTTGAGTAGGGATGTTGAAAGCAGACAACTGGCGCTCTCTCTATCACTCCATTGCCATATTAGTGCTGAGGCAGCAATGTGTGGACACTGGCAGCATGCTGAGCCCAGCACTACTGCAGCACAAAGGCTTTAGGGCCTCGGGACTCAAACTGAGCCAAAAACTGATAAAAATAAGACGGAAAGATAGTTTCTCTGACACAGAGTGGATACTGCCAGCACAGAATTTTTTGTCCACATCAAAGATTAACAGACACATTTGGCAAGTTCTCATCACATCTTAAAGATATATATATATATTTATATATACATACATACATACACATACACCTGAGATATTTTGGACCTCTCAAGACTGAAAAGAGATCAAATGGAGTGGACATTTGAACACAGAGAGTTCAGGGCCTGAATATGTGATGAATGTTGGTTAATATAGAAATAGCCTTAAAGCTTGAAAATAACTCTCGAATGGGCAATTTTATTTGGTTTGGGATAGAAGAATTTGACCTCATAATTCTGTTCATGCCAGTGAAGCGCTTCTGCAAACTGTATCATTTTATGAAAGTGGTAAATCAGGATTTTATTAAATTTTGTTAAATGTATGGTGATAAGCTAAGCAAGAGTTAGGAATGCACTGCAATCACCCTCTACTTTACTTCAAGTAAAAATCTGGTGTTAAAATACCACATTTTTATCGTGTAAAAAGTGAGATAATGATACATCATTTTAATACTCCTTTTCCTCCTTTTGCATGTCATATTTCATTTAATATTTAATAACTAAATATAGATGCAAAAGTGTGGAAAAAAAACTTTGCACAATAATAATAGATTTTATTTGTAATGCACTTTACATCTCCAAAAAGCAGAAGCAACTTTTGATCCAATTTACGCATTAAGTCTTCTTGGCTACAAACCTGCCATTATTGTTAAGAAAACAATTTAAGTTGTCCTGGTAGGATTCTTCTTGCATTTATCTCAAGCAATAGGTTACAAAAAGAGGCTATAAAGGTTCAAAAGAATCCCGCTTTATGGAGTCATTAGTCAGAAAAGGTTATTATGCCTCAATTTCCCCATTGCATGATAATAAAAAAGTTACTTATCTAAAAAAAAAAAAAAAAAGAAACAGCATATAAATATCCCATAGAACAAATCAGACATTCATCAATCAGAGAAAAATATGGGCCAACGGTGAAACTACAAGCTGGATAACTGGGCCAAAACCTTCAGCTGTCTGACAGAAAGCAAAAGATAAGAAGGAATTTTATGCATGGATTTCAATCAATAAAAGAATTGCTGCACTGGAAGCAAATTAAAAGTCTTGGCATGGTCCAGACAATCAGACTAGATTTTGTGATTTCATGGGAAAAGGGCCCCTAAACCTGAAAGATTCGGAGAATTCAAAGATTTGGAAAATCCAAATCTTTCAAGGTGGGCAAATGTTATCAAGTCATGATTAGGGATGTTAATAGGCTCCTAACAAAAAAAAAAAAAAATGAATAGAAAACGTTGCATTTCCCCTGGAACAAATTTGTTTCAAATTTGTGAATGGCAGTTTGTATATATATATATATATATATATATATATATATATATATATATATATATATATATATATATATATAGTACTTAAACGTTACAAAACATTATCAGAGGTGTACAGTTTTGTTAGATCCCATGGTATTAACTAATCTGTATTTAATGACCAGAATCAGATTGATGGAGAACTTCGTTTACTGGTTTACATGGAGCATAAATCATTCTATGACTGAAAGTACATTTAGGTTGTAACTGTAGATCTTATATAGTGTTGTTAAAAGTAAAACATATATGAGCTTATTTGGAGCGACTTGTAAAAAAAAAAAAAAAGAGTATAAACCATTTTAACAGCGTATCAGCTACTGGATGCTGGCTGCTTCTCTCTGATCTGGTATCAAAGCAATGAACAACATTACTATTGTTTTTTTTTTTTTTTTGGGGGGGGGGGGTTATTTGCAGGGTGAGGTGGATGAGAGAAAGAAAAGTGTGGTAGTCTGAATATGTATATTTTACAGACACATTTAGTAGCATCTTAAATCACAGCCTTTTATATTTGATGGCAAATAAACACAGAGCCATATCCAATCTTTTTTGCTGGGTACAAACGACAAAATGTTTCTGAAAGCACATTGAAAACAATTGACCAAAGAAGCGTATAATGATTCGTATGTGTCCACAGACGTAAATGAATTTTCCACATGTGGTTAGTGTGCACTAGTGCTGATAATCAGTTCCAGGCTCTAAAGGCAGGTTACTATAATTTTATAAGTCCTTTGGCGCTTTGGCACAGATTAAGACAGAGTAACTCTACCCACCACTCAGTGAACCTAAGGAGGACCGGGTAAGCTGTGGAGGAAGGGACAAAGTGAGTGTGTGTGTCAGAAAGAGTTGGATGGGAAAGGGGGGGTCAGAGGGATTATTAGTGGGAGGTTCAGCTGTTTATTATTCCAATTCTATCTCTAACAGCTGAAAATTGGAGAATTAGGCGGCAGCCTGGAGCAAACTGGGGATCAATGCAGGAGGGGTTAAACCCTGTGGCATGACTGCTCTCACTGACAGCGCTCATAGATACTGACGCAGCACAAGCACACCACAGAGGTCACTCAGAAAACTTAACAGACACATCAGATTTACCGCTCTGAAGTGATAAGACACTCAAAGACTTCACATGTTGATGAATAACTTCACACCGCAGAAGTGAATGAGTGTTTAAAATTCAAACAAAGTCCTTCAGATTTTCAAGCCAGAAGCGCAAAGTGACACTCTGCAAATCCATTAAACAGCATTTCTCAACTTTGCACACCTTGACCTCACCCCACAGATTATGACTTTGACTAAATAAAATACAGCAGATAAAAAAGTGTATATATATGTAGATATATATTTAAAATACAGACTTTATACCATGAAGTAACTGGTGAAGAAAAACTGTAGGTCGACCGGTACCATGTATGTTGTTAATGTGTAGAGGGACATGCGACACTGAAGTGGGAAACCTGACCTTTAAACACCATGCAGGCATGCAGTCTGATGGTATGGAAAAAGAACTTTGGACATAGGGAGGTCAGAAAGTTGAAATTAGATTGGCCTGGACTTCAAGCTATTTCAGATTGCAATCTTGGAGAGGTTAGCAAAGAAACAAACCCTATTGCATCAACTCTGTAGGTGATATTAAGCAATGTTAATTTCAAGCATTAAAGGGGCCAACTTACGCATATTGACCATGCAAAGAAAAGACAAAAAAAAACATACATTCATCTTCAAAAACTATACGCAAAGCGTTCATCCTGATGGTGTTTACTTAGTGATGGTGTTTATTTAGTCCTTTTTGAGCCTGAAAAGAACTTTGCACCAGGCGTGATCAGCAGACATAAACATTGTTGTGCTTCTGCTGGCAGCACCACTGAACTATCTGAACTCAAGATGGCGACAACTGACCCAACTACTGTAAGAGCCATTAAACCGTCCTGCAAAGCGACAGCTCGGTGTAGTTGAAGACAAACCAGATCTACAGGGTTAGGGTTACTCAACCTGTCTCTTCATACCTAGCGAATTTGCTGACTTGCCCAGCTCCATCACAGCCATATACACCAAGAAATTATGTCAATGTTTCCACCATATTGGAGGTGGCATAGTGGGGTGATTTGAAGAAGATGCCTCAATTAATAATGTATAATAACCCAACAGGGCACCATAATTTAATTGGACAAAACCTTTGTATGTAACCAGAGTGAGCAGAGTGGTGTAGAAATTCGTAATGTCATGGTATATGACTAGGCCCATCTAATGTTAGTGTGGAATAAGGTAAGCTGAAGCATAGAGTTTACATGGTGAGAGCCATCTGTCCATCCAATGGTTAAAATCTCATATATGAGAACAGACACATCAGATTTATCTCATATATGAGATTTTAACCATTGGATGGACAGATGGCTCTCACCATGTAAACTCTATGCTTCAGCTTACCTTATTCCACACTAACATTAGATGGGCCTAGTCATATACCATGACATTAACTCTGTAGGTGATATTAAGCAATGTTAATACATACATATATATATATATATATATATGTATGTATGTATGTATATAGCACAGCTCCAGTAAGTGCACATTTTGTATGTTTTAAACTTGACTGGCATTTTCACATTGAACCTGCAAAGAACAAAGTCTTGAGCAATAATAAATCATTAATGTCTCTATTGAGACATCTGAGGGGCATGCTTTGTTTATGTTCTACCAATGAGGGAAGACTGATCAAAAATGATAACAGATGCAAAACAGTCTTGCTTACTGAGGCAAACTGTAACCTAATGCCATAAGTCACTGACATTAATTAGCAAAAATGCTTGCTTAAAGGAAAATTACTTCTTTAAACAGCAGCAGGCATTTAATAACTGTGCTGACTTCAACTTGGAATGCCATTAATGCATTCAATACTTTAAATATCCTCCAGTGAATTGTATTGTTTTCAGACTTCAAAATATTAAAGCACACTGAGCAATTGTGGCCAATTTAGTTGAATGAAAACAAGTTCCTGCACCCAGTAAACCCAGAATTGCAGTAATGATCCACATTGAAACAGTAAAATGAGTTCCTTTGACTGAGAAGCAAACGTGTTGATATTTTACAAAAGAAGCCTATGTGCTAATGGGTACGTTTTATTTTTAGAGCAGGAAATTGAGTTGACGGCGCTGTGATGGTATAATTTATAACCATGAAGCCTGATTGATTTTTTAGTACCTTATCATCACATCTATTTTTATAAAGATAAAATACCACAGAATATTGTCATAAAATTTTAAATCCATATCGCCTGTCCCTAGCACTCATGTTTGATTGGGAAAAACAAGTGGCAAAGGCAGCAGAAAAGTAAAAGGTTCCCCATGGTGTGTACAGAGCCGACCCACACATAAACACAACTTTCCACAGGAGAGGAGCTGTCGTCTGAATTAAATGGTTCAAATCAGACAAATGTAACTCTACATTTTCTCTAAACTCTTGCCATTTCAGTTTTGTAATGAGTCTTTTCTCCCCAGAATCGGCTGACAGCAGCAGCCCTATAGGAACAGGAATTAGTTTCCCCATGATGTGATTGTCACAGACTCCAATAGTTCTTGTTGGTCCATTGGTCGCTCTATTTTCTCCTCCATCAACAGAGGTTGGTAGGGAGCTAATGGCTATTCTTTACTCCTTATTAAACCTTTTCTCCAGGGGCTCACTCGTGCCCAGTGTTCGGGGAAACAGGGGCAATGGAGCGGGGCACGGCTCACCGGGGTGTCTTTTTCTGAACCATCCAGCCTGCTGGAGAAGACCTGGATAAAGCAGGAGTGCTGTGAAAGCTGCCTGTTGTCCACCTAATCCAAGCTATGTCCCCCGGCTCCATTGACATCACAAAAACTGAACAAAGGTCTCTTTCAAGACTGGGTCTCTTCATAGACACACTGAAGAAGACACTTGAGAAATGGAAAAAAAAAAAAAAAACAGAAAAACTTGCTTCCATGATAAATGCTGCAGGAAGAAAACTATCCTTGTTGACCAATATCAGTCCTTTACTTAAATGAAACAGCCTTGAGAGAATGGAAATAAAACGGCACAAGTATGAGCTCCAGCTCTGATGAATGCAATAGGCAGACGTTCAGAACAGGAAATTCTATGAGACAAAAAATTAAAGTCTGTGGTCTATAAGAAATGATTTTTCTTCCTTGAGTTCAGCATTTCTCACCTTGCTTTTTCTCTCCCTCTGTATGTATTTGCTGACCGACAGAAAAGAAAGATGAATGCTTCCATTTCAGGTGCCAATGACCCCCCCCCCCCATTCCTCCATTCCTTCTCTCATCTTCTTCAATCCAGATATTGCATTAAACTTGTAATAGCATACGACCCTGCAAGGCACAATTCTCATTCAGGTGGGCCATGTTATATGAATGAGCTTTGGTGAAATTCCAATATTTATGCACATACATTCCCATTCTGAGCACTTCTCATCATTGCATCTACTTTGGAGCAAAGAGACGAGCAGCTGCCATTTGATAAATCAAATTATATTGAGGAATACACAAATGCCATGTAGATGCAGTCCTGATCATAGCCAGAATGCATAGGCACATAACACTGACCGCTTTTAAGTTAGAATTACACCATATAGCATTTCTGTATTGGCATAGCCGCACATGTTCAATCATTAAAGTAATCATTCAAATCTTTTGTGGCCCAACACAAAAGATGAACTCTAATGGCTGATTGTGCCTTTGGATCTTTGAGAATACAACATGAATCACAGATGAAAATTTTTACTTCACATTTTTTAGGTTATATTATTCAGAAAATTGACAAGCATGCACGTTCCAAATAGGCTTGTAACATGAAAAATAAAGAACATTTGGTAAAATGAAAAAAAAAAATCTGACTTATTTGACGAAATAAATTGGACAGATTCAACAAACTTGGTGTTCAATTAGTTTTATTTTAGTTTTACATGAAAAATAACACAATCAATTAAAGATGCCTTGAGGAAACAGTTGATGAATAAAAATCAGCCGAAATCCTGACCAGCCAACCAGAAACTCAAAAATCCTATATTTTTCCGATCAGTGAACTGGCCATACTAAGATCTGCTAGGTGACAACAACACTCCTCAGAGTGGAAGTTGTTACTGAGGGGAGAATATGCAACATTTAGTATTTTCTGTGTTAGTTATGGGTTTAAAATCAAGTCAAAGAAAACATGGTGATGGAAGGAGCTTTTTAATTCTTTCTAAACAAATTAAGATGTTTTATTCCTTTTTATTTTCCTAATATTCCTACTGTATGTATTTTAGAACATAAATTAAACAAAGAGCATGTAGTCTAAGAGGCTGCGTGCTGCAGTAGTGTTTAGCCAGCTGGCTGCCCAGCTGAAGGTACATTTGTTTGGAAGGTCACCTGTCAAAGTATGAACTAGGCTGTCACTGTTTGGCATCCCCAAGAGGTCTTCAGAGAACAGAGGCTCTGAAGGACACCTCCCTCCTCTCCTCTGCTCTAATTCAATAGTTCTGACAGGGTAGTGGTGTCCCAGTGTCTGCCATCACCGTAATCTCTGTGTAATTGAGTTCCCAATCAGTCATCCATCAATAATGCATCTGGTTCCACGAGAGAAGGGAAGACAACACTATTCCAGGCTACACACGAAGAGAGAAGACAGACTCCTTCTGGATTATTGTATCAGCCGGCATGCAAGTGAATGGCAGTTTGCAGGGCTTAAAACATTAGTGATATGTGTATGGATTTTGCAAAACTGAAATTAGGATTCACTCCCCAATGTTATGTAGAGATTCCTTGAATATGATAAAAAAGAGGAAATATAGAAGTGATTAAGAACAGTCCAGCTCCTCTAAACAAAACAAATAAACACAACGGTTACCTCCCTACATGGTCCCTCCTTGTATGCTAACCCATAACTTAGTGGCCAATGAATGGTCAACGTAGGTTAAATGATATAGCTGTCTGAATTATTTTTATTGATACAGCCTTTGATGTCTCACCGACTCAGATCAATCTGGTCTTACTGGGTCATTTATAAAACCTTATAAAATGCCTCTCAAAGACTATTTTAAATTGCCACATTAATTTTTCTTCAATAGTGTTATCTAAATTCATAAATAATAAAATGTATGTATCATTAGACATATGATGGATGTAGTGCTTTGATGGGATGCTCAGTGGAATAAAAATGCCAATTTCTTTGAAGCATTCATTCCTTTTAAAGCATGAAACCCAAAATAATTTATAATGATCTACAGCTTCCAGCATCTTGGTTACATCATGCGACTCGGTTCTCTTTTGCGTTGTCCCTTTACCCTTGGCTTTACCAGATTAATAGCTCATTTAAGTCACCATTACAACATAATAGGTCGTTCAACCAGTGCATACCGTGCACTCCCTAGCAAATAAATCACATCATGGAAATATTAATCAACATCAATGAGGGACTGTATGTAATCTGTCAGATGTTAAAGCCTATAATAAAGGTTTATATTGGGTCAGGAAAAATAACACACAATATGTTTCTGTCACCAGTATGTTCATATATTCTTATTTCTCCGTATATGAAATCTGAAATGGCTAAAAGTGGTATCAGCAGGTCAATGACTTACAAAAAGCAGAGATCAGCTTAGAGATTCCTATCAGTGCATCTGTAGTAAAACAGTGCACAAGCGTTTATGAGTTAAAAATTGTAAAGACCCCTGGCAGATTTAGGTTTGAATTTATTTTCATTCAACCAAGTTTAATTCTCATGGGAAAAATACAGGGATCTGTCAAATGATTAAACATAAAAGGAGTATTAATTGAAAAAAAATGTTTTTTTTTTTTAATTTTATTAAAAAAAATATGTAGGGAATAATTAATCTCTTTCTCAATAATAAGTGAAAAAGGTTTTGTTGTCATTACATTTATCAAATCCTTACTGTATATGTTGAGGAGGATTTTGCATGTTTCCACTGATGTTTTGATGATTTATCTTTGATCATGAGTTTCATGTGTGAGGCAGAAAGGCTTTATTTCCATCAAATCCTTAAATCATGAATCTGGACCGTTGAAAAATTTTATTATTGCTTTTAGTCTGATGAAATGTGCAGATAAAATTAAAATATTACTTTAAACCCACATCTGTCAGTTGTATGGATGATTTTTGGCCTAACTTTAATTCATTGTAGTCTGCTGGTCTGAGCTGACTTTTGTGGTTTGCCCGTTGGGCCAAAAGTCATTAAATTCTACATCACAATGCTGCTTGGCCAAGCATTTTCAGAAAACAGTTTCTGGGCAGCATAATAGCATGACAGCTCAAGTTCAGGAGAATTCGGTGAATTTCAGTCATGGAAACGACACAGGACCCGTTCACAGCAACACACACACAGGAACAATGTTCCCAGCTGGAGGTTAATTCAATCCTGGTGCCTTCCATTTTGAGGCTGCTGTCAGGCTCAGGTCTGCAGCGTGACATTGTGAGCAAGAAGTAATTACATTTTGGTCCAGTTCGGCAACTCAGCGTCTATTCAGAGGGTGTTGTCAGTGCACCCCCTCGCTTCTACACAACACAACCACCAGAGGAATGTCCAGCCCTGGACCAGAGGCTGTAGACAAATAACTACACTGATTTAATTTTAGCATGATGATGTGTGTATTAAATATCTAGCAGAAACACCACAACCATCTCTCATTAAGAGTAAGATTATCTAACTCTTAATCTTAATTATCACTCTTGATTTTCCATGCAGCACAAAGACAATATTACAACTCAAGTACAGTATACTCAAGGCCTTGAACAACTTTGTATTAGTCTCGTGTGTTATTATAATACATGGCCTTCAAACTTTTTATACAGATAAATAGCTGAAAAGTGGAGAGAACATTTTTAATTAGCCCCATGAATACAAGAAACATGCTTCTTTCCTTGTGGTAGTGCCTTCTGATGCAATACTGGCTGCAAGTCTTTTGAGGAACGTCTCTATTTATGTAAATTCTTCCTTGAAAAATTTCTGCATGGAGTTTGCATGTTCTCCTTGTTAATGCGTGGGTTATCTCCAGGTACTCCGGCTTCCTCCCACTGTCCAAAATGTAAGGTTAATTGGCCTCTAAATTATCCTTAGGTGTGAGTGTGTGTGTGTGAATGTTTGTTTGTCCTGTGTTGTGTGTCTCTGTGTTTCCCTGTGGTAGACTGGCGACCTGTCCAGGGTGTACCCCACCTCACGCGTATTGACTGCTGGAGATAGGCACCAGCACCCCTCACAACCCCAACAGAGATAAGCGTGTAGAAAATGGATGGATGGAGATTCTCAAATAGACTTAGTTCTGTACTTTGTTGGGATGGTGCATTCAGAGTGATGCACATTCTTTGTTATCCTCCACATATAGTCATATTGAATAAAATAGAATATTATTGAAAAGTTCATTAATTTCAGTAAGGGAAACATTATATAAACATTATATCAATCATTATATAAATCAGCACAGACAGACGATTGTTTAAAGCCTTTATTTCTGTTATTTATATATTTTCTAAACTCCAGCTAATAAAAACACAACATTTAGGATTACAATATTGTACCAGACCAATAAAAAACATCTTTCATGCAGAAATTGGGACAAGAATGTTTAATACCAGCATAAAGGTTGTGGTTTTTTTTCAAAATGCACTTTTAATCTGACAAACAATGTACTCTGTGGATGCTTCAGTGATTGGCGTTCTTCTTACCAGGCCTGTGAGTCAATGGGAAAAGCATAGAAAGGTGTTTAATAACCTAAACTTGCTTTAAACCTCCCCAAAACTCTTTCCCAGGCTGCTGTATTTCTTGGTCTTCATGATGCTGTTTTGTCAGTAATGTTCTGAAGACATTTGGTTTTACTGAATTTTATTTAGGGGTATCAGCGATAAAGGGGAATACTACACGTTCCAGATTTGTGTTTGTAGAAAATGTTGAATACCTGTCGGTCCACACTTATGTGCCACTTTGTGTTAGCCTATCACATAAAGTCCCAACAAAATTTAAGGAAGTGTGAATATTTTTGCAAGGCTCTGTATTTCATGCCTATTAATAAGAAATATGTTGAAGAAATATCTACAACAAACCATTAAATGGGACCAAATTGAAATTTAACCAAAACACACCCAACAGTTTTGTCTCTCTGTACCTCAACTTTACATCTTGGCTAGTGCTCATAGCTCATGTATGGTCATCCTCTACTTGGCGACTGTGTACTATTGATCAGGCAATGGTGAAACTTGTGACTACAGCTTTGTGCGATCCCAGCAGAATAAATCACAGTATCGATTCTGTGGTTATCAATAAAGGTAATGACAAACATCTGGCCCTACCTTTAATGGAATCGACTGAGTCTTCCTGGACACATCCCAGCATTGGCCACATAGATTACCTTGATCTTTCAAATGGGATCCCACTCTTAGTATGCAAATGACAGGGAAGAAAAGCTATCGCCATCTAAAGCTCGGCAGCTATTGAACAAGGAGCTGAATATCTCCATGAAGACCAAAGGGGGGAAAAAAACTCTCAAACGTCTGCTGACAATATGTCTGCTTGGACTGACTAATATATATTCCGACAAGATGTGGCAAAGTGTTTCATTGCCCATCGAGAGATAAATAAAGCGATCAAACCATTTGTAGCTCCACAATAATGAGTGTTTTTGTTTGTTTTGAGCCTGGCAATCATTACAAATGTAATTATTGCCTTCTATATGAACCTGCTGTTGCAAACATGCAGCAAGATACATAAATGTGTGTTTACAAGAGTGACGTTCAAATGTTACTGAAACAAAGAGGCCTACAGCTTAAAGGTGACATAAAATGAAAATTCACTTTTTACACATTCTTTACTTCCATTTGGGTCTCTACTTCTTCTAGAAGCTGTACAAATGCTTAAAATACCTATCCAGAAATTTTTGGCAATAAGTAAATGTTTTGTTGGTGTCTGGAAAATATGCCGTTTCAAAAACCTCCCAATTATTGTGTGCACATCCTCCCAGTCACGGAGAACAGACTTCATTTTATTTTTGATGTCAGTGTACCGGCCACATTGCCAAAGAAAGCCAAAAAACAACCTACCTTCATACCCCCCCCCCTCCCCCCAGGTTGTATGCCCCTGGCGATTATGGCCAGCGACACCTTATTTGCAAAATATAAAGACAGCTCTTTCTGAAAGGAGCTCAAAATAGTTTTGTATAGCACATAGACCTATTCTAAATGTTTAAAGGAAGCATAATAGGTCATGTTTAAATAAATCAACTTAGTGCTTCAAAACAAAAGACAAGTAAAAGCAACAACGTTCGCTCACTAATAATAAATGACAACCTATCGCATTCTGTTGACAGCTCTGACGTCCTAAACACCAAACTGTACCTGCTATCACATGTAATCTGATCTAACATCAAATTAATCTGATGGAAATGCTCCATCGGGCATTCCCCTTTACAGAGAAAATGACAACCCAATGACGTTTGGTGCTGCAAGACATGAGAAACATTTTATTTAAGTCAAGCTTAAAGACATCAATTTTTTTTAATGCATCCACAAGGGGTTGATTTTTTTTAATGATGAAAAAAATCACAAAGATATTAATATCAGCCCTTTTAAGAGGGGATCCAGTGATTTGACGGCTCATAAAATTTATCAATGTGTCATAAAGTTCTTCCATGCTCCCCCAGATTTTCATCATCATTTCTTTTGTGTTTCTCTCTCATTTAGTAGATGTGCTGGGCCCCAGTTGATGAGTGGCTAATAAAGTAGAGGTGTGTGTGCACACACACGCACACACACACACACACACACACACAATTATATAGATTTACTGCAACCATTTCATAATGGGAAGTTTTAAGGGACAGCTGTGTTTGCTGAATCTCTGCAGGTCACACAGGATACAACTTTACATAAAGCTGGAAGAAAACCAAAGTAATCTAAATCTTTAAATAAATCTGACAACCCATGTGGGTTGATCCTGCAACTGTGAGATAAGCTTGCTGAAAAGCCTACAAAAGAGATGTTTATTTGCTGAGTATTAGGGTTTACATAATACTAACATTTAAAATGTGACATTCATACCAGGAAAAATACTTTGTAACTTATTGTATATAGTGGAAAAATTATTTTGAAGGATTAGGGTTTTTTCTGACAACACTGAAAGAAAAGAAAACTAAATATTTATATCAGCTTAATTTGTGCTAAACTAACAACTAATAAGGCAATTCAGATGCCATTTAGAGCTAAAAAACTATTTAAAAGTAGGGCCGGACGATACTTCAATAACGATATATATCCATTGATAGACATGTGGTCCAATAGAAAAAAAGGTCAATAAAAAGCTCAATAGAAGAACGGTTTTCCTTCCTTTTGCATTCTAGCCTATCATATAGGTTAAGACTACAGACATTACACCCTCCCAACAAATCAAACGCAGACCCAGGGATGCTCCATCACCAAGCTCCGCTTCCTTCAATGACTTCAGAGAGCAAGTGTTGCTTTTGTCTTTTTTAAAAAGAAGAATAAAGAGTTGAGTTTGAATTCAGTGTTTAGGCACTCTTTATCTAAAGTAGGTAATTAAAGGTGTCATTACATCACCGTATAGACCATTTCATGTAGGTGATATTGCTGCGTATATAAATTCTCCAAAGAAATAAATAAAGAAAAAGAACCTCAGCTTGTTTTGTTAGGCCAAATGTCCTTTCTCAGTAAAAGGGTTGGATGCAATAATTACATGCATCTCAACCTAGTTGTCTTCACTCTGATTGGCTACAACCATATCTGGAGGACCGGTCAAATGTTGACGTGTTTGTGTTTAATGGATGTCGGACAGGCGACGCCAAGCTGACCAAAGGCTTTAACCTGGCGACACGATTCAACACATTGGGACCGAAATAAATCGCTCTCCCATGCAGCAACAGGAAAATCCTGCCGCTGGCAGCGATTTGGCATCAATTAGTCAACTGCATTTTTTGGTTACAAACACCTTGCTTACATTTGACAGCTTTTAGAAATCAAATAAACGTATGGCTAATGACAGTGTTGTGGTCACCACATTCCTTGTTGGTACAGAAGGTTTTTTTTAATCCGGGAAAGCTGTTTGCTTGGTGTTGTGTTCTGATTGGAAAGTATGAATTACGTAGAAAGATAACCTACATAGAAAGACAACCCGTTTTCTGATCCGACCGTTTTTGAGCAAAGCAACAAAGCTGAACGCTCCTGAGCAGGTGCTTTGGTATTCAGTTGTGAAGTTCACATGGCCTCATCAGTGCACAACAAATCATATCCTACCCCCAATACCTCAGAAAAATGAAATTCTTTGTCATGGCCCATTTAAGAAACAGCATGAAATTGCCAGGGCTGCACTAAACTTTTTTTTTGACAATTATAAATAATGATCAATATGATTTTAATTTTAAGAATATGCCTTTTTTTCTGTATCGTCCAGCCCTATTTCAAAGGGGAATTATCCTGTATAGATAAACAGCTGTTACAATGTATTATAAAATTAAAAGGGAAAGCTACAAGTTTAACTCCTCTCGGCCAGTAGGTGGCGGACTCGCGCTCACACGCTCTCGTTCCAACTCTCAGTTGTATTGTTTGCCAGCCAGTTGCCAGACCATTTGGTTAGCATTTACAAACATTTAACTTACCTGTCCAGAAGGAAAGCAGCTACCTACGCATGGCTTCAAAGCCCCTTTGCTTCCTTAAGTCAGCACCAACACTCAAAAGCTTGACCAATGTTCACCTTTGTTTTGCTTCTTTTTCGGTCCACATGAATCTGAGAAATGTAACGCCAAGAAGAAGCCATTTCTCAGTGCTATCACAGAGCTACTACGATCTGGCAACGCCTGAGCTCCGTCTCACGTGACTTCCAGAAGTAAATATTTATACATTTTGGACTGGTCAAAATTTATAAAACAATTATTTATATTTATTTTTCAGTAAAATTAATTTTATTCTGCGACACTCTAGACGTTGTGTGGATGTATTCATTTTGAAAAATGTATCGATTTGATGAAAATGTTGTACATGACCTTTAATGGAAATCTGTACCTTGGATTCAGCTAAACAAAAAAATTGGAAGCAAGTTTCTTGGACTTGATCCAAGCAAATGCATTTAGCAGAAACCCTGTTTAGATTCTGTGTTTCTGGTCAGTTTGTATCATATTGTCTTTGAAGAAACGTCAGTAGGGTAGGTTGTCACCTGCTCTGACTCATTTCTAGTAGACTGTTTTGAGCTTCAATCTCGGTCTTTCAAATAAAATTAAAAAATTCTAAAGCTGTTTTAAGGCACATTTTAAACTTCTTAAATTAATATAGAAATGTGCAGCACGTGTTCTTTAACACTACTTGCTTTATTACCAGACATATTCGTTGCTTTACTACTGAACAGCGGAGCACTAAGTGGGTGCCGGTCATGTTGTCTCTTTACCAGTTTGCAGGTTGTGCTGTTTTGCACCTGAATTTTTCCATGTACAAAATGAAGCCATCTGCTGCTGGACATTTTGTACCAATACTCTGTCAATATGTACCTGCAGGTGGGTGGACCTGTAATGGGGCTATCAGTAAGTTATAAATATTTAAAAGGTTAACTTATGTAGTCCGGCTCGTCAAATACTTTACTGTCGTGGATATGGGGGCTTTATTGACCTTTTTAAATTCCTCTCGAAGATCAAAACGTCAGTCTTTAAGATGCTTTGCCACAAGTGTAGTGCTACCCGACTTTGCAGCCCATATGTAGCACAGCTTGCATAAGAGCTTATTGACATCCTTTGGCTTTTCCTCTCTACCTGCCTAAGGAAGGTCACAGAGGCTCTTCTCCAGATGTACAAGCCATGCAAGGGGAATTTTAAGCTTGCAACAGCAGCTAACCTGTTTTGATCGTCAGCCATGACCGCTGAGGAGTGCTACGGGGAAGGGTTTAGCTGCTTTGTGTTTGTAGCGCCAACTTGGGGAGGCAGACAGCTCCTATTGTATTGATTCTGATGCAAACTACTATCTCAAGAAAAACTCTTTTTGTATTGATTAAATCAAGATATTGATTATTTTCACAACCCTCCTTAACTGTGGTGACAGAAATTTATTTTAAGGGTTTTTTCTGACAACACTGAAAGAAAAGAAAAGAAAACTAGATATTTATATTGGCTTAATTTGTGCTAAACCAACAACCAGTAAGGCAGTTCAGATGCCATTTAGAGCAAAAAAGGAGGGGGTAAAAAATATGACAGCATATTTAAATCTGGTTCTAGTCACACCTTGGTCATCTGCTGCCATTTTAGTATTTGTTTAATTATACTTCACATTACTAGACCACTACATTTTCTGTAACCGTTCGTTTCAGAAGGGCTGGTTATTGACCAAAGACTTTCCACTTAAGTCTTGCACCTGCAAACTCTCCCCCAGGCTTATGGGTCCATTCACCATTGACTCTGTTGTTGGTCCATCTACAGCCTGGTTTAAACTCCCTTCCCATCTTTGAGTCCACCCAGTTTTTCATATTTCTCAAATTAAGCCACTTTCCTCTACATCCTCGCTTTCTAAGGGCCTCCGATAAACTTACGTACCTGTAGAATACCTCCAAAGAACCTCCTTAATGCTCCTCTTGTCGCTCATCCCCAGACCCGCTGCCTGGACTCCTCCACAAACCATCCTTCACTCAACTCTCTGTCCACCCTCCTCACTTGTCTCTCTCCTAGAGTAGGAAAACAATTATTATCAGAAACCGCCTGCAGTATACTCACCTCTTCCCCTGGATTCTTGCCATCACTGACACCAGTAAGCTTTCCTCTCATATCAGTCCTCCTCACAGTAGACCCAGCTCTGCTTCCTTTAATAAAAATGTACCTCTCCTCCTCAGCGTTGTCCCAGAACCCACTCCGGAGTCAAGAAGGAAAAATTATTTGTGTGCTGTATTAATAAATCATTCAAATTAGTTGTAGTTGTTTGCTCAAGGGGCTCAAAACAATAACAAACATCCTGACAACTGAAACATTTTTATGCGGCATAAACAGCATTTTAATTCCCTAAAAACTAATTATTCTAAAAACTGTGGCCAAAGTGGAGATTTATAAATATTGCGGTTTTGAGCCTGCGTGTGTACATGAAAAGACGGAGTTTTTAGGTTCCCGGCGCATCACGGCGCTGACATCACATACATGCGGCCATTGTTATATTATATTATATTAGATTAGATTAGATTAGATTAGATTAGATTAGATTAGATTAGATTGACTTGGCCGTACAGTGGAGTAAAAATTGAATGCTGTCAAAGAGGTGCTGATTTCTACATTGTTGTTGTGATTGACTGTTGACAATATGAGTCAAATCAATGTTAAACTGGACAAATTCACTAACCCTCGGCATCTCTGACCGTTTGTTACCTCGGCACGCACAGCATTTCCTGTTTTCACCTGGGTATGGAGACTTCAGTGTAAAAGCATCCAGGGAACATTATAAACGTTAGTTGGTTCAGAGGACTTTTATTTTTGAAGGATTCTGACTGGCTGAGGTATAGGTTTTAGCAGACAATTGTGAGTTCACACCTGTTTGTGTGAATGAAAACCTTGCTAATACAATCATGTGAGTCAGTATTATTTTTAAAAATAGTGTGGGGGAGATATTCTGTTTTATAAATACTCGCCCACGTGTGTACAAGGCCTTAATCCACATGAATTCATTCAGTTTCGGCACCTAAACCTAACAACATTCTAGCTGACTATAAATTCATAGTTTTACTCTCAGTCTATGCATGCTTATTTGGGTGTGGCTTTCAGCCTGCTTTGAGATGTTTAAGTTGACTATGTTTAGCCAGGTGTTGGTGCTCAATACTCTCAGCAAAATATCTCCCTTGTTCTCATAAGCTGTGCATTCAAATATGTCTGCTTTATTTCCTTACCAGTGTGGACATTTTTTCAATTGATCCAAGAGCATCTAGTTGCAAAATTTCCACTAAAGTCCTTTTTTCTCTCCACTGGCTTTCAGCTTCTTTTAGGATTGATTTTAAAATGTTGCTGTTTGTTTTCAAAGCCCTTAATGCTCTTGCCCTTCCATATCTATTTGAACTCTTATGCGTTCTTACCAAGCTCCCTAGAGGAGCTAGATACAAAAACTAGTTTGATCGGGCCTTTTCAGTCACAAATTGCCTCTGGACATCCGTACTAGCGCTTAAAACCTATTTATTCAGACTGGCTGTTAACATTCAGTGGCACGGTGTCATATTTTTTTATTTTGTAATTGCTTTTTATGTTTATGTTTGTAATTCTGCTTCCACAGTGTTGATTTTATGTATAGCCCTTTGGTCACCTCGTGTGTTTAAAAGACTCTATAAATAAAGTTGATTGATTGAAAACATGTGACTTCAAGCTTGCTCACATTAGTTGCTCAAGCTCTTTACAAGTACATCTCAATAAATTAAGATATGTGTTCCAATGAGGCTTGTCAGTTTAAAAGTACCCTTTGTAAATAGTATGTAAGCATGCTCTTATTAAGCTCACACTTCAGTCTAAATGTTTTTAGCTTGTCTAGTTTAATATTCTAATCATAAATGTTGTGTTTTCGTGAGCTGTAAGCAGAAAATTATCGTAATTAACAGAAATAAAAACTTAAAAACATCAATCTGTGTGTAAATTCAACTTTTTGTGTTTCACTTAGTGATTTGAGTTACTGAAATAAATGAACTTTTCAATGATATTCTAATTTAATGAATATGACTTGACTATTTTCCAACTTATCCCACCTTTTCATATGGCTAAAATTAAATCTGATTGGAGTTCATCTCCCTCCAACATGTTTACTTATTTATTTTTTCTCAAAGTTGTCTTCATCTAACCTGGCAAGCCAATATGATAACGTATAGCCCTCTCCATTCTGCAAATTATCAATCTGGGGTTGCTCCCAACTAATCTGTTTGTGGAAAGGAGGGACATTCAGCAGAACTTTCCAAGCTGATTGGATGAAGCTACACCTAGTGCCTGCCTACCAAAGTTTGGTTTTAGCCAATCAAAGTTTCCAATGAAAATGTAAGCAGCAGGCATCATGAGAAACCACAACAAGGTAAGCTAGTCAAGGAACTTTTTGCAAAGATGAAATAGTGGATTCTGACAAAACAGATGTGATAGCAGCATCTACGCGTGCGTCCTCCTGCGCAGCCATGTTTATGTTGGTTCAGCTGTGGGCTTGGCAGCTCTTGCTTTCGTCACAGCTGGAATGTCCCGCCTTAAACTGTAATACTGCAACGTGATTTTGCCGAACCGTTTTTGGTTCAGTCCCAAATTGTTGAGCGGTACAAGATGGATTCTCATGTGTGTTTGTGAACGCACAAATACAGAGACAATTCAGCTTGCAGGTAAGGTTTGTCTTCATCCTAATTTAGCTTTAGATTTAGGTCTAGTTTTGAACCAAAAAAAAAAAAAAAAAAGCCAAAAAATTATGACATAGAATGTTTTGTCAATAAAATACCCACTCCTTGGGTGTTCGGCATCTGACTAAACCCACTTATTTGTTTGAAAAATATTACTTTTCGTGATGAATATGCCCCAATTTTGAAGAATATGATAAAGATAGTCATGGATTAACAGGTTGATTTAACTGAAGTGAATTCAGTTCACAATAACAGATTAAGTATACATGTTTTTCCTAAATTGTATATTAATATATTGCATTTTATTTGTTACGTATTTGTATTTCATGGTAAGGTGAGGCAACTCTACACCTTCCAGTTCCTTTACCAATCATGTCACTGCCAGGTTTTGCTCTTCTGGGCCTGTAAAAGATTAGTCCTCCTCGAGGAGAAAGAACTCACTTGATTAGCTGGACAGCAATTTAATGGGATTGTCAGAGGGCCTGCAATAAATCAGCTTTTGAGATTAAATGGGATCGCCAGTAAAAGTTGTAGGTCTCCAAATCAATAACTATTGAATGTTTTTTTCTCCATTGTTTCAGGCAAAGGTACAAAAATGAGAGAATGACGGACAGACATTCTGTTAGGTTAAGGACCGTCCAGATAGAGCTGAGAAGCAGCTTAGGCTATATTTTTATTGGCAGGTGGAGGGAGAAAGCAAGACGCCACTGTCCGCCTGGAGACTAAAGGGAGGGGAGGGAAAAAATGGAGAGGGAGATTTGTGTTAAGGGTAAAGAACAAAGCATCAGGGAATAGTTTGGACATTAAGTAAGAGCAAATGGACTTAAACAGGAGTGCATGCATACACTGATACAGTAAAAGCTTTAGGCTTCTTTGTAATGGCTAACCAGAAATAAAATGGGAATGGAGGCAAAGAGTCTCCGGCCAGCCGATGACCCCCCTGCAAGCAGGGAGAGCTGTCCAAGTCAATTAAACAGTGGAGCTCTGATTCCACCGAACACATTACCCACTAACTTCCAATCAGAAAGAATCCCTTCGGCCCATAAATCATGAACTCGCTTAGATAGAGAGTCACATTGCAAAGGGTGCCTTCTAAGCTAAATAGGCATTTTAATTTTGCAGAATTACATAGAATTACACGACGTTTAAGGAGATTTTTGTCACATAAACAAACAAAAACATATTTGGTGCTCAAAGAAAGAAACATGTTCCTACATTGTTTTAAGTCTGGTAGCCAGCTGTTAGTCTATGATGCTACTCTTTTTCTTGGATGCTGCAGTGCCTGAGCTCTGCCTCGCTCTTCCACTTCACACATCACATCAGATCAGAGGGCTAGGAGAGCGTTCCAGGTCCCACCATCCCGCTCTACATTCCTGCTGCTTTGATACTGGTCAAACTCCCCCACGTCTGTCCATCATCATCGTCTCCCCTCTCCTCCACCTCCGATCCTTCTCTAATCCCACCCCTGCAAACACACACACACACATCGCCGTCCCCTCTGCCTGTCCTCCCCCAGCTCAGAGGAATTCTCCAGCTCTCTGGACAATGTTTCATTTCCTCACAGGCCACATCTTTGATAGCTTAATGGCCTCCAGAAAATAACACGCTCTGAGAGAAACGGGGAGTTCAGGTCGGCTCGCTGCTATGAAACAATGGGGAGCTGCACATTACAAATGTGGAAAGATGGAGAAAATCTGCTTTACCCATTACAGTGCTCGCCTTGTATTATACTGCAGGCTTGAATTGATGCATCTTCTACAGAATGCACCTCTGAATACAAGGACAGATCAAATGAAGAGGACAGCCTTGAGTTATTGTCCAATAGTGAAGGGAAAACATTTAACACAAAGGAGCCATGTGTATGAGTCTGCACTGAATTCCACATCCCTGTTCACCTCTGATTCTCAATGAGCCATGGCAGCTCTGCTCTTTGTCACTGGTATTTCACTACTTTTCATTTCAACAACATCAAAAGTGTGCAGGGTGTCTTTGTGGCCCCCTGCACTTTGAAGGTCTGTTCATTTTCTAGGATGGAAGCTCAACAAGACAGCATTGGCAAGACAAACATGAGACTTTTCAAAATAAGAAATTATACTGGGAAAGAGACGAAAAGAAGCAATGCTGGTTTCTTCTCAATGATTTCTATACAACCCACATCCCACCAAGATAAACACCTCGGATTAGAATCCTTTTCATGTGCCTTTTTTCTCAGCCACATGTTTGTACCTGTTTACAATTTAGACACATTTTTCTTTTCAGATGTGTCTGGGCTTTTTGCTCACAAAAGTTATATTTATTTTCATGCCCAACATTGATGAATTTTGTTTAAAAGAAATGAAACCAAGAATGAACACATTATTATAAAGGCTATGGCTTGGAAAATGACTGCTTTTGTTGTAAATGCAAGTTCTGGAGGTTTCTTTTGGTATAATTTAGAAAGACGTACCTTCTGTTCTGGTACTGGTCGAGTTTTGTTACTCGGATACACGCAGGCTTCAGCAACCCCATTTTTATTTGAACAGTTGTGGGAGCAGAATCGAAGAAGAAATACTTGTAGCGGTTGTGCAAAACGTGGCAAAAGTGAACGGAAGTGGCTAAAAGTCTGCCTTTTGTGGCCCAATAGTCCAGTAGAGGCAGGAAAAAAACAAGCCTTGAAAAATTACTTCAAAACACTCAAAGATCTTAAGTTGAAGTCCAACATGAGAAGCGATTTTGACATTTTTGCCAAAATGCTTAATTAACCTATATTTCTGCAAAACATTCAAATGACCAAATTTAGGTTGATTTTATTTGAGAAAACTGTGGACCATTTAGGTCTATTCTTTCCAAAAAATGTGAAATGGATTGCATCAGATTTTCTCAACTTCAAAAATAACAGTTGTTTCAATAACAAAATACTCATTAAATTATTTACTAAACACTTGACAAATATCGTTACTGAACAGACAAAACTGCTCCCATAACCTGACAAGAAGTAATCTGGGTTTAGTTTTCATTGCATTGTCATTGCTTTTGTAAACCTTTGTAAACATGTTAACCGTTTAAAATCTTGACAGATTGATTCTTCTTATATGTGTGTTATTATGAATTTTTATTTACTGCATCAATGTCCAAATAATCAAGTAAAACCTGATGGTGATAGTGTGCAATAAGGACATTTGTAATCTATGTGATACATTTTACCACTTTTCATTTTAACAACTATGGGCACCCTGAAGTAATGGTGTTTTAACATTTTATATCTCAGTATTCCTCTGCTGTACTGTGATGTTTTGTGTGGCCAAGGGATAGGAGATGGAAATGAGCTCTGGCTATTATTTCACATAGTTGCATTGTGTTTATTAATTTGTATTGTCCCTTTTACGAATAAAGAAATTATGATGCCAGTTGCCAGAGGTTCCTAAAGCTAATATCTAATTATGAAAGAAACAGTTAAATTTAATGAGGGTTAAATGAAAGTGTTGGTTTTAGGACTGAAACACTGATTGATCTGTATTGTTTTTTTTTTTGTTTTTTTTTGTTGTTTTTTTTAATAAGGACAAAACAAAAAAGCAAGGACAACTATGAAGGATTTTTTTTTCTCCGACAGACCACAGCTGGTGCTCTATGTCCAACCACTGACCTTCAGATGCCATTTCAGCAAGATGTCCATGATGGTGCTTTTACAATCAAGACCCACCACCACCCCTTTATTCTCTCTCTAAGCGTAATAACCTGGCTTATAGTTATTTTAAGGTATTGGAGGTTTTATATGACGGGGACAGCTATGATTGTGGACCAAAGGCAGGAGCAGCACGACTGAATACACAGAACAAGGTGAAAGCTGACAGCGAAGTGGCGGACACTATTGGCCTGACCGCACAGGAGAAGAACGAGGGCTGCTCGACAGGCACGATTATGGAGGAATAGGTGTGAGAGTGGGTTAATCTCAGGTGCTGCCAGCAGGTTTTAATATAGATGGTCAGAAGGGATGCGATATGGGATAATTGCTTCTGGGGTTGTCACAGATGGTGCTGGTTGATCTGTTCACCATAGCCTGGCCAGAGCTCTGACAAGGACATTTTTACTGCTCTGATCCGGTTACCGTGGCCTCACAGTGTCAGTCAGTACCGACTATATGTGTGGTCCATCATTTATGTTTGTCTTTTATTATAAATGCTCTGCAGTTACAATATTATGGCAACCAATATCCAATATATATATATATATATATATATATATATATATATATATATATATATATATATATATATATATATATATATATATATATATATATATATATATATATATATATTATGAACTAAAACTAAAGCTGGTGCATCTATTAAGCTAAAGAATATATGGAAAACAACACTAGAGGGTTGGAAGGCTAAGAGCGATTTTCAATATTTGTTATGGTGCTAATAATTAATTACTGCCTCGCCTGAATTTAGAGGCAAAATGCAAAATATATTGGAAATTTAAAGAAATATATATTAACACGCTATATATTAATTTAATAACAAGGATCAAATTGAATTGTAATTGGATGATTGGGTGATTCCAGGGAAAACTAACATATGCAGAACAATTAAATTATTCACACCCCTGATGCATTTAAAGTTAGTTTTTAATTAAGCAAAGGAAATGATAAACAAGAATACCGTAGTAAAACGTATACAATATATATTTTTTTTAATATCAATGCTAACGGAAAAAGGGCACTTTGAAAATAACCTTTTGCCCTTTTCAATAATCAGTAAAATTATTATTTTAGGCGTTCCATCTATCAAATCCTTCTTATAATTGCTGACCAGCTTTTTGCAAGTTTCCTCTGGTATTTTGCTTGTTTGTTTGTTTCAAACATATTAATTAACACATACATATATACACCAGTAAACATTTTCTCTCAATTAGTTTGAAAAGTAGATAGGCAGAAGTAAATACTTGTATGACCCTACCACCTTCCTTTATAAGATATCTTTACAGATTATTCGTTAGAAAACAAAAAAAAAAAAACAATGGTTATCACTAACAGCTTATGTCTCTTCTTTTACAATAAGAGACTAGATATACAAACACATTTATTATGAAATAATCCGTAAATTATGTTTACCCATCTTGTTTAGATCAGAAAAGCAAAACAAAAGAAATCAAATAACCTATTTATATATACATATGTACATACATACACTCACATAAACAAACATACATACATATTGTATATATACATGCATATACACACATATTCACGCATACTTAAACATTTCCTTTAACGTCTTAGTTTAAACTGCTCCTCTTCATTCTTATACGTATTTTGAATTTGCATTTTATTTTTTCTTTTGAATTGGTGCATGTTTTTACTTTATTTTAAGTAAGTAAAATTTATTTATATCGCACCTTTCACAGATAAAAATCACAAAGTGCTTTACAGAGTGTAATAAATACCAAATAGGAACGTCATAAGAACAGATTACAAGAATAACATCAAAAATATGTACATTTAAGAAAACCCTTGTCTAAAAGTTCTTCTGTTAGACTGTTCCATAATTTAATCCCAGCTGTGGAAATGCACATACTTTTTAAAGTTGTTCTGCAACAATTATTTTTTTATTCAGATTTCCTCTTAGATCATACCCTCCATCTCTTTCTGCAAACAGTTTCATTAAGTTATTAGGATGTAAATTATTTCTTGCTTTAAATATAATGTGTGCTGTTTTAAATTAAACCAATTTAGAAAATTTCATAGCTCCTGTTTTTATAAAGAGTTTGTTCATGTGGTCTTTGTAACCTGCTTGATTAATTAATCTAATAGCCCTTTGATCATTTATATTCGTTGATGAGATCCAGGTTGTAGAGGTTGGACGGCCTTCTTGCCATCACCCTAATCTTTAGCTCCCTCCACAAATCCTCTGTCAGATTCCAGTCAGAGAGACAAAAGTTGCAAGCAATGTTACTTTAAATCTAAATCTGTCAGGACACATGACCTTCTTTCCCTCACTGAGTGACCTTAAACCAAACTAAAAGTTTTAGGTCAGATAGGAATCCACAAAATTATTTCCATTCGCTAAATGCCAGAATAATGAATTAGATCATTTTTGGCATATGATGCTATGAAGAAGTGAAGATGTTATTTATAAAGCTGTTGTTTTTTGTGTTTTTTTTGTGGGGGTTGTGGTAAAACAAAGAGCGTTCAGGATGTAGTCCTGCTTGCACCAAATCGAGCCAACAACCGTTGTGCCCAGAAACAAAGACAGAAACAGAAAGTGACAGGGAGCGGCAGCAGAATAATAGAGGTCTGAGTTTGCCTCTCATCAGAGCGATTCCAAGCAGCTGCCCTGTCAGAACACGCCCCAGATGAGGTCTCTCAAGGCGGAGAGTGAGCTGTCATAACAGGACGCCTGGAGCGTTGCTCCATCAGTGAGACATCACCGAGAGGTGTTGGACGCACACACAGGTCCTGTCGGCATGCGAAAAGGGCTGGTTCTAAGCAAATAGAACAGCCTCGCTGACAGACGACCATTCAGGGGCTTTTTTCTGCGACTTTTTTCCCTCTCTAGTTTTCTCCTTCTTCACAGAGGGGACTGGGAGCAAGAGAGCCCTTCTGACAGCTTTACTTAAATATTTATGCTGACAAGGAAAAGACAAGAATGTTATCTCCAACAACTGACTCAGCCACTCACGTGAAACATTTGGTTCATAAAATCCCTCCCTCTTCCTCCTCTGAGAGACCGTTAAAAAGGTTTTTTGCAGAGTAAGGGTGGAAAATTAAGAAGACCCCAAATTTTACATTGATACGGATCTATAAATCATGCATCTGGGCTAAAAAATACAACAAAAATGTTAAGGGAAACATTTCTCTCTGATTAATAAGGTACACTCAGATGGTTTGTTATTTGGTTATAGAAATGCATAAACATGCAGGGACTGGTGTTGTTGCACTGTTTGAACCAAAGAGCATATCTGAGAATGAGACAAACGCCACATGCCATATGATGCACGTCTCATTACAGCAGGGTGGACGGCCTCTCTCCGATCGACAGATCACCTTTTCAAACAGCTCTTTGTTTCTTTGGCCCTCTGCAGCTGGCAACAATTAGCTGGCAGGACTGGACACAGCAGTCCAGCTTGCCAGTTGCAGCAATTTGTTGCAGAGCCGTGAGAAGCGTACTGCTAGGATTTAAATGAGTGGTGCACGTTATTGTTTTTTTCCTCAGAAAATGTGCAGAGATAACTTTTTAGCCATTCAGGGCTATCTGCACCCCATGCTGCTCAATTCAGTTTGAGCCAAAAAAACATATGGAGAAGTTAGCCGGGGAGTTTTTTTGCTTTGTCATGCTGGTACAGCTTCATCGATGAGCATAGATTAATGCCAAGTTTCCTCTTGTAAAGTCTTGTAGCTAAATTGCGATCAGACCAATCAATTGAAGACCAGCTTGAACCCCTTAAGTCCTTAAGAATGAGTAGTTGCAGGGGGAAAAAAATCAATTTGTAATTTACATCAAGCTGATGAGTCTTGAAAACACCAAGAAACAGACAACCTTGAGTATAATTACACTGAAGCCGCTTCAGAGCTGGGGTGGGAACATTACTGTAATACTTGATAATCAGGTGTCACACAGGGGAAGTGGTTTAGATTGCATTAATGTGCAGTAAGTGTGCAATAACAATGTTTTAGTGGTTTGGCTCCTAATATTTTAATTAATATGCTGGGATACAGCAAGCTGTAAACAGCCAGCTTCTTTAGCTTCTTTAGCTGACTGTTTAATCCGGGTAACTGCAATGTGATTGCCTTATGAATACTAAAACATTTAAATCCCATTTTTACTGGGCTTTGCTTCACAATCTTTTCAAGACTGCAATTTTCCAGGATGCCTTTGCACCTTTTTCTATCACATTTTATCCTTCCACTCAACTTTCCATTGCTGAAATACAGGACTCTATAAGTATCCAGTTTCTATAGAAATTGCTTTTGATGTCTTATCCTCCTTGTGGATGGTGTCAGTAATTGTCTACTTGACGACTGTGTAATCGACCATCTTGACCATGGTCAAGTACATTATAGAGCATAACATACCATTTCTGCAGGAAAAATATTTTTTACTAAAATTTCAAGCACTTATTTCATTTGATGATCTCTGTGTGCTATGAAGCTTAACTTTTTGAAGTCATTTACTAAAATAAATTATCTTTTCAATTATATTCTAATTTACCAAGACAAATCTGTATCTTTGCCCTTGTTGCTAATGAGCTCACACTCATCAAATCTCTGGTGAACTATGTGGATTTTACTTTACTTCTTATGCAGACCATGAGCAGGAGAGGAGGAATTATTTCCAACCTCTGTTAAGTGTCTCACTTGCTGTCACAAACAAAAGCCGCATATAAAGAGTTTTGTCCAAACTGCACAGCGCAAAGGCAGAGTCAGAGCAAAAAGTCATAATGAAAAACAGCAGGAGAAAGAGGTGAATGAACAGTCGTGGTTTCGACTTTGTTTTGTTTTCTTGTGGAAACAGAAAGAGGAGGCAGAAAAAGGAGCAGGCTCGAAGGGTTAAACGTAGGCAAAAAAAAAAAAGCGGGGAGGGGACAAAAGAACCATTGTAAGGGACAGAAGTGTCCCCGGAAAGGAGGGGAGCCAAAAGAAAAAGACCACTGGCTGGTCCCCCAGATCCATTGAAAGCAAAGGGGAGAGCAGCCACGCATGACAGATGTCCCCAGCCATTGTTGCCCCAGCAGTCTCTTCTGCGCCTCCTGCTCCGACTCTGGAATTCCATGAGACGACCTCCATCTGTGAGAGCCATGCAACTGGCCTTGTCCCTCGCCGCACGCTGTCCTCAGCCATTTTGGTGCTGCCGCGCTGCCGGGTGTGTGCCACGACACTTAAAGGGGCCTAGTCACGTACTATAACTATTAAATAAAACAATATACGGCAAACGTTCATCCTGAGGGTGTTGACGTAGCCCTATTTGAGCCTGAAAAGAATTTTGCACCGGGCAAGATCAGCAGACACAAACATTGTTGTGCCATCTGCTAGCAGTACCGCAGAAGCATCAGAAAACAACTGATGCAGCTACTGTAAGAGCCAGTAGACCTTCCTGCAATACCTCGCAGTAAAGTGACAGCTCAGTGTAGTCGATAACCAGCCCAATCTACAGGGCTAGTGTTACTCAACGTCTTAATTTTTGCATCTCCGCTAGGCATTGCTGACTCGCTCTGCTCCATTGCTTCACCTTGTTGCACACATGCACAATATCATGTTTCCGATCATGTGGTCTTGTTATGGCAAATGTACACAAAAGCCCTTTGTTTACTAATAAATAGAGCAAAAAACAAAGTGCAAAACACAGAAATAAAAAATAATAAACCAACAGGGCTAAATAACTTAATCTGAAAATCTTTGCATCTTTATGGCAAAACTAAGCCCCAAACGCAAACTTTACATGAAACCTGCCATCTTCAACTTCCATTTAATGTAGCCAAAAGGCAGTGAGGAGAAAGTGATGTGTTTAGTGTAGCGCAGGTGAAAGGTTTTTGGAACATAAAGAGTCGAGGTAAGCTGTTTCTCCAAAGCAGCGGCGTGCTGCGTTCCCTATTCAACAGCCCACCATGTGGCAGACCTACAGAGTCGGCTTGTCGGCCTGTCACTCACAGCAACAGTGTGCCAGTGGGAAGTGAACACAACAATGGTCCAGTCTGGTTAATGGGTGAGAGAAATCACAGACAATCCTTCATTTCAATGTCTTACCATTGCACTGTCTATTCTCTGTCCTATACTTCACTTGGTCTCAAGCACAATCTGCCAACAATCGTTCAACTCAGACTCCAATCAGCTACCCCACCCCCGCCCGCCTGTTAACATTCAGCTCAAAACACACACACATACCCACACACACCGAGCCACACACAGTTGCATTCCAATGCATACGCATGAGAGAGCAAGAGAGAGAGAGAGAGATCTCTGAACAGGGTGGAAAATCTGTTTGGAAGCAATGAATGTTTACCAGGTGGATCAATGGACGGCTGTTAAATCATTTAGTGAACTATAACGGAGCAGGGGTGTAGCTTCTGCTGCAAAACCCAGGAGTTCCCTGTGTGAAGCTCTGACAGCTTCATTACAAACTAAACACTGCAAATTACAGAAAACTACCATCTCTGCCAGTCTAATTACAAACTAAACACTACAAATTACAGAAAACTACCATCTCTGCCAGTCTAATTACAAACTAAACACTACAAACTACAGAAAACTCCCGTCTCTGCCAGTTTAATTACAAACTAAACACTACAAACTACAGAAAACTACCATCTCTGCCAGTCTAATTACAAAACACTACAAACTACAGAAAACTCCCGTCTCTGCTAGCAGTGGGAGACATTTCCAGAGTCATGTGAAATAATTACTTATAGTCTTTTTTATTTAGCGATGGAAAATGAAACACGTTAATTGCACTTAAACAACAAATATTAAACTTGTTTTACTTGTTAAACAACAGAAAAAAGGAGAATTTGTTTTCTAACTATAGGAAAATTTTAGTAAACCCTACCCCTGTAGTTAGCTAGTCGCATCCCCTTTTTTTAAATAACTTCAGTGAGACACTTCTTGCATCCATCTCCCAGACTCTGATCATCAGTCTGAGGAAAGTTTGCCCTACGCCTCACTTTGAGCATTGACATGTTTCAGGTACAGGATGTTTCAAGTCACCCACAGCATCTCAATAGGATCAAGCTCTAGGCTGAATCATAGCCCAGATTTCTCAGCTTTCCTTTTCTTAATTCTTCTGCAGCCCTTGGTGGATTTTTAGAATGTTTTGTGTCATTGTCATGGTTCAAGGGACTACTTCAGCTTTATGTTTTTACAAATTAATGTCTCATAATTTCCTCCAGTACCCTGTGTAACATGATGGAAACCAAGAGCCTGCTGAAGGTACTGTGAAGACATGTTGAGGTTTCAACCATCTTGCGTTCTGCTTTCAGGAAGAGCTTGCGTTGACAGCCAGATTGGGGCATATCGGAATTAGCTTTGAATATCCTCTGCCTAAAGTCTTTTCTCCTGTGCAGCGGAATGGCGGATTTAAAATTACTCTTTAATCTTAAATGACTCCTCAACCAATCTATAAGCTGCTACAATCATTCAATCTGTTCCGTGATGCAAACCTCCTTGAAACTCTAATGTGATAGGTCATTTTAGGGGGAAAAATTTGAGGGGTACCAGAAGGTGAGAAGGGTACATCTGCACACGTTAAATGGAAATTTGGTTTGGTCAGTTGCTCCCGTTTTCCAAAAGTATTTTTCCAATTCCCTTTTTGTCCTTACTTTTAGCAGTAAACACAGTTTTGGGAATAGAAGTCATATTTGTAATTTAGATGTGTGGAGTTGTAACCAAATTACTGGCAGAGTTAGAAAGTTACCATTTGATCTTTTACTATTATGTGGACGGACTTTCTGTCCCCATAATATGTCGTTCCAAGGTACATCGGAAGCGGTGCACAGTGCCAACGCCTATAACACCTTAAGTAAAATGCTGATGAAAATTACCATATAACTGTTAAAATTGTCCTGATTTAGTCAGTGTCATTTAGTCATCCAATCAGGCTTTGAACAAGAGATACAGCCATAAGGTAATACACTTATGGAGACAGGCTCATCTGATCAGGTTTCCCTTAATTTGGCCACGCCTTCCTTTGGTGCAGATACTTGGAATCTGTTCCTCTCCACAAAATGAAGTTTTAAATCAGATTTTTTTAAAGGAACGTTTTTAAAGGTCTTTTCTTGGGTTGTTATTGTTTAATTATGGAATATGAATTGTATTGTTATTATAAAACATCATTATATACAAATCTGTCACAAAGACACAGACTTTCATGGGGTGTCATCTCAAGACTTTAGGTGATTATGAGCAATAACAGCTCACTATGAAACAACTCATCTGTACTTTATTGTTATACATATCACTAAGTGTTTTTTATCTTATTCATTCATTGATTTAGGAATAATTTTAATGGTTTTATATATATATATATATATATATATATATATATATATATATATATATATATATATATATATATATATATAGTCACAGTAATGCAGCATTGTCAATGCCAGACAGGATTCCAGGTTCCCTTTGCCTTAAGCATCCTGTGGAAAGAAGACTGAGTAATGAAATCATCTCTCAGTTTGCTTTCTCAGCAGAGGTCTGAAAGGTCAAATGTCATTTAACAGTTTTCCCCATTCATTGAGGCTACCTGCATTTTAGGAAATCAGTTAATTGTTTTTCCATCAGTCTGCTTAGATTTAAATCTTCAGTTTTTTTCTGTTTTAGTTCTGCTATTTAGTCTCAACTTTTCATAATTTCCCTTCAGTGGGACAGAAACACTGATCATATGACATGGTCAAGTGTGTTAGGGTAATGTAATCAGGGAAGAAACATTAGTGTCACACAGGTTTCCAAACCCACTCATGTTAACAGCCCAATTTTGTGTCACGCCTGAGAGCTAGAGTCAAAACAACGTAGGGATCCACCCACAGAGATTATGTATTTTTCCTAAATAGCCTCCATAACGTGGTGGTCTGACCTTCAGTCCGGCAGTGTTGAAAGGCATAACATATGGCTTATGCTGCTCTATCCCTGGACGAGCCCAGATTGGGCCAGCAGACCCCTAAATAAAGTCAAATTAATGCATGTAAACATTTAGCCCCCTGCACACTGTGCTATGATCCCGTGCATGAGCTTAGGTGACCTCAGTCAACATCAATCAGATAGAATACAATAGAAAGAGGCACGCATGGGGAAAAAACGGGGTCGACCGCACTTTTAATAAGCACACACGGGTGGTGTTATAAGGACAGACGGGCCCATGCTCATGACTGTGTAAACTGGCCGCTCCTCCAAACCACAAGCGGCAATTATGAGAAACCCTCAGTGCATTCGCTTTAGAGATGAGGGAATAATCTACTTGGGGGATTTAAGACTAATCTGTCATCTCTGCTCTTCCTACCAAATCACAGAATAGGGCTTATGCAGCGATATGACGATTTTAAAAGGTAGATGGAATGTGAACAATTCACTGGATAACCAGGGGACAATTTGCAAGGCTTAGGGAGCAGCATGATATAACAAAAACAATAGAACATACATTTTTTTTCTTGTTTGTTTTGCTCAAAAGGTCTTCATAACTAACAAGAATTTAAAACGAAGGGAATGACTAAGTGTACAACCCTTAACCTCCGTCTTAAAGTTTTGCTCCATACCTCAGAAACATGTATCAACTAAACAGACAGAGAATGGTGTGTTTTGACAGCTGAAAGAGCAGAATTACCCCATTTCTCTGCCTTTGCAGATAAGTGCTATCAGCAGCATGAGAAATGGGGCAGCAGGTCACGCCTACCCCTGCTGTAACATGCTGCAGTTATGTTGTCATCATGAGGTTTCTGTCTGTCACCACAGCAGACCTGCAAAACCCACAGACCTAATGATGGTAAACAAACACTAACTCAAAGGATCCTGCTTGGTACCACTTCAACAGGAGCAGCCGGGCCAAAAAACAAGAAAAAAGAAAAAAAAAGAAAAAAAAAGAAAAAGTAAACCGTCCACATGAGGATGAACACATGGAATAACATGCGCACATTCACATACACAACAGCAACTGCTGTGTATGTATGGATGGTGTGTATTCTCTAACACAGGCAGGCAGCTGTCAGTTAAAAACCTCCTGCTTTAACAACACAGGTCCCCTGATGTTATTACCGCTCCTCTCTGCCAAACACTTACAATCCCATTAGCTTTTACAGATTAGCTCTGGTCCAAACCACAGCCCCCTTTACTCAGCCACAAACACATTGATGAGAACCAGCAGAAAGCAAGGGCGCCAGCAGCCTCCTTTATACAGCAGTGGCATTAGAGAAGAGTTATAGGCATCAGTCAGTAAAACTAAAGTAAAACAAAAAAAAATAACAATGTGCATCAGAATCTGCTTTATTTGGCCAGGATTATGCACCATTAAATAATTTCACTTTAGTTACAGCACTCACAGCATACAGACATTTGGTATACACTATAAAAAACTATGTTTTTGTTTGGCATAGAAAAGAAAAGGGGTGTTTGTGAGTTGGGAAAGTGTAATTTATGTAGTTTGTTTCACAGCAGTGTAGCTGACTGGTCAGGCTGTGAGGAATCCATCGGGTTCAACAGAGAGACAGCCTGAGGAAAGAAACTCCCTCTGTGGCGACTGTTTTTTTTTTTTTTTTTGTAAACAGTGCTTTAGCTCCAACCTGAGAGTCAATCTTTAAACAGTTTGTGCGCAGGACATGTGGGATCTGCAGAGATGTTAGCTGCTCTTTTCCTCACCCTAGGTCTCTACAAGTCCTAGATGTAGGGAAGGTCAAGCCCTGATGCTCTTCTCCTCTGACCTAATTGTCCATTGCATGGTAGTCCTGTGCTGTTTTGTGAACGTGTGAGAACCAATTCAGATCCAGAGAAACAGAGTTTGGATAAATGGAGCAAACTGAAGTGCATCTCATCTTAATTCAAGTCCTTAAAGTGAGTCTTTTCAGCTCCTCTGTTATTCAGAGATGACCACAGCAAGACACTACAACTTGCACAAAGACTTGACAGACTTTTGATACCCTTTCTGACGCAAACAGGATTAAAATCCGGTTTCCCTTATTAAAGTCTTAAAGAGCATATATACTACTGTTTATTTTTGGGAGGCGTTCAGTGTTGCAGCTCACAATAGTAATCTTCCATTTCATGTCAGAGATTGACAAATATATATATTTTTAAAAAAGCGTAAAAGAACAGAAAGCGAGCGAAAGAGAGCCAAGAACAGGCGGGTGACAATGTTATGCTTAGCGCCTGACAAAAAAATCCCCCCATGAAAAAGGTAGTGATAACAACGAAGTCTGTAGCTCAGGTTTATGTTCATGAAGTGAATAATTATTTGGCAATTAATTAATTGAGGAGGAGGGAGTCTGTAGAAATGTTTAAGAGCAGTAGATTGGATGCCTGACAAACCAGCACCATACCCAGGGATTTAAAAGCTCTGTGTGGAGCCTACCCTGCCTGTAATACACTGTATTTGTGACAAATCGGTAATTTTTGTATACAACAAAAATTCTGCCCATATTGTCACTCTGAATCCCCCGGACAACAGCACTTCAGATTAGTGTTTTATTGGTGAGCAAGCAAACTTTCTGGTGATTGAAGGAAATCTGTTGTCTTCCTTTGTGCTTACCTCCACAGAGCTCCTGCATGAAGGATCTTCGAGGAAAGTAAGAGCTTTCAATTCCAGCTGGGTAACATATGCAACATCATCACATGTGGAAACGTATATCTAGTTTTAAGGGGTTGACTCAAATGGTTATTGTTACTCATCTTAAAACAAGGCCGGTTGTGACTCATTTATGTTTCATACTTTCATGAGTTTTACATTTTCGCGTTCTCAAGGAAGATGCCTTTAAAAGCCTGAATCAAAAAATTGCTTTGCTTTTGAACATTTTATGCAGAAAATTTTGAATCTCTGTAAAACAACAGTGGCTCTTCACACAAGGTGATGAAACGGTATGAGTCGATCACTGGACGCTTGTGGTTTGAAAGCAGTTGCCCCAAAGCATTCTCCAACATAGAAAATGGACTTTTTCAGCTGCTCCATCACGACAGTCTCCAAAGCTGACTTCTGAAACAGACCCCACCTCTTTCTCCCTCAGCAGAGAAAATGCCAGCATTCATAATGCAGAGCATTGTTAGCAGTTTGGAGTCTCTGAAGACCCCTATTGTTGCTATGAGAAAGTACAGCATTACTACAACTCTTCTTTCCTCTTACATGTCAATCTAGTCAGAGATGTAATGTTTGTAAACAATGAGCTAAATCCTATATGTGATATTTAAGAATTATACAGAACAATGTTTCCCCAAGGTTTCTAAAGGTCATTCAGCATTTTTTTCTCAGGCTTTATTCTGCTTCTTCAAAGATTTTCTGTCCATTGAAGCAACATTCTTTTGAAAATGTCTCGGTGTTTAAACCACTTAACTCTGACCTAGGAATCCTTCAGACTTAAAACATTTACGGGTTGAACCAGTGTTGTGTCTACACATAACAGACAACCTAGCAGAGTTTGAAATTTGATCATTAGGCACTTTCTTACAGAAAGGCTGATGCAAAGACAAAGCTTGTTTTGATTTCTAGGTCAACTCAATGCTTTATAACACCATGCTGACCTCACACTTTACTATTTTGACACATTTTGTGCTCATTTTATACCATTTAACAATTTCAGAGACATGTCAAACTATGAAATAAGTTTCTATTTTTTGCTTGTATTTAATAATTTTATAACATATGGAGATGAATAAGTATAAAACATTATTTTACATTTTTATCCAAAAGCATTGTGCTACTCTCTATTCCCATCAACTGCATAATAACACATCAGGTTCTGGACTTTGCTGAATTATTTTCTGTTTCCCACATTTTAGAGCCCTCTAACCCTTTGGTAAATTTAGTACTTTCCTAAAAATCCTACTGTACTGAGAAAATTTTCTGCTACATACATTTTATTCATTCTGTATAAAAATGCAAAATGCATAGAAGATTATGGCTATGACTATTACAAGATCACAAAAGCCTAATGTATTAATTCTGATTAAAAACATATAGAAAACTACATGATGTTTAAAAATGTTTTGTTGTATTAAACAATAAAGTTTGCTTTTTTATTTGAATTATTTGAAAGGTATTCGCGTTATCAAGGTTTAACAAGGTTAAAGAGTTGATTTAAGAGTAAAGTTTAACTACTGTACATTTCTTTTAAGTAGTGAAGCTCCTTCTTTGGTCCAACAGTCCAGTCCAGTTTTTTCTTTGGGTAAAAAACTGGACTGGAAATGAGATGCAAAAGTCTGAAGAAACTCTATAAAAGATCTAAATCTTCAGAATGTATGAAGAACAATTCATAAAGATCCCTTTCAAAGGTGATGCAAATAAGAAGTATAAAGAAATTTAGGGTGACTTTAGACTGTTCAACATCACTGAATATCATGAAAAAAGATTTGGCAATATGAATTCTAGGCTTGGTGCATAAAAGTAAATCATCTAGTCATGGAGCTAAGAAAAAAGTCCACATTTGTTTTGCAGGTTTCGTTTTTTGCCTACCCATCCCCCCCCCCCCCCCCTCACCCCCCCTCCAACCACTCTCCCCACCCCCACTACCAGCTCTGTCTCCTCTGCACACTCTGGACAAGCATCCATGCCCTGGCTCTACTCGCTGGAGCACAAGGCCCGGCAAGAATGAATCCCATTCAACAGCCTGCCTCCAGATGCTTCCCAAAACAGTCCTCCAGGCTAAACTGGGGAGCACAAGTGGGGATAGAGAGCAGGAAAGGGGAGATAGGAATCTGATAGCCTGTCATTAACTGCCCAAATAAAGCAGAGGGGAAATCTCAGCCTAAAACCACTGCCCTCAGACATGATGTTTATAGGTGGATAGCCTCCTTGTTTCGTCTCCTGTGGTGTGTCAATGATCTGTTTTGGTCCAGGGAAGGTGTTTGTTGATACAGAAAAACTTTCTAATGTGTAGCATCCTCTGTGAATCACACACAAACCCCACAAGAGTCACAGTGTGGGAGTTTCTCCTCAACGTGAACCCAACTCATACATCATGTAACATTCACCTTCACACGAAACACTGTTTGCCTCTGATCAAGTAGAATAAAATGTCGTAAAAAGAGGACTTCAAAACAGTCTGTGCAGAAATAAAGTATAAAGATGAACAATGATGACCAAAACTTTGACAAAATCAATAAAAAACACTAATGTTGCACCAGAGAAACACTCAACGTAACACCACCCCGATGCTTTCATATGTGATAGAGGAGAACACATCAATGCAATATTAATATATCAATCACCACCAAGTTATATAGCATCTGCACAGAGAACAGCACTGCAGCCCCCATAAACATGACCCGGTCTGTAGCTGTAAGTACCATCTCAGCTGAAACTCCTGTCTTCTCCCCAAGCCATGAAATATCTCAAATATAGACTCAAACATTTATATCCCCATGGGTAATGCAGGGAGTGAATAAGAGCAGTGTATAGTCCTCCAAGAACTTACTACAGTTTCTATGAATAATATATAACACAAACCATTGAAGTTATATATATATATATATATATATATATATATATATATATATATATATATATATATATATATATATATATATATATATATATATATATATATATACCATATTTACACAACTACAAATGACCAAATAATAAATCCTAAAATTCCTGGTTTAAGTGGGACTAGTTGAAACACCGCAGCATTTGACTGAATCCAGATCAAGTTTCTTAAATTTCTGAAACATCAATCTTGAACCCTGTCCAGCATTTCAAAATTTAAATCCTGAAGACAAAAACATTTTCCTTAAATTGTGTTTAACTAGAGAAAGCATGCAACACCAACATTAAACAGCTGATTTTACCGGAAGTGGTAGTGCTTAATTATCATGTGTGGGAAAAGACTTCAGCAGCTTGTATGGTCAAGTCTGACACCTGGTGGTCAGAGACAGCAAGTGGATTTTAAAAATATAACAACATAAACATAAACATAAACATAAACAGACAATTTCTATTCCTATTCCTTTTGTCTATAAATAAACTGTTTAATTTGTGGAGCCCCGAGCAGTTTACTATGGTTGGGATTTAATTTGTTTCCTAAGGTTTAGGAAATCTTGTTAACCTTATAAATACTGAAACTCTTCGATAAAGCAAAAATTATCAAATTAATATTTTAATTAAAAAGGATATAGCTACTTCATCACAGGAAGAGACATAGGTAACTAAGGATTAATGTCTTAATGAGGGATGGGCCGGTATGAGATCTTCACTGTATCATGACCTTGAGTAACCACACTACAGTTTCATGAAGCCTAAACTAAAAATGTAAACAAATATTTACAACATTGTATAATTGCTTTAAAACAAAACAGCAACAACTCTTACATTGCTGCTCCTAAAATAACATTGATTATAGTCATTCATGACAATTAATTAAGAATGCCAAAAACAAATTCACCCCAATTTCAGGTATTTAGAGAAATTTAAATGTGAATGCCACTTGAGTCACAAGTGGTCAAATATAATTTAGTTTAAACTCAAGCAGAATTTGTTTTGTTTTTCCAAGATTTTGTGGCATTTTTCACACTAATCAGAAAGGAAACGGGCAGAGAGAGAAGGCTGAAGACATACAGCAAGGGTCCCCAAGGTCAGCATTCGAACCCCAGAGGGCTTCATCAAAGACCAACAGCCTCTGTATATGGATTGTGCGCTTTACCACCACACCAGGTGCAGCCACAGCAGTAGGCTAATTAAAAACATTTTATTCTAACAGATCTACTTAGAGAGGGGAGACTACGGCAAAATCTAGAATTAAATCCAGCTGAATTTAGTAAAAGCATCTTTGTGGTAATTTTGCAGAACGTTATCACTTGTTTGTGTTCTGCTCTTTACAGATTAGCACTTAAGGCCTATATTTGCCATGCATGATTAGCTAGCCTTCATTCTGCCAAACAAACATAAAGTGCTCTAGACTTAAGCATCACTTTAATAATTTTTAGCTATGTACTTCAGCTTCCAGGGGTCCGTTCTTCGTACGTCGCTAACTCAGTTAGCAGGATTTCATTGTTGACGATTTGGCATGATCTTGGATCGTTTGGTTCTTCGAAAGACTTCCTGCACTTGTTGTCATAGCAACATGTGCGGCAGCTTAAGCCTGCTCCAGAGCAGGCTTATTTCATGTAAACAAGATTTGATCACGGCTGTATAAGCGGAGGAGATAGGGAAGTCTGCCGTAGCCATGTCCATTTTTACGACAGCAACTTGTTGCGGAAGGTGCAAGAATAATTTGCAGAGTTTTTCGAATTAATCGCGTATTGCGCAATAGACAGGATCCTTTAGAGCAGCGCGACAGTGTAGAGATTTTTCTTGGTGGCTGTTATAAACAGACAAACACATCATTTAACAGTGGCTTTTAAAGAGGAAAAAGTGGTGTTGGAGCCATAAATCTAAAATTTTAAGTTATTTGTATGGTGGTTTGCTTTTTATTTTTATCCTATTCAGTAAGAAGATTTGTTCGGGCCATTTTATTGTGAAGTTTAGTTTACTTTGAAAGGCTTGCTTCCTGTCGAGCCGTATATTGTATTAGAAAAAACTATGGTTGGATTATCTAGACACGGAGCAATACAGTTTTACCGTGTAAACTGTGGATGACTTGGAAAAGGAAGATTTTCATTTTTTATGGATAAAGATTGTTTTTTTTTTTTGTTAAAATTCCCAGTTTGCACGTGTCCTTTACTTCCCGTGTCTAAGGAATGACACTGAAATTTGGATCTCTTGACATAACAAGTGCCTTTTTAAAATACAGTATAATAATTAAAGGCTACCATTTTGTAGAATATTCTTGTATTTCACTTTTACTTGTCCCCATGTTCTAGTGGGTCCTGTGGAGGCTCTGACATAAAAGAACAAAGTAAATATGAGATTATTAAAATGCAAAAATTAATACTGTAGAAAGTGATAGAAACATCTACCATGGACAGTATTTACACATTAATTTGTCTGCTGCTTTTTGCCAGCCCTCTCTCCTGGCTTTAACAGATTTTGAGGTGTTTTAATTAATGACTCAAATTCGGCATAATCTTCCATTAAAAGCTCGTGTTCTGCTTGGGAGACAAACTGTGGGCGTTCTTTGGCCATGCTGAACAGCGAATAGCAGCATTGCTGATCATTGTTTCTACTATCGATACATTTCCCCTTTTAAACAAACGCATGAACGCGCAGTTGTCTCAGACAACTCAATCCAGTGATACTAATCGTAAACAACAGGTGTGTTCAAAGAACCCAATTAGCCGGATCATGATTAGCCGGATGAAATCATCTTGGATGTCTCATTTGATCTCGGATGTTTTAAGCAACGTACGAAGAACGGACCCCAGGTTTCCAAGGAGGATGTAAACCACAGGATTGTTTTTTGAAACCTGTTAAAACCATGACAAACTTTAAGACAAGTGGGAGTACCCTAGATCCTGTGACCATCCAGAGAGCCCTGCTAAGAACCTGGACTGAAATACAGATGGTTACATATTTGGAAACCTGTTATCAGATGATGTGTCCGTAATATAAATGGCAGAATTTTTTAATAAAACTGTACAAACTGATTTTCGAATTTCTGGAGTATAAAAATAAAATATTGATAACTGAAATAGAACCTGGATTGGATTGCAGGCAGTCACACATTATGATGTTCAGATTACGATAAAAAAAGTGTGACTGCTCACTAATGTCAGTGGTGAATACATTTATATTACAGGATAAAGAAAGCTACATAAAAACATAAATTCTACTCCAAATACCTTTTCTTTAACTTATAGTTTTGTTAAATCTCCTGACAATCTATATCAAAACATGTGACCATCTGTACATCAATTGAGTTTCTTAACAGCGTTCTCTGCAGTCATAAAATCCAACAGTTTCACAATCAGTTGCAACAGTGGGTCATGCCTGCTTTGAACTGAAAAAATTGAGGGGGAAAAAGCACTGCAAGATTGCGTCACTGTCATACACAAAAAAAAAAAAATATTTGTTAAGTTTTAATTTGCATTGAAGAGAGAAATAATTTCAAGCCAGAAAAACAAAACAAGAAGAAATCTGGAATCAAATAAGGAGGCAAATATCTGAAAAGAAATAAACATTAGTCTACCAAATAAACATTGGTATACACAGATTTGCCTACCAGTAATTGTGAAATGGAACAAAAATTATACAGTGTTTAAGACAAGTTCTACAAATAAAGTTTGATAAGGTTTTGATAAATGTGGCATATATTGTACTCAGCCCAATTGAGTACAACTCCCAAACCTACCACCGTTTTTTTGAAGACACTTTCTTCAGGCAGTGGTACATGAGTAAGTGTCCAACCTTCAAGAAACCCATGATTTTTATGCAGGAAAATGCTCAATTGCATGCATTGAAGTTCCCAACTGTATGGCTAGTGAGTAAAGGCCTTAAAGATACAAGTGAAGATATGATCTCCTCAAAAAATAAATTCTTGACCAATCTAGCCACCTTATTTTTAATAGCAGTCACAAATCGGTTTCATGACCTGTTGATGGGCTGCACAGTGGTGCAGTTGGTAGCACTATTGCCTTGCAGGAAGAAGGACCTGAGTTTGAATCCCAGCCTGGGGTTTTATTTACATGGAGTTTGCATCGTCTCCCTGTGCATAACTCGATTTTCTCCAGGAACTGTGTCTTCCCATAGACCAAAAACATTACTGTTGGGTTGATTGGTCTTACTACATTGCCCTAAGGTGTGTGTGAATGCTTGTCTTGCTTGTGTCTGTGTTGCCTTGTGATGGATTTGCAACCTGTCCAGAATGTACCCTGCCTCTTGCATAATGACTACTACAAATTATCTAATTTAAGGTTATCCACCTCTGCACAATCTTACTTTACCAATTATGTATTGCAATATTTTATTTACCACACATTGATAGTTACTTTCAAATATGTTACAGACCAATAAATGACCTTTCTGCCTCCATTAGAAATCTATCATAAATCGGTGCTTCATAGGTACAGAATAAAAGGTCAACTCAAAGTAGTTGAAGCTTACATGGGTCTATAGTGTGAGATGGAGTTTTGATAGGTCATGATCTGTCCTCTGCTGAACCCCCTCACCTCTCCATGACCTTTCAAAGCCCCCATGAAGTGAAGTGCAAACTGGTGACAGGAAAGAAGGTCCAATTATACACCTTAAACAGCTGCATCCACTGAAACTTCAGTTCACAACACATGTCCTCTCAAGGCACTTTATAAAGTCACTTCTTTCAAATCATTCAAATTGCTTTCTATCGATTGAAACCCAGCAGATTGCATCGAGTCATTGACTTGCTGCATACAATCCTACTTAAAGGACACGTGGCCACAGTGGACAGTAGCTTGTGATGTCTCGTTGTCTTTGCAGTGATCCCCTTATAACCAGTATGCATGTAGGCGACAGGGGACAGGATAACTCCCCTTTAATAGGAAGAAACCTCCAGCAGAACCAGGCTCATTGCTGACTGAGGGAGAAGTCAGAGCAGAAACACAAAAACAACACAGAAGCACTGATCTAGGAGTACTCTATGTGAGAGAAAAGTAAACATATATACATACATATATATACATATATAGAGTAAAAAAAACAAGCTATTACACAGTACTTTGTTTAAATTGGCTGTCATGTATGGTTAACAGCAGCAAAACAACAGCCTAATAAAAAATCTCCATAGTCCAATTATATAACTATTATATCAGATTATATTAGTACTGGGAATACTGAATGATCTCTGATAAGTCCCAACCATAAGAGAGTGTTGCGCCATTACACACGGTTTTAAGTTATTTAATGTTTATCAAATAACGCTCAGTCTGTTAGGTGTAGTCCGGTGAATATCAGCCCAAACAGCTGATATCAGGACAATAGTTGAAAGAGTGATTGAAGCACTGGCATTCTTTTAACAGCAAACTCTGCACACAAATGGAATAAATGAGTGACATTTTCTCTTCAAGTTCAAGACTTTATTAACAGAAATAAAATTAACACCCAGAGAACACCACTATAGAATGCTTTGTATCTGAATTAAAACTAAATTTCAATCAACAAATCCTCTCTGCTAGGCTAGTGAAACTTAACTAAACTACTAAGCAAAATTAAGATAAAAAGAAGCTAAAGAACTGTGTACACACAAAAGAAACAAAATGGACAAAATAAAAATAGTTGAAAACCATCATCAGAATGATTCAGTGAATCCTGATTCATTACAGATCCAAGTTAGAGAACCAAAGTTCATCTTAAACAATATGGAATGAGGTTAAATTTAGCTCAACTAATTTAGAACTATATTTGACATGTGTTTCAACCCATTCACAATGCAACTCCAAGTTAGATAAAACACTATTTGGGGAAATAACATTTTAAAGAAGGATTTACTCAATAACCTTTAGGACACTTGATTCTATTAAATGTAGTTATTTGTCCAAGAAATAATTAAGATTGAATTGGTAACTTAGAAAGCTAGAGGGCGCTGTAAGCAGACAATCAACCAAAAATGACATTTTGAGGAACTTCCTATCGCCATTGTTTACATTAGCTTGTGTTTAATCCTAACGTCACACAAACACCAATAAATCTACACTAATCTTCCCTGTCAATCCTGTACTAATGTTCATAGTTCTATCGAATGATGGTGGAGCGAACGAGGGCAAGCATCATACTTAAAACAAACCGTAGTTATGCTTTACTAGGGTATTAGCAGTAAGTGATCCCGGGGGCTAGTACCATTATGCTAGTAGACATAATTTACAAAAGATTTTTGAAGCTCTATTAGGTCGTAATGAGCAGACCAGACAACACAAACTTTAACATCCCATCGTGTAAAACCCTTATGGAACTAAAGTTATAACCGTAAAAACACACTCAAACCACATCAAGCAAAGTTTGGTTTCAAGAATGCTACCGGGAGCTAGCCTGTGAGCCCCAGATCTGTGACCTCAGTCAAACCTTAAAACAAAACAGTAAAACACATTAAAAGTAAACGATTCTAAGCTTTTTCTGCTTATTCTCTGCCAAACCTCTGCTTCTGTCAGTTTGGTTAACTTTGGGCCAATCCGGTTGGAAGAAGTTGCTCCAGGCAACACAGGAGCGATACGACGCAAACAAGGCAACAGGCGTGTTGCTGGCGACGCAAAAGGTGTGATTTAACAATTAGTGAAACCAGAGCGAGGCGACGCCACTGGATGTCGCCTGTTATGTGGGGGGAAGGACTGCAGCAGAGACAAAGCAGTTTTCATTCAAAATTGAACAAAAGCTGATAATAGCAGTCTGTGGTCAGCCTGAGTTGTATGACTCAACCAATTATTACTACTACAAGTCCATATTGCCTATGATTGACCGGTTTTGCCTTGTGGATTTTGCCTGTGTGCCTTGCTCCTGTCGGACTCTTCAGTGGATTTCTGATTCTGTACATCGAAAACCTGAACCATCTAACAACCAAGCCTTTCTGCCTCAACCCCTTTCGGAAACCCCTGCCTGATGTGTGCCTTATTGTGTATGGCCCAAGCTTAGACTATGGATTCTCTCTCTGTCTCTGCCCCACATCCAACCTGCCTAAGGCGGATCATTCATTCAGTGATTCAGTTCACTCCAACAGAACCCTTGGTTCCCCTATGAGGACCAGTCCAATCTCCCGGCTTCTAAAGGGATTAGTGGCTTTTATTCAGTACTCGCAACATCACACTGAGTTTGTCTCGACCACTAACCTTATTCTCTCCATTACAGTCGTTCCTGAGTGCGCTCTAGTCAGTTTCTGTTCCAGTTGCACCAGTTCTTCAAATAAAACTTTTTGCTCCATTACAGCTGCATGCAGGAGGGAGGAGAAGGGCAGTCAGTGTGCTCCAAAAAGCAAGAATGCACACAACACTCGTAGTAATAACTACATTTGTCAAGTTGAGTGGAAGAAAAACTGGACCAACTTGTAGACAGGTACCAAGGTTATCATTGCTAACTAAAACTAACAAAAACTAGAATAAAAAAAATTAATTTACTGAAATAAAAATTAAAAGCAACAACTTGCAAAACCAGAACTAAAGGAAACTTTAACGATAGTTTACAAATCTAACTAAAATTAAGTAGATTTAAAGAGAAAATGTGCTTAGTTTTAGTTTGTGTCTCTTCAAGATAATGTATTGTAAAGTCTAGTTTCCCCATTTTGTTTCATTGTACCGCATTACATGAGCAGATAGCAGGTACATCAATCAAGTCATCCATCCATATCTGGCATCATGTCTGGCAAACCTCGGGAGGAAATGGCAGTCCAATTTGGCGCTACTTGACTATGACTGCATTTTAGAAAAATGTCATGTCGTGGAACAAGATAAAATATCTGGGCAGTTATGAAAGTGAGGGAAAATCTCACAAACCTTAAAGTTCACGTGAAAAGTTTGCATAAGACGGCTAACCCACAGACATACATACGAAGACACCTATTGTATATAAGTCGTATTACAAAAAAGACTAAAAGTACAACTGGGATTAAAAACCAAACTGAATCCTAGCATTTTCACACAAAAACTAAACTAAACGAGCAAAATAAATGCTAAAAACTAAAATGCTTACAACTAAAATAGATTTTAATCTGAAGATAAAACTAAATAAAAATAAAAATGAATACATTTAGAAACTATAAACCTTGGCAGGTACAGGGAGTTATTTTAATGAAAAAAGGAGAAGAAAGGACGGCATAATCACAAGGAATTGGGTATAATTACAGGAGGATGGTGTGGAGAACTAAAGAACCCGGTAAAACCAGAGAAGCTAATCAGTTAAGGTGAGCTGCAGCTGAAGGAGAGAGAATGCAAAGTAATTCAGGGGAGATGTGGAGAAACTTAGTTAAAAGAACAGCATGGACAATAGGGAAGAAAAGACAAATGACACGAATGGAGCAGGACAAGAAACCATAGGGCAAAAGTCCAACCCAGATCTAACTGTAAACAAGTAAAACCCAAGAGAATGAATGAACTAAAGGAATGCACCAATCAATAATCAATAAAGAGCCTGAGGAAATGAACAGGTATGGTAACACCATACTAACAATAATGAACAGAAATAGAACTATATATGGCAAAACCCAACAAAAAAAGATCAAAGTGAAAATCAAAACACTAATAGATCATGACATTAGTATTTTATATTTTTATTTTTATATTTGATGCTAATTTCTATTAAAAAAAATGTTGCATAGAACATACTGTGGTTTTATATTTGCACCGTTTAAATAAAGACAATCTTACTAAATAAAGATTCTGAGCCTCAAACTGGTTTGCTTAAAGAATTGGCTTTTGTTTAATTCCCGCCACCTGCCCTCCCTGTGGGGATGGGGTTATGTTCAGTGTTTATTTTCAGCTATGTCATCTCTTTTGGATGGTGGCTTGAAAACTGCTCTGTGAGATGTTCAATGTTTTATAAATTGCTTTCTCTGTCTTACAACTTTACTCCTGACCTGTCTGGTGTGCTCCTTTGTCTTTATGATGTGGTTTGTTCACAAGGAACCTCAGAGGTCTTCAAAGCATTGCTGCATTTTCACTAAGATTGACTTACACACAGTCAAACTCTGAACTAATAAGATGATATCTAGAGGCAGATGTTACACTGGATTTTATAAATAAAGGAGTAAGTAAATGCATGCCACACTTTTGACATTTTTTTCATTTTGGTGAAACATTAAAAGAAAATGTGTATTCTTTCTTCAATTTCATAGTTATGCTTTTTGTTTGTTTGTTTGTTTGTCTAACTTTGACTGAGCAACTAGAAGTATTTTTTTTATTTATTTAATTCAAAGTTTTTTCTATGTAACAAAGAACATGTCTCTTAAACTGTGTTTGAACATGGTCAGTCTCCTAGTTTTCCAACATTAAAAAAGTGAGTAATACAGTTTAGGAGTCATGCCCTTGGCGTCAAACCCCATAACAACGTTCCTTTGCACCTGCTGCTGTCTGAGTAAGAGCGAGGGGGCCCTAACCTGTGACTTCTGAACAGATTAGATATTGCAGTTGTTCAGATCAGCTGCGATCCATACCGCTGTAATGAGAGAGAGCGAGTCATCAGCTGTGGAGTGGGACCTGGGTGTCACCCGATGGCACCTGATGTCTTTATAAAGTGATGGAGTAGGACCGGTTTGTTGCATTGTAGCCCGATTACATTGTATCAGGGCTTTTGTATAAGGTGCTGCAGAATTTATCTGTGGCTTTACCAGTAATAACCTCCGTGTGCGCAAGACAGTCAAGAGCAACATTTCACCGGAGACAAGGTGGGTGTCCCACAGGTAATATTTAGATAAATATGAGCCTAAACGACTGAAATGTGGGATGAACTGTTCATTATTTCTTTGTGCTCATGTTTTGGCTAGGTGATCTGAGGATGAAGATAGTGATCTTATGTGTTTTGGTTATTTTCTTCTGTTCAACCACTAGGGAGATGGTTATGGCTAAAACAAGACCATATAGGTATTTTTTTCAACTCTTAAATTTTATATATGCTTGAGCAAAAAAAAAAAGGCAACCTAAACTTCCCTATACATAGGTTAAAGATAAAAGTTGCTATAAAAAAATTATTCTACACTGTTTTTCTCAGACACCACTCATTTAAGAAAGAAAGTGGACCAAACATCATCCGAGACCTTAAAAGGCATTCAGATGGCACATTCACCAGCGACTTCATCAACAATCTTGACAGGATGAAAGCTAAAGATTTTGTGGAGTGGCTGTCCAGCGTCAAAAAAGAGAGGTGAGCTTAAAGATTGTTTATGTCAAAGATTTTACTGTAAGGATTTGTAACGATAAATTGATATGCTCACCACCACTATACCACCATCGCTACTAAATTGATATGTTGTAGGTTAAATAAATGTTTTAGTGATTTACCCATGTGTTTTACAGTTGTCGTGAGGACTTGCTGCAAACTCCAACAGAAGTATGAAACAACGTTGTCTTGCATCATGTAGCAGCACAAAAGAAGACTCCTCCTCTAAAGCAGCTTAGCAATATGACAAATACATTTTGTAATTGAAATTCTAACTTTTAAAAAATTCTGAGGATGTACTAGGACTATGCGTCTGAAAGTTTTCTCAAAAACCGGTCTACAGGCTGAATTCTTGTGTGAATTCAGAAGAAAATGCACCTACACAGGCCATTATGTTCTGCATGAACAGAAATATGATTATCTATGAGACAAGATTTTTAGCCCCCGCAAAATTTTGCAACCATAATTTCAAAACAATTCATATATATTTAAAATTGGGTGCCAATTGGGGGTGGCAATATATTATATTTATAACAGATTTTAACCCGGTTGTTTTGTATTTGGAACTGAATTGGGCTGTATGTAACTGGATCTAAATCATACTGATGGGAAGGAACTGGATACATTTAAATTGAACTTGAATTACCTGGATTCTTCTCAATTTAAAAAAAAATGGATGAGTCAAGAGACATCTGTTTGGCACTATTTAAATAAAGCAAATAGAAATAAAAATTCAATTCATTGGACCCGTATAACTGAGGTCCATTAGAACTGAACCGATTCGTGATTAAATTGGACATTTCCTACAGATTACATTCATTATTTCTAAAGCGAAAGGAATTTCAAATGATTGAAAATTAAAGGTCTAAATGTGATGCGTGGTGTTGGCCACACGGGGGTGCTGTTGTTTCGAAGATTGTGCTGCTCACGCTGAGAAACGGTTAATTTGGGAAATGTTTAGCAGGACTAGCGTTGCGAATTTGTAAAATAAATAAATAGCTGTATTTTATTTTGCAGTGCCGACAACATACGTCCTGTGCTTTGTCTACACAAATTTGCATTGTTGCACAATGACCTTATGTAATAAATGATGCTAAAATAGAGTGAAGGGAGGAGATGGTGGATTTTAGGCCAGTGGATGAAAAAACAGTGGGCTGCATCTCGTGGTGAACGTGTAGGTTTTTATGCAGCCTGCATCTATATATTAGGAATGAATGTGGGGTGTGCCTGATTACTTATTGAGGGATGATTTTGCTCAAAGCAGGCAGGGATCGTGGATTCTGAAGACCTTCTTTGAGTTCTGTCCTCCCTTTTCCATCTGACGCCTTGGGGAGAAAATGGAAACCAGGGGAGGAAAGTGGAAGAGGGGATAGAGCTGAGCTGAGAACAGACACATACAACCATCTGATCTCATTCATGGGCTGATATGGGATTAGATAGTAGGAAACCCCTCTTCATTTGCTATTTGCGCTCTGACTGTCTGGAGGACTGCTGGAAAAATAGGGCAGAAGAACAGAAGAATTCCCCTGGCAGATTTAGATTTTAAATTTTTTTTCAAGCAAGAAGTTTGTTCCTAACAAGAATAAAAAAGCATCACTGAAAAGAGGAGACAAAGAACAATGAGTGTAATGTCTGAATATAAAAATAAAAACAAATATTTGTCTGTATCTACATTTTATTTAAAAATACTATCTCAAAAACGGTTCTAAAGTTTTCAGTAATGAGCAAAAAGATGAGCAAAAAAATCTTATTTGGCATTACGGTATTTCAATCCTTAACTGCTGAGTAGCATTTTGCAAGTAGTATTTTGGGGATTTATCTTAGGTGATGAGCTACAAGTCTTTGAGGTTGGAAGGTCCCTCACCATCACCCTAATCTTCAGCTCCCTCCACAGATTTTCATTCAGGTTAAATGTGGGACTTAGGCTAGGCTGCTCCAAAACATTAGCATAACAATCAGTCAGACGCATGTTGGTAAAATTGTAAGATTAATTTAACACCTTTTGGCTTTACTGTAATAACAGCTGAAATGTCCAAAACCTAAAATAGAACTGTAATAAAAAAATACAAGAAAAATTAAACATTGTTAGATTATTAGATAAAAGCAACTAAGTTCAACTAAACCTTTACTTGTCTGCTGTTTTTTTTTTTTTTTAGATTTCCCTGGTGCTGTTTGTTCACTAATGTTCTCTATCAAACCTTTGAGATCTTCACAAAACAGCAGAATTTATGCTCAGATTAATTTAAACTACATGTGGAGTCTAACTGCAAAACAAAGGATTCCTGAACAACGCTGGTTCATTTAATTTATTGATGTCAGATTTAAAGGGGAAATGCAAGCCATACTTTTCACATTTCTTTCATAAACAATTTCAAACTCCTGTATGTTTTGCTTCCTCTTCACCACTATGCATTACATGTGTTGGTGTATCGCAGAGGGGTCTATCAAGTTGGTCTATCGCCCTCCAGAGGGGCTCCAAATTATTTTGCCAATGATGACAGTGTTTTGATCAATAAATATTGTAAAAAAGGGTTTTGTGCATATCTGTAAATATTGTCCACAACCTTCTTTGTTTATTGGAAATGACTGACGTTTGTCTTCTGTCTTCAAAACTCTCAAATTGTCACAACTAAATAACATATATGTTGATAAGTGAAGCTCTCTTTTTAGACGGGACCTTCTCTATGCTCTACATGCAATTAATTTAAAAAGGTTGTTTGGGTTGTGAAGGCTGCTGACCCCTTGATTTATAAGATAAAACCCCGTTAAAATACACCCAGATTCAATGGGGGGTGAATACCTTTGAAAGGCACTGCACAACGCAAACATGTGAGCTATATTAAGTCAAAAAGGTGAACTAGTTTGACTAAAAAAAACGTCAGGTGACACTTTAAAATGTTATATTTAGCCGCTTCCAGGTTTGCCCACAGAGAAACCACATGTTCTGTGCCAGGGAGCTTCAGGGGGAGAGATAAGGTGTGAGGAGAGAGGAGGAGGGAGAGCGGAGGAGTGTGTAGGTGTGGCTCTGCACGAATTAGGTCGAGTCCCGTCCACCTCCCGCCACCCTTCGCACACTTTTTTTTTAATGTTTTCCCCTAAAGCTGTTCCCCCCATCCCCCTACCCCATCGGTGTAGCCCCACCCTGACAGCCTCCGCAGCCGGGCACAGGATGTCCGTCCTGCTGCTCCACCTCCAGCACCAGGGACAGCTCCTCCGCGCCCAGCATCGGCGTTTTCCTGCGCCCGTCTTTTCTATTTAAATAAAGGACGTCAGGTCTTTGTTTTGGTGCTTTTTATGACCAGTGCAGCCAGTGGGACAAACTGAACTGAAGCCCAAGCTGGGAGTGTGCTGCTGACTCAGCCTCGACTGCTGCATTAATTTATCTGCACTGCAGTGCTCAACCACCTCCCATTTCCCTCCCTCCTCCCAGTCTGAACTCTCCCTGCCTCTCTCCTTCTCTACCTGACTGCAAGCTCACACGGCCGTCCCATGTTAAACATGACAGCCACGACATCTTTGGGGAAACAGGGTCGATAAATCATGAGGGATGGAGCAGGCTTTCCTCCTCTCGCCAACATGTTTAGATAACACATGGAGACGGTGGGAGTTTTAAAATAGCAAATCGCTTGAAAATGCTCGGAGAGACAGGGAGGGAGAGGATGCTGTGAGAGGAGGAGTACACGTGACTTGAGGGAGAGTCAGAGCCTGGGAGATGATTTTGTTTTAAAGATGGAAACGGAAGAGAGCGGGGGAAATGAGCTACAAACTGTTTCTCTCTAGAAAACAGTATGAAAAATGCATCCAGGTTTTCTAATGCCTCCTAGGATTTATGCAGTGACTTTGGTTACGTTTCATACATCTAGGATTCTTTCTTTAGGGGGCAGAGTCCATCTTCTGGCAGAGATGCCAACGTCAAAACATGTCTGTTAGAACTCACAAGCATGCTTCCACACTGCAGTGAATCTAAAATAAGCTGCATTGCAATGGTTAACATTTTATCAGCTACACAGCTACAACATGCCGTGTAAATTTATGGTATTTTTACCTGACAGACCAACACAAAGTAGAGAATAATAATGAAATAGATGGAAAAAGATTTTTATTCGTTTTATTTTTTTTCCAATACAAATCTAAAAAGTGTGGCATGCTTGTGTACTCACCCCCCTCTGATACCAATAAATGCAATCCAGTTAAACTATTTACATTAAAATCCCCCCAAATTAGTGAATAGCCCACCTGTGTGTACTTTAGCCGCAGTATAAATCCAGTTGTTCCGTGAAGGCCTCAGAGGTTTGTTAGAGAACATAAGAGAACAGACAACACCACAAAGAACACAGCAGGAACAGGAAGAACCATGTGGGATAATTAAAGCAGGATCAGGTTCTAAAGCAATATCGTAATTTGGACATCTCAAAGAGAATGGTTCAATCCAGCATCTTAAAAAGATAAGAGTATGGCACAACTGCTAACCTACCAAAACCTGGTGGTTCACCTACACTGGGCCAAGAGGCTAATGGGGACTCTGGAGAAAACGCAGAGATTCACAGCTCAGTTGGGAGAATTTGTTTATAGGAAAAATTGTGCTTTTTCCAAAACATTGTCCCTTATGACAAAGTGACAAAAATAACCTCACTGCTGAAAGAAAACCATCAGAGGTCCTGTTTGCATGTTGCCATGTAAGGAACAAAGCAAACATGTGGAAGAAGGTGTTCTGGTCAGAACACAACAGAAATAAGCCATTTGGTGTACACACAAATCCCTTCAAAAACACTTTCCCTGTGGTAAAACATGGCATCATTCTGTTGGATGCTTTTCTTTAACTAGGAAGCTGGTCAGGGCAGATGGGAAGATAGATGGCGTGAAACACAGGACCATTCTGCAAGAAAACCTGTTAGAGGCTGCAGAATACTTGAGAGTAGGGTGGAGGTTTATCTTCCAGCAGGAAAACCCTCAACATACAGCCAGAGCTACTACTGAATATTTTGGCTCAAAACATACCCAGGTATCAGAATGGCTCAGTCAAAGCCCTAAATTACAACACAAATCAGTAGAAAGACTTTAAAGTTAATGTTCACAGATTCTCTCCATCCAGTCTGACTGACAAAAAGGTTCAAAATGGCATAAGTATTTTTGCCAGATGCTATAGTTCCAACAAAGCATTCCTGATTTGTTCCACAAAGTTATATAAATTCAGCTTAACATCCAAAAAGCCACACAGGTTGTAACTGGAAGGCTGCTTTATTAGTAATAAAAAGTTTCGTGCTCAAATGAAGACAATCTTTCATATATTCTAAACCAAGAGTCCAAGTGGTTGTGCAACACACCATCGTATTGTACTGTATATCCTCTTTTGTCACGGTGTCAAATGATAACAGTTTGAAAAGCACTTTTTTAATAATTTTTTTTCAGCAAAAAGAAAGAAAAAAAAAGCTCATAATAAACCATGCTAAAAATAAAGAATAATTCCTATAATCAAGTATTGATACAAAAATAAATTTCAGATGGAAACAGAAATACGGCAGAAATCAAACCAAAAATACAGAAGGCAAGCTGCTTTTTCACAAGCCAAGTGAGTGACACGTATAGCACTAAGAACAGGACGTTTTTTTATTTTTCAAGTTAGCCGGGTTTTTTAGTTTTTTATTTTCCGTTAACATCACACACTGGTAAATAGTAGGATGGAGCTGGGTTTCTGGAAGATCCTCCGCGTACACACCTGACCTCCCATCCCTGATTAATCAACCCTCCCCAAAAAATAAAAATCCCCACCCTCTTCAATTTAGATACAGGTTTTTCATTGCTTGTTTTTTCTTCATCGTGGCTTTGACATCCAAATTAGCAGAAAAAGCAGAAAAAAGGCACATGCCATAGAGTGGAACACGTGAAACGAACCGTTCAACAAAAGGAGAGTGACGATGAGAAAATGGTCCGAGGTGTGTTGAGCTGCAATGGCACTCGTGTGTATGTGTGTGTGTGTTTAGGTGGTGGCAGTGTCATAGTATGTCAGAAGCAGTCGGTGACACTCACTGACGTCCGTCTGGAAAAAGATCACCTGTAAAACTGGTGGGCAGTGAATAGAGTTTCCTCAGAGTGTGTCTGTGTGGCTGTAGGAGTGGCACGTGTACTCTGAATGTGATCGATACAACAGTTAGGTGAGAAATGTGCTGGTAACAATATCCTTTTAAAGTCATGATCGGGCTACATCCAGTAACATTGCACATGAGCTATTTTTCCCAACATTGAAAAGAGTGCTGGAAACAACCAGTATGTTTTTTTCTTCTTCTTCTTTTAGACATCCACGTGAACGTGTTGCACATAAATCAAAAGTGACAGTGTTCTCCTGTTTCATGTATATACATATAGACACATATGTATACATGTATATATCTTTTGTATTATATAATATCTATGTATTTCATTCAGTTTCCGTCAACAAAGTGAAAAGTGTCTCAAAAAATCCAAAAGTAACAAATGTGACAAAGGGCATAGCTGGAAGCCATTCTATATTATTGTTATTATTCACTTTTTGATTATTAATAGTAACATTTTTAAAATTCTGTATTTACAAAAAACACAACAGAGCATGCCATTAAAATAAAACCATATAATACAATATTTATAGCTTCTCTCAAAAAGTTCTTTCTTTTTCAGCGATTGTGCCATTTACATCGTAGCCTGCACTGTACATGTACACATGTTTTTTCTTTTATATGTTTTTTTTCTTTTTTAATAGTTTTTTTTTTTAAACGTGAATGTATATAACTCTAAAATATGACATCCAAGATGAACATGGGTAAAGTTTGGATGACTGTTCTCGCTCCTCTCGTGGTTCTCATTGGGAATGTATTTGGTTTCAGTATGCAGCCGCCAAACTGGTTCAGAGACCTCGTATTGTAAACAGACCTCATTCACTGTTGTATGGGGGTGGGGGGTACGTTGGTACAGGCAGTGTTAAGCACACCAAATGGCAACAGTGGTGTGACGCTGGATGCCAGATTTACGTCCGATCATCCGCGAAGATATAGGACCATTTCTGCTGCACAGAAAATGAGTGGCAGGACATTTACGGAGGCAGTAGGCGAAGCCTCCGTTTATAATTTATTGTGAAAAACACCCACAAAGCTTATTTAGACAACATAGCTGCTTCGACGTGAGGTCTGTTCATAATTTCCTTCTCCTCTACCTCTGTCTCTGGTTTTAGGCAGGTGATACGTGTTTGGAAGCCTGCAGGCTCGCGACAAGATGGTGCAAGACCACACAGTGTTCAAAGAGGTCCCACAGAAGCACAATGATACACTGACAAACATGGGACTTTCAGCACTCCGAGCTCAGACTAAAGCACCTTTACCGCCTCCTCCTCTCGCGTTTACCTCTTGTTCTTATGGCAGTCAGTCAAAAACACTGAAGGGAGGGCCTCGCTCTACGTTTTGGTCCACATTTACACTGGTATTTTTCGCCCATCCCGCCTCCCTGAAACCCCACAGTCCCTTCCAGTCCACACCTTCCATGCACGCTAAGCACAACAAGACGTGTCCCTGCATTAATTTTTTGCTACCTCTGCTGTGTCAGATATCACTTTTACTGATCATAAGCCTTTTTTTTTTGGGAAAGATTGCATCACTTGAACATCAGTAAGAGACTTAAAGGCCTTTTCGAAAATTTCTAAAGCTGACAACTCAAACTTCTAAAAAGCACTGCCTGAAACAGGCATCCCAAGGACAATCTTACGCTGAACTCGCATAGTAAAAAAAGATTATCTGTAGGGGAAGTTGCTCAGTGAAATTACTACCCAATGCTTTTGCCTCAACACAGTTTTCAGTCCTTCCCCTTACCTTGAAATAAGAACACAAAAAGGAAAAGAAAGCAACCAAACCAAAATTTTAAATCTTATATCTGATCCCTCCGCAACAGATGGGACACCTACCGATATATAAGCACAATGGATTCTGGATTCCTTGGCGTGAAACTTCCCCCGCTCTCATCTTTGTGTCGTGGACCAGAGGTAAGTGAGGAAAGAGACAGTTTAAATGGCAGTAAGTTCACCAAGAAATCCTCAGATTTAATCAGAACTGCTTAAATGTCTTTCCGAGTGTTGTGCAGCCTCAACATGAGGAGATTCTGCCTACTCCTTTCAACGCTGTCAACAGTCAGAGACTCCGGCTGAGATTGTGGCTCTTAGCGCCTGCATTAACTATTCCCATGTTCACTTCATTAAAGGCTGAAATAAATCCTGTCGTCAGTTAGAAATTCAACAATATTTCCTATAGCTCCATTTTTCCTTCACGCCTTCTCCTGACTTCCTCGGCGGACAGCCTCCTTCGTTTCACCGAGCCACTGCGGTGGTCTGACAATTAGTGTCTTGTGGACTATGATTACTCATGCATGAGTCCTGATCAAAACATGCCTTCATGCAAGTTATTTCTATGCATTTAACGAGCACACAAATAATTTTTTTATCTGGAACTCCATCTGAGCGAGTTTTCTAATGACACCGACTAGTGACCCGTACCCATTCCAGCGTGAGAGCCCATGTTAGAAAACGTCTATTTCTGCATCAGTATTACAAAGAGAAGATGAAAAGACCAGTGACATGGGCTAAATGTTATCTTATTGTTGTTTTTTTGTGTTTTTTTTTTTGTTTTTTTTTGCTGCTCAAATAAGGTGAAGATGCACGTTTACTCAAACAAATGAAAAATAAAACTCTTTATCGCCTCCCCCCTCTAGTGCATCTGTCAAAAAGCTAAACTTCCTCAGGGTGATTATGCTCTTCTTCTTGACAAAGATGGTGAACTCAGGAGGTACAGACTCTCCTTTAGAATGCTGACACAGTTTTGTCGGGATCTGTGCGATCCAGTCCCACGGTGCCGGAGCTTTGCAGCGGGGCTAATCCACACTCGGTGTTGGCAGGAGATTTGCAACGCTCCAGACGTCGAGCGGTGGGTTCTGTGGTAGTTGGTCCCCCAAAGAAATGTGTGAGTTCCTGTGTTTTCGTGTTTACTCCTCATTTCTATGAACTTGGTCGCTGTGCAGCAGAAGTCCCACAGTCAACTGATTGCATTTGGTTCAGCTGTCTTTGACAACATAGGAAACCACATTGCCTCAGTCGTATTTGAGTATGTAAACATTTTTGTGTTTTTTTTTTTTTCTTGGTTTTAATCTTACTTGCAAATGGTTTTTCTACATTTGTTGGGTGACTGGGCCCAGAGTCTGTTCTCATTGTGTTTAAATCACGATTTTGAAGTCACTGGATCCTAACACTTGGATTCCCACTCATCTTTCTGGTTTTTGTCCTTCTCTTTCTTGGCCCAGTCCTCCTTGCTTTTGTCCTGCTTCTCCTTGTCAGGTTTGGTCACGCTGTCGTAAGAAGGGAGAGAGGCCGTGGACGGCGTGCTCTCCTTCTTGTCCTGGTTGGTCCCGCCGTTCTCCAGCTTATTACTAGATAAAATGTGGCGCTTAAAGATGATGCCGCGCCTGATGAGGTGGGCGCGGTAGGCGTTCTGGATGATTCTGGCAGAGACGTCCTCCTGTTTTCGGCGCAGCGTTGTGGTGATGGGCTCGTAGGACACCTTGGACGGGTTGGCGGCCACGAAGCGCTCCTCCATCTGCGTCCTGAGCATGTCCAGCTCGCCGCTGTCGCCCAGCACACGCTTTGTGAAGGCAAACAGGATGTCGAGGCAGTGAATGCGATCGCCACTCACCATAGGCATGTCCATGGCGATCAGCTCTATAGTGTTGGGCTTTGGCACTCGAAGCGGGTGCTCCAAAGCGTCTGCAAAGTCAGGCAGCTTGGCAAAACTAATGAACTGGGAGGCAGTAGGATCAAACTTCTCCCAGATCTCGTAGAAGGTCTCAAAGTCGTCTTCACTGAGTGGATCGGCACTTTCCTCAGTGGCCACGCTGAAGTTCTCCAGAATGATGGCAATGTACATGTTAACCACAATCAGGAAAGAAATAATAATGTACATGACAAAAAAGAAAATCCCCACTGAGGGATTCCCACAGTCGCCCTTCACTGAAGTACCGGGGTTCTCCAAGTTGGGGTCGCAGTCCGGTGGGTAGTTGAGGATCGGCAGCAACAAGCCGTCCCAGCCGGCCGACGTGGTGATCATGAACAGGATGATCATGCTGTTGCCGAAGGTTTCGAAGTTGTACAGGTCATCGATGCCCGCTCCGTGCTTCACATAACCGAAGTTGGACATGCCAAAGATGGAGAAGATGAACATGACCAGGAAGAGCAGCAGGCCGATGTTGAATAAGGCCGGCAAGGACATCATCAGTGCGAAGAGCAAAGTCCGAATGCCTTTAGCTCCTTTGATCAGACGCAGGATCCGGCCAATGCGAGCCAGTCTGATGACCCTGAACAAGGTTGGCGACACAAAGTACTTCTCAATGATGTCAGCCAGGAACATACCTGAAGTGAAGGGAAAAAGATGTTAGTAGAAGAAGTAGTCACTGGAATAATGCATTATTACCCCTTGAAGCTTTCCCTAATGGGTTATAGCTTTCTGGTTGTAACGTGACAAACTGGAAAGGTGAACCTCTGTCTCAGTCTCGTGTCTTTTACTCCCTCTAACAGTTTTTCTTCCAGAATTACCCCGCATTTAGCTCCCCGCAGTGCCTGCTGGCGAAAAGCATCCCCACAGCATGATGCTTCCACCACTGGGTTTCAATACTTGGCTGTGTCACAGCACAAAGGTTTGGGACTGCTTTTCTTTTTTAGGACCTAGACAACTTGTTATGAACAGAAATTGTGCTTTTTACCGGGAAATCCTGAAAGAGAACATCCATCCATTTTGTGACCTTAAGCTAAAGCACAATTGTATCATGCAGCAAGACAGCCAGATCAATAAGTCCACTTCTGGATCGTTCAAACAACTTAAGCTATACATTTCTGCATAGAAAAACCCTCATAGTTTTACCAAAGAAAAGTAAAACACTGATTACTAGTTTTTACAAACACTTAGGGGCTGCTGTTTCTGTCAGGGTGGGACAACCAGTTATAAGGCTCAGGGAGCAATTACTTTTTCTAACAACGCCAGGTCGGTTTGAAAACATGTTTTCCCTTATTTGTATTTCCTCAGATTTTGTTTATCTAATATTAAAATTTCCTTGCTTCATCTAAAACATTTAGGTATGACAAACAAGCAAAAATAAGAAAAATATGTAATACTTCCAACAGCACTGTACTATTTATATACTACTTTTCTTTGCCTTTGAATATCATGAGTCCTTTTTGTTGCACTTCACTTTGTGTTAATCAAATAAAGCCGATTGAACAGTATGGCTGTAAAAGGTTCAAGCAGTGTGAATACTTTTACAAGACGCCGTATATTTGCTCTTATTTGATCATTGCTCCATGCCCCCCACCCCCCTCCCGCACCCCTCACTCACCGACAATGGACAGGATGACAACCACAACATCGAAGATATTCCAGCCATTGGTGAAATAATAGTGCCGTAGCGCGAAGAGCTTGAGCAAGAACTCAGTGGTGAAGACCACAATAAAGATGAAGTTGACCCAGTAGAGAACCGTCTCTGTTTGTTCCGACTGGTCGTCTGTTTCCACCATCATTGTGACCATGTTGAGGCAGATCAGTATCATGATGGAGATGTCAAAGACCTGCTGCGTCACAAAGTCAAACACCAACCCCTGGACCTTGTTCTGAAAGAGGATAGAAACACAGAGAGGAAAGATTAAGAGATTTGTCTGCTAAACAGCACTAATGCATGCACTGTAAACAAAAAGAAAAAAACATACTTGTGGTCGAGGAATGGGCTTTTGTGGCTTTTTAGAGCCCAATTTTTTCATGGCGTTGTAGTACTTCTTCTGCTCTTCAGTCATGAAGATATCCTGACCTCCAAAGTAAAGGAACAAACAAAAACTTGGTTACAACCATGGTCACATGTCATAATTAGAGCAATATGAAAACATTAAGAGACAGAGCAGCTCTTATCTTTTTCTTCTGCTGGTTGAAGTTGTCAATGATCACACCAATGAAGAGGTTGAGGGTAAAGAAGGACCCGAATATGATGAAGACAACGAAGTAGATGTACATGTAGATATTAACTTCGTATGCGGGCTGGTCCTCCACCTTGCAGGTAAAGGGGCAGAATGTTTAATCTTAAAACATTGTTCATTCACTGCCCTGCCTCAGCTTAGACTAGTACACAAGCAGAAAAAATATGTCTAAATCTGACCGGAGGTGATGAAAAGTTAAGAAATGTACAAAATCAAGGTTGCTACACATTTTCATGTAAAAAATCAACTTGCTGAGATTTTCAGTCTGTTATCTTCATTTCAGACAAGAAAAATATTTAAATCACTAAATACTGAGAGTTGAGTTTAAAAATCTGAAGAAAATAAAAAGGAAGGAAGGAAGGAACATGGTAAGGACGCAAGAAGGAAAGGAATAAGAGAAACAAGGAAAGAAAAAAGGGTACAAGAAGGGATGGGACAAAAGGGAAAAGGAAAGAAAGAAGAGGTCACCGGGGGTTTAAAACAATGATAGAGAGAAAAGAAGGACAAATTTCCATAAGGCAAGGTAGACACAAAGGAAGCAAATAAAGAAGGAGGGATAAAAGGATGGAGTGGAGGAAGAACACAAGGCGGTAGAGACAAGGAAGGAAGGAAAAGAAGGAAAAATACTCTCCAGGATAATCAGTATAATCATATTTTCACCATTTAATATGGCTCCTTATCTTTTCTTTCTCAGTAGTTATATTTACCGATTTTTCTATGTCAAAATGTTTTTGCCTGATTTAAATTACAACTGATCCCTGTGATACTAGTTTTCTTTTCACAGCCTGGTGGGATTAGTCAACTACTATTTCAATAAAGCAGTGAATATACCTCTCTGGAATCCACAGCAGCATACATAATGTCCATCCAACCTTTGAATGTGGCCTTTTAAAAGAGAGATGACATTATATGCATACATTTGTACAAACCCATTACAACAGACCAGAAAAAAAACAAACCAATAAAAATATAAATGATCATAATAATTTAAGGAGACTCAAACTCAAACCGAAACTGATGCATGTCCTGTGGTACAGCTTGTGCATGGAAAGAAACATGTAAAAAGAAAAAGGCATGGAGAAGCACACTAATAAATGCACAATGAACATGAAGAAAATGCCTTATCGCAGAGCTGTGAAAGACAAAACACAAATAAAGCATAGACAGGCCTTAGAGTGAAGCTTATAAACTTAAAAAAAAAGAAAAGTGCAGGAAAATGAGATAACATTAGTGCGAAACAGGAAATGGAGTCAGAGGAGAAGTGACGATCTCACCACTTGCAACAAGGCGAGGTAGCCGGCACCCACATTGTCAAAGTTGATCTTGACATTCTTCCACCTGACCTCAGTGTGGTTCATACTAATAAGCGCCTCACACTGGGTCTTGTTGTTGACAACTTCAACATCAAAGTATTCCTCTGCTGTCTCATTGAAACAGAAGTAGTACTTGCCCGCAAACAAGTTGACCCCCATGATACTGAAAATCAGCCAAAAGATGAGGCAAACCAGCAACACATTCATAATGGAAGGGATGGCGCCCACCAAGGCGTTGACTACCACCTAAACCAGACCAGGGGAGAAAGGATAATAACAGTGTGAGAAGCATGAAACAAATCAGAACAGTTCATTTTTAGCCCTCAGATGAGACACTACATATTGTTATGGCAATACACAGAGTCCTTAACACTGCCCTTAAATCATTTTAATAGTGAACATCAAGAGTAGCCGTTCACTACCAAGGCGCTGCACATGGAAACTATGAACTTTTACAGTCAAACAGAGCCTGGATTCTAGGATGCTGGATACTGTGTCAAAGAATGTGACTAAAACTGCTTCATGGATACTCACACACACACAAACAAATGATCCTGTAATAGTTTGCTTAAGATCACGAGATGGAAGATGTATGTATGTTTGTATAATATTGTGAAAAGCCATTCTCCTATAGATTAAAGCAGTTTCAGAGTCTTTGTTTGTCCAAAACAAAGGGGCATCTCAATAAATTAGAACAGCACTGCAATTTTTACATTTAAAAAACGAGTTGTTACAGAGTGATATATTTAAAGTGTTCCTTTTAATTTGGATAATAAAAGCTTGCATCTAATGAAAAACCACATTTCACTTTCCCATAAAAATGCTAAATTAACGTAAGGCCAATAGGTTATTATTTTGATACAGAAATTGTGGGGAAGATTGACTTAAAAGCTGCCCAGCAGACAATCCTGACAAATTTAAGCTAAATTATCACTAAAGAAGTTAGCTGTTCATGGAAAGTTAAGTGGAAGAAAACCAGATCACAATAAAGTGAGCAACAAGAAAGACACATCCTTGAGCTTTCATTACCTGTAAACCATCATTATCAAAACTAACAGAAAAGAAGGCTTGAACTATATCACTCTCAGTGTAATGAATCTATATCATAAATGATTTTCATCTGTTTAATTCAGTTACTAAAAAGTACTATTTACTTTTCAATTACATTCTAATTTATCAGGCTGCATGTGTAGTTTTGGCTGCTGTGTTTGTAAGCATAAGTATGTCTATTGTTATCTTAAGGAAATATAAGATAAAAAACAATGCTGTGAGTGCATATACTTTAAATTACTCTCAGAAGATAATTGTGTAGATTCTGACATATTTGTAAAATAAAATGGCAAAGTAATATATGAAACACACACACACACACAAATACTCAGTGACGGTTTTCTGTAGCTTCAGCTGAACTGCTTTTAAAATGTTCCTGTTGTAACAATAAATGTACACATCCATAAATTTGGTAAGCAGTAATTTAAATATTCAGGCAGTGATAAAATAAGCATGTTTCTTGTATATGTAAAAACCTAAAAGTGTTTGCCATATCACTATATAGTGTCCTCTCTAACCACCCCCAAGCTTATACACTCCATCTTTCTAATATAGCTCTTCTCCATAACAAGCCCAACTCAAATAAAATACAAAAATTTGGAGGGGAAAATTCCCATTACATTTCAAATACTTAATCTTGTCTATTAATTCAAATCTTTTTTTGTTTTGGGTCACAGATTTAAAAGCTCAGCACTTGTTGAACCGCTCATTACCAGTGTTAGGCAGGCCAACCAGCAGCTCTCAGGCAGACAGCTGAGCATGCATTTCTTTTGGCAGACTCGTTTTGTGGAGCCATATTCCCTCCTCTTAACAAACAAGACAGGGAGGAGCTCTAAGAGCAGGATTCTCTCAGCGCTGAACGCAAAAGCAAAATTCCCACCCGGGATACCACGGACACACTTATGAAGTGCATCAAATGTCCAACGCTAAATGACTAAACAACAGACTGCAGAATAATTTTCCACAGCAGTGCCAGCGCGATCGCTGAGAGAATGACTCTTTGCTAGATTTGAGTTACAATCTTATTGCTTTCAAAGAAATTCTGTGTTTAATCTAAAAAAAAGGCCATGCTGTGTAGAAAGCATTCTCAGAAAGAGGGAAAATGGCTTTCAAAAATGCAGAATGTGCATCGGCAAGTTATTACACATGCGTGTTACATGGCATTGTGCAATTTCAAGAATCCGCTCAAATCAATACATAAATAAATAGAGAAATGTGTGGATAGAGAGATCTTTGCTGAAGTTTGCTAGCCTGTGCCTCTGAATGGGTCACTATGCTTTCAAAGGAACTATTAAACTTCTCCAGCACAATGTAAAACTTTTAATGGTCTTCACTGTGTCCGCCTCAAATTTATCTACCTTAAAGTCGGTGTTTTAAAATTAAAAAAGCATATTTAGCAGAATGCTGTAATTAAAATGTATTTACGTAGGTGTTATTTTCCTCAGGCAGATTTGCTAGAAGAAACAAAAACTACTTCTAAAACTTGGTTGATGTTTTTCTAATCATCTAAATCACGCTGACCAGAAAACTTAAATCCAGAGAGATCAAAGTAAACAAAAAAAACATCAGAATATCTATAATCATTGCTAGTTGAGCAACGTGTCAGACAGAAACATTTTGCCACATTACAACCATGAAATTGAACTTACGTTACTGGTGTTTTAAGAGACAGATCAACCAATTACCAATTAGTGTGTAATCATAAGGTGGAAGAAAAGTGATCCAGGGTTTTCAAAACATTTTATAATTTAAAATCTGAAAAGTGTGGCAAGCCTGATTATTAGCCCTTCGAGTCAATACTGAGTAGCTCCAGGTTTTCTTTCAGGGTGAGACAATTTAGCTAAATTTTAACCTTCCTTCACCTCAGAGTTGGTTTGATCCCAGTCACTACATAATGGTTGCATTGTCTCAAAGTTATCTCTTCAATTAACAGCAATGTACAGGAATGGTAAAATTAATCTCAGTCAGCGTTTCGGTGTTATAACGGTGCTGAATCTCTCTACCTCCTCTTCAAATCTGTTAAAATACAATAGAAAACTTCAGATGTAGGTAATAGAGGCCTCAGACTAGTGACCAATGCCTGCAGCAACAACAGTCGGAGGTGTTTTCCCCCAGTTATTTTTCTCAAACTATATCTAGCTTTAAACTCTTTACATCAGCATATTAATAAACATTTAACTGTCATAACAACAGGAAAAACCTGGTACGTCAGAGGATGTCTCTTATTTTACCAAATTTGCTCCCATAATCACGCCCCCATGGTTGGAATAGTGTGTTCAAGGTGATGCATGGATGCAATATGGTTTACCTTGGTTTCGTCTCACCCAAGTACAATTCAGCAACTTGCCAGAACTGTGGACAACACAACTCATTGCTGTCCTATCAACAGGATCTCTGCAGCTTAACTAGGGCTACCAAGGCACACCACACTTTTCAAATTCTTATTTTTAAGGAATTTAAAAAATTAAAAAACAGTTCCCTTTTTGTTCCACTTTGCAATTGTGGCACACTTTGTATTTTGTCTATTCCACAAAATAAACAACAATAAATATACTCAAGTTTGTTTGTTAGGTGACAAAATGCAGCTGCAAAGATTAATATTTTCCCATCAGTCTAATTCTAAAAAAAAAAAACCTCTTCCCTATTGTCTCATCTCTCCATTCATGTACTTCCCCACTCATTTATTTATTGCTTTGACCTCAAGTTTCCCATTTTCAGTTCAAACAAAACAGTAACTCAGTTTATGAACATAGACATAAAGAAAAGAAAAGAAACTGATACAGCAGGGTCAAATTCCTTTTTTTTCTTTTGTTTCCTTAGCATTTTTGCATTACTGGGCCGCCCTCGCCTTTCTCCCTGCGTGCGCCCAGTGAATGCGCTAATTCAAAGGGACACTGGTGCTACCGCTAATAGTTGATTTAAGCAAAAGTACAATGCTTTTCAACCCCAAAAATGACAAGATCTTTAGTTAAAACCAATTCCGTTTCAGTGAAGCAGTCATGGCAGCGTCTAAAAATAAATCTTATCCAGGGCCTAAAAGCGTTGATGTCTGCTCATGTGCAATGGCATCACTTTTTAGTCGCTGGATATCTACTACTACTACTGGATATCAGTGAAATTTGAAGAAATCCGTATTCTAATTAATTACAGAGGCTTTCTGCTCCTGATTGTCATTTTTGGGTTGTGGGGGATATAGGAACCACATTTTCTGTGTGTGGTAAGGGGTGTTGTCTGAGAGCTGTAATACTAGTCAAATTACGGGCCACCATCAACCCAGGACTCAAAAGTCAGAGTTTAGCTGGGCCCATTGTTGCCTCCCAGTTTCACTTCCTGTGGGAGTGGAAGGCAACGGGAACCCAGAGACTGCTGTATGCGCTAAAGTGTCTGGTGCTATGACATGGGAGCAGAAATGTTGTCAGTGAAATGGCTGCCTAGCATATTTGCTAAGCTTCTGCCTGCATGCTCAAACAAAAAGGAGTTCAAAATGGGTTTTTTTTAAGAGTTTAGTATGTAAAATGTTAGGAAAAAGCAAATCTGCCTGCATAATGTGCTGATGGCAGATCAGTTGGTCAGACGGTTCTTTCCAAAGTCTAACAATGGCAGAAGTTTAACAAATACTTTCTTCCCAAAGCCACAACTCTGTGAGTGTGTGGTTTATGCCTCCTTCTCTGATGTATAAAGATCTTGGACAAGCAGGAAAGAGTGTGTTGACCCGTCAGCGGTCGGCCCAGCCACACTGGGTCGAGGGGGAGGGGAAAAAGGGGGATGAGGAGGTGAAGGAGAGGGGAGGAAGCAGGATGAGGAGGTGGGGAAGGTTTCAGCTAAAGAGGAGAATCTCAAACAAGTGGATGAGAACAGTGAGAGGTAGAGAAGACTTGAACCAAGACATCAAGAGAATCAGAAAGAGAAAGAGTGAATTACGGGTGACAACAACCAGGCGCAACCTATCGGTACCACCAGTCACAGGGATGACCAATCAGATCTGTACATTTTTAGGAAGGGACCAGTGGCGGTTATTGAAATGGGGGACGTTGCTCAATCCCCAGAGGGGCACAGCCCCGGGGATGGCCTGAGCTGTCTGTCACTTGTGCAACAAACAAGCCTTATATTATTTATCTGACATGGGGAGGGGCCTCCTTCAGTGTTACGCACAGTGGTAATGTCAATAGGCGCCCAAAGGGCAAGCTACTTTCTTTGTTTCAGTCAAATAGTGTGTCCTTAGTTCAATGTTTAACAGTTTTTCTTTCTAATTAGGGAAAATTATAAAACTCTGTAACATCTGATACAACTTTTTTTTTATTTTTGAAACTACAATGGATCCTCCCTAGTACAAAATCTGAAATATGTCGACTGGTCAAACCTGAACACTGAGATTGTTTTTCTTTTTCTAGGTTTTTACATCACTAGTGGCTCATTTCTCATACAGTAGACTGACAGGAAAGGGGGTTTGAGAGAGGGGGGAAGACATGTGGCAAAGGACCTCAGGCCGGACCCGGGTCAGCCACGTCAAGGGCTAAGACCTCTTTGCATGGGTCGTGCGCACTACACCTGCGCCATCCAAGCACGCCCAACACAGAGATTCTTAATATCAATTCCATGTATATGAAACCTTTATTTTATTGGCAAAAACACATCAAAATATTTTTAGTTTCATTTTTTTCTTTTATTTTGCATTAGAAACATGTTAGATCGTTATTTTTGGGAGCTAAAGAAGCGGCTCGCCCAGAGCAGCACCATTCAAGCAAGAACCACCACTGGAAGAAAAGGCAAAAGCAACCACAGCTACTCCTGCAGCGACTCATTTCGGCCGATTAAATACATCAGAGAGACTCCTCTGAGTGGAAGGTTTTGATGAGACTGGTTTTTGGACAGAGATTTTTCTGGTGTCCTGCAGATTCCCCCGGTTCCTGCTGGTTGTTCTCAATGCATTGGGGGGGAATGGTGTGGATTGGGAAAGGAGGAGGTTATGGGAGCAGAAGGAGGAAGAGGGGGAGGAGGAAGGGACATGTGGAGGGCAAGGGGATCTCAATTGAAAGCAGTGGTTGATTGAGTTGTTGGTTTGAATGCTCCATGAGATGGACATGTAAGTTAGATTAGCTTTGACCAATTTCACATTCACTTTGGCCAATCAGTGATAAACAAAGTAAAATGAGGTAATCTGAACTTTTAGTTTGTCTCTGATGTGATGAGGCAGCTTTGTGAAAAAATTTGATTTCCGATTTTCAAACAAATCAATTTTCCGAAAGCTTTTTTTTTTTTTTTATTGATTGTTGAAGAAATTCAATCCAAATACACGTTAATGTGCTGTTTACTTGACTCCCAGCTGCATCATGACTTATTCTTTCGCTCTAACAAAGGCATGGTGCAGGACTGCGAATGGAAAGGTGACATTTTTGACTTTCTTTTTCCTAGCTTTTAGAATCAGTCCCCCAAATTTTCTGATTTTTCTTGCCTGTTTGTTCTCTTACTTTGCTTTTAGATCAGTTCTAGCATGCTTTAAACTGTTGAATGGGCATGCGGAAGGATCAGCTGCTTAGCTTTGGATCTTACCCTCATCCCTTCAAAACGTGACAAGGCTCTGAGGGGTCTCAAGGCCCTTAGTGTCCTGAGTGATTTAATGGGCCCTAGATCGGAGTAGCCCAGCGCATTAGCTACAAGGCTGACTATAGACACCTACACAAAAACAGAGAAGCAAAAGAGGTTCCAAACTGTTAGAAGTGAGAATATTCACTAAGGAAGAGAGACGGCCCTGGTGTAGGCGGAGAGTTGCTCGACACACACACACATAAATCTATGCATGTATATGCATGTATAATATTGCATTTATACATGTATATACACTGAGAGAGAAGGTCATTGTTTAGTATAGGTTTTGTGTGTGTGGCAATTTTTTTTTTTTTAGTAGCAGGGGTATTTGGCTGTTATTTTGGGGCTGTTGACGAGAAGTGAAAAGTCCTGTGTACCTGCAAAGAAATTTGTGGTTGAGAAACAGAGAGAGAGAGGGAGAGAGAGAGATAGAGAGAGCGAGAGGGAGAGAGAGAGAGGAGATAAGAACACAAAACTCAAACAGAGGGTAAATTAGGAGAGAGAAGAGTGCTACATGGTTAAGATACAAGTGAAAGGACTGGAAGAGCAGAGGAGGAGGATTTGGGGAGGACGGTTAAGGAGAGAGATTGTCCTGTGGAAGCTGATAAAAACCCAACAGACTTGAGAGCCTTACCCTTGCCCCTCAAACATTGTCTCTCCTTGTCGCTCTTCAGGCATAAATTCCCATATAATTTAAGACAGAGAAACTAATGGAACCTAAGAGAAAGAATACAGGTAAACATGTACAAGAGTGTCAAACAGTAATTTTCCTTCTCAGACATCAATTCAACTTGTCAAACAGCATTTAGAGTCAAAGAGGAGAGCCACAGTCACATGAACCACACACAAGAAAACAGGGATGGAGGTCAAGGGCACACCGGTTATAGTTATTAGCACTGGATGGCACTGAAAGGACAAAAAGAACACAGAGTACAGTCAAGTTACACACAGTTTACAACAATAACAGGACATGATTTTAAAGAAGCTGGTGCAGCCCCTGATCCCCATCCAGCATCAGCAAACTCAGGGATTCCTGCAGCCAAACCGCACTTATAGTGTCCCACCACTGTTAAAGACACTCAATGCATCCTTGAGTTGGGTCATTATCCCATCAACATGCCCGCATCTATCTCGACAGAATGAATAATAAAATCAGTGAGCATATTATCTGTAGTGGTCAGAGTTAGGGTTTGAGGCTGTGTAGCTCGATCTAGGCTTATCTCACTGGCCGTATTGCATTGTTGACCGAAGAAGAAATGGAGAATAGGCAGTGGGGTCCATTAGCTGCACTAATGTTCTTTGGAAAGTGGTGAGACTAGAGCGCTCTTGAGGAAGTCACATTAGGATCCCCATTACAGGAGGGCATTTTAAAGACAACGTCATTCACTGAGTGGTATGTAGGAATCAGCCTCTTGCAAAATACCCTTAAAAGCTGGATTTAGATGCCTTTTTTCCTGTTTCATTGCCTTTTATTAACTCTTTACTTAATATATTCTTGTTGATGTAGTAATCTTGAAAACCTAATCAGTTGTGCTTTAGGTCTTGCATTATAGATTATGCAGACATAGTTCATTTGAAAATAGCGAATGAAATAAATAAGGAAAATTAGCCATAATAGGGCAACCCTCATCACCAGATGGAGGCAATGTGTTTCCAAGATGATTATTGGTATGTGTTGAGTATGCATCAACATCTATGAATGGTTGAAGTCACACCCGCATATTGTTTGTCTTATCCAGGTTTGCCTGGCCTCTTAGCACCTGGGTGAGACGTAGCGACGAATGACGATCTGTGTGACCAGCTTCCTGGCTGATTTAGAGCAAAAACTGATTGGAACTGCATTGGGATCAGGGATGGAGCATCATACACATTGTTTCTTGCAATGAATAGAGACTGGACAAGTCTTGCTAAAGTGCACAGAAACAGAGTATATCACTGGATTTTAGCCAAAGTACGTTTCTTTAGAGCAATTACGCAAGCAAATAGAGAAAAACTAAAACTGATGAGGAGTTAGTTTTACTTTTTGAAATGGGAGATATACAGTTATAATTTTATACCTAATGGTCTACATGGACCCTGCTGAGATGTCTACAATGGCTTTTTTTTTTTTTTTTAAAGAAGACGGGATTATTTATAAGGAAAATGGAAGTTGGACATGGTACTCTAAAGCTCTTTGTTTGATAAACCACCTGATGTACAGTGTCTTGCAAAAGGCAGTGTCTGGCTTCTCTTTGCTATGAGGTCCCTAAGAAAGTTCTAGTGAAACCAGTTACCTTCAAAAGTCACACTATTAATGAAATAAGGTCCTCCTGTGTGCAATCTAAGGGCCACATGATCTGTCAGTATAGAAAGCACCTTTTCTCTAAAGGCCCCAGAGGCTGCAGCACCACTAAGCAAGAGGCATCAAACTATGAAGACCAAGAAGATCTCCCTACAAGTAAGGGACAAAGTTGTTGAGAAGTAAGAGTGGGGTTATAAAAAGTGCCAAGTGGGGGCAGGTATGCACGAAGAAGTTTTCTTTTATTTTGTCCTGTTTGTTGTTTGCAACCACATTAAACGGCGCAAAGTCTCAAACAATCCATTTTGATTCCAGGTTGTGAGGCAATAAAACATAAAAAATGCCAAGGGGGTGAATACCTTTGCAAGTCACAGTAAAATTAAGACGGTGTAAAAATAATTACAATTAACGTTGACTGCTGGCTTTTTAGACGGGCCAAGATCACTTCTGCAATCTCATTTGAATAATACCATAATTCCACATCCTCCACTCCTGAATATGTCCGTTCCGTTCCAGACCGCCTCCGTGAGTCTGTGAAAAGCAACGCCTACTGCATCCGCGGTTACCTCGTCGAGCTCCGCTCCAAAGTTTCTTGGAGCCTGAAGAGAGCATGAACGATGATCGTCATTACAAGCAGGAAGTAAATCTATTTGTTAAGGTCCACGTTTCAAATTAAATGTTGAAATCTGCTTCTGCTTTTTGGTGCAAAAAGAGTGATTTGCATCCAATATTTAAATAAAACAGTACATTTTTAGTGAATAATTTTTAAAAATGTTTAATTTGTGCTTAACAATCTCTATTTCTTCCATAAACTTTGACAAACCGGAGGTTGTTGACGTTCTTTTTCCTGTTTGCTACGATTGCTATTGTGGAGCCCGACGGACCGGAACGGAACCGAAAATTTGACTTGTTCTGTAATTTGACACTGAACGACGGAGAACGGGTTCGCTGACAGTGACATTCAATGTAGTCACGGAGACTGTGGAACCGTTCTCATTAATTAACATAACGACGTAGTTGCTCCGTCATTTGGACGTGAACATACGTGAACAGAGCGGAGCAGTGATGGATGATGTGAAACCAGGGTGTAGAAAGGAAGTAACTCTCGAGTTGACATATTGTCTTGACAGAGTTGGCTAATAATCAGCTTATGTTGGCTGACTAAAATGCTCTGTTACATAAGCATTAAAGAAACTTTCACAGCTTTCAAATTGTTTTTCTGACATTATGTTGAATACCTGGTAGAAGAAAGAAACAAGGAAAAGTAACATATAAGATATAAGCAATTCATAAAGTCTGTAAAAAAAATAATGTGTCTGCTAATATCGCTAACGTTGGCCTCTGCCTCTTTACTTCTTATTAGCAATAAACTAAAGAGCTATTTCAAGCTTTTCAAAGAGCATGAACTGCATTTGAAAGTTTCTTGTTCAAAATATTAAAAAATTCACTATTTTTTAAAAAAAAGCAAATGTGATAGTTAACTTTTGCTCCAATTTACTACACAGTTATAGAAATTTTCTCTTTCGTTCACATTTCCTCCCTCCAACTAATCTTCTTGAGCTGGATGCTGGAGGTAATGACACAGGGGGCGTCCCAGTTCCTCACAAATAAGGAAAAAATATCAACAGTAAGCACATGTGAGAGCACCTTCAACCAGCGACGGACACCAACTGGTCAAACTCACTGCAATAAGTACACAACATCAAAAGCTTACCAAAATCACGGAGGGAGGTTTGAGACTGGCAAAATCTTCATTTTGACTGATGAAATCATCAGTGAAAACTACAACAGGTAAAGCATGTGAACCATTTGAATGAACGTCAAAAAAAGCAGCTGGGTAGATGTCAGAATGCATTCTGTATTTCTCCTTTCAGAAGATGCCACAAACTGTTTAAACATCGAGTCACAGACATCTAGACAGGGCTCGCATTCAGATTTTGCCAACATTGCTCAGAGCAGTTTCTCTTAGGAATAGTCCCTTTTAAGTTTAAAACTCTGCAGTTCATACAAATACGCAGCTATCCTGATGGATACACAGTTAAATAAAGATTTTGCCTTAATCTAGACTACAGTGTTGGGATAATTGTCACCTTTAGCCTGACCCCATTGGGGAGACCCCCCATTCGGGGACCCTGGGCTCTGGCCCCCAGCCGGGCCTGCTCTGCGGTAGTGGCCTCACTGTCTCAGCGTCCTTCTCACAGAGCTCTGCAAGGCAAGGCCAATGACATCTGGGGCTGTGATCCCATGATGACGATAGCACAAACCAAACAAAAGCAAACTAAAAACAAAAGGAAAACACAACAAAATATGACAATATTATGATTGAAAAAGAAAGATGAATGGATCATGGTACCTAAAGGCCTTATGCTGTAAGATCTCTCTGCCTAGAGTTTCACTCAAGTAGTTATCGTTTTTTAAAGTAGGTTGTGTGAAGTTTTGATGAGTGGCCCGTCTTCCTACCTGAGGTATTCAATAGTCAATACTTTTTTTCTGTTTAGAGAATCATGGATAAATTATTATGGAGTAAAGCTAAAATCTACTCAGAGGAGGGCCCAGTCAAAAACAAAATGAACAAAACATAAAACAATTAAAACTCAGCACTCAGTACTCAGCACAATGCTTATGTTTATTTATCTTTGCACAAGGTAGCAAATCGAATCTCTTTCCTAATCGAACAATGTCACTGCCGCTAGGCTAGCTGTGTAGCACACTGCATTCAATGTGAATGCCAGAGTGCACCGGGATTTGTCCTGTCTGTCTGTCTGTCTGTCTAACAGCTTTCCCTCTGAATAGTCTGGGTCAGATTCATTGTCCTTCCTGAAAAAGCATTTTAAGTTTGATTTTATCCCTAAACTTTACTGTCTGTACTCGTTTTTTGAGGGATAAGACCAAATTTCAGAAATTTCAGAGAGAGCATTCTAGGATAACATCCCATTAATTGTGGCTGAAAAACAAATGGCGCTATAAACACATTAGGGGTGTGTCTGATGCCATTCATGTGCTTATAATTGTTTTCATGCAGTTTCCAAAAAGAGACGAGATTACCTGCTATACATAGCAACAAAGTTTTTTGTTTTCAAAAGTGAAATATTTATTAAAATCTCAGATAAACTGACTCTCTGGTTTAGCTAATAGCTAGCAATAGCGCTGCTGCATAGCTAGCTGCTACAGGAAGTAAAAAAAGTTTAGTTTATAACTCATTGGAGTCACTGTTTCAAAAGAAGCGGGGTTCTTCATAATCTACTGACAGATTTTTGCTTTTTGGCAACCATTTAGTAAGATGATGCTTGTATTAAATATATAATTTTCAATATTGATGTTGTTAGTGCCTCATTGTATGCATAGAGGTAAATTTGCAAAAGCAGTTACTCTAGAATACTACAAATGCATACTTAGTACGTATACTCTGCAACTATAGCCCCATTTACACTACCATTGTTAAACCGATCCATGCCGAACTCGGACCGAGCTTGGATCACTTAACCATGCCAAGCTTGGTTCTGATGACCCTTTACACATCACGCTAGCACGGTTCCTCGCCTCCTAGTGACGATCTACGGTACTACTGCTTTCTAGGATTGAAAGAGGGAATCAAGCAAATCAAAATGGCGGCGCCCGTAACATTCAGGAAGTTATGCTTGGTAATAATTGTGATATTTCGTTCTTTGCGTAGAGTCAGGCAGAGAAGGCAACCTTTGGTGAATTTACTTGACCGAGTCGGCTTTTGGGAAGTGGATAAGAGAAACGAACATCTAATCAGGATTTACAGACGCAGGAAACAACAACAGACGTTGAGGTTCATCACACTGCTGAGCAGAATCATCACTGGACATCGTGTGGCACGGTAAGGAAGCTAGTATTTTTATGAATGTCTGAAGCCGCGAAATTAGTCAGCTGACTGTAAGGAGATGACGCGGTCTGCTCATGCGCTCTTTGTTATCAGAGAACCGTGCCACTGAAAAACCCGGCTGAGCCCACTCATCGAACTGGTCTAGATTTAGCGCGGTCCGGTTCTGTCTGGCACCGTCCAGTTCAGTTTGCGATCCATTTTAAAAGTTATCTCAGTTACCGAGCTCGGACCGTTCTCAGCACGGTTAAAAAAGGGGTAGTGTAAACGGGGTATTTATGTGTTTTGAAACATAGTTGACTTCTTGCTCTTCCATTAAATTGTATCCCTGATTCTCTAATCTCTAGCTTCATTCAGCTGTAAACTGCTCACAACTACGTCACACAAACCCACTTCAAAAACAAAACAAAAAGAAGGAAAATAATTCCTTCAACACACGGTTTACTTTCCCCTGACATGTAGCATTTCTATAACGAAAATCAGATAAATAGAAATGAAATGGACAACCAAAAAAAATCAACACAAATACGGCAACAAGGAAATAAGGAGGAGCAAACCCATACAAAGAGTCACACTCATAGAAAAATACAGGCCGGTCTAATGATGGTTGCCCCCCTTTATGAGTCAATGGCAATGTTTTCACCCCATAGCACAGGACAGCAGAGGCACAATTAGGCCACAACAGCCCTGACTCATCAAGAACTTGTTGTCTTGTTTTTGTTAGCTCTTGTTTTTCAAAAGGGGGAGCGCTAGTGAAGACTAAACTTACCGCCAGCCGCCTGTCACCCACCATCATTACATCTCAGCACAATATCACCACATTCCTGAGGTTACACTTCCAAGAGGGAATGAAAGGAGGTTGGGTAAAGAGGGGAAGAGGGATGTCACTCAATATATGTTTAAACATCTTGAGAAGCATGACCCCCGCACTGCCTGAAGCACTTTGGGTAGAGGACACACAAAAGGAAGGGAGTCTACATTTGGAGCCACCAGAAACACTGAATGTTATGATATAATTGAAATCAATACAAAATCTATAAACCTTGACATTAATAATTAAAATTAGCTGGAACAGTCTGTTTACATTCTGCTTCAAGCTCAATGAAATATAAGTGCAAATTTGAGAAAGCAACAGGATATAATACATGCAAGAATCCTAAACAGGGGGGTCAGAGGTGCTCAAAATAAACCAGCAGACAACTTCTGGCAATTGATTTCAACAGGAGTCCATTCACAGGTATTTGCTGAGGTGTTGGACACTGCAGAGAGGTGGTTAGTTCAAGGAGAACGTCAAAAAATCAGATTTCTTACTCTATCCACTCGTGCCACCAAGGAGGAGATAAATCAGCTGGTAAGCAAAATATTTATGCTTTAAGTATGTATGTGTATTTAAAGTAAAAAGTAAACTAAGGTTTTGTTGGTGTTTGCAGTGGCCAAGGAATAGAGTAAAGATATCCTGATCTTGACTTTCTGTCTTGACTGACATAAGGAACAGAGCAGTACACAAAGAGAGAGAGGACAGAGGCACATATCAAACATCAGGCAGAGAACATTTTACAGAAACACGTATTTGACACATCCCACTGCTCTGAGTATGACTTGAATATGGTTGGTTTATCAGTAAAGGTCCAAACTACTTACTGACTGAGTATAACTGACTGAGAGCATCGCTTTAGTGTTCCTATACCTTATCCATTACCTAAAACTCAGATTTGATTAATTTTCGTTGGATTTTTGGCTTACTTTTTGAATCTTAGCCAAAAATACAACTAGAATGTTTTTGTTGAATCATTTTTTTAAAGTCTTTCTAATACATTCTGTTGAATTCTTGTCTTGTATCCACCTTATGCCTCAATCCTGTGATGAACAGGTACACTGTCCCTTTGGGTCAGTTTATAACTTAGACCAGCTGAAGCCACAGCTTCCACATCCGCATAAAGATACAATTAGTTAGGATTGTTTGGACAAGTCCGAACCTCAAAATCACACGTGGTCTGTGATTATCGTAAAACTGCTAAACTGTGAACCAGTCGCTTCAGAAAGACACCTCACTAGATACCGAACCAATTTTTTGTTGCAGCAATCAGGTCGGACTTCAATCCATCCTATAGCAGCACAGCCAGGAATAACGTTGATATTACAGTTTTTATTGGTTGCTTTGACCTGTTTGAAGAAACTGGCAACCTCTCAGTTTTCAGCATCACCATCTCTGCAGAGCAAAAGACACCTCTTGCAAATGAGTTAACCCATTTTCATTGGTTTGACTCATTTTCCCCACCCTTTTGCAAAACAGTTAACGCAGATGTCGTTCATGCAGTCCAACCTCCATTGCTTTAACTGTGGTAGCAAAACAGCAACTATATGTTCCAAGCTCTTAGAAACTTCTTGATCAGAATGAAATCACTGAAGCACCTGATTGACACCTCTTTACACAATTTTTCAACTTGCAGTCAGTTTGCAGGCTTTACGTAAAAGGTGTCATGTTGTGTGTTGTTCTTTGCAACCATGAATGTTCTAAGGCAGATGAGAGTCAGAGTAAGAGGTAGACGGGTCAGAGGAAGAAGATTATGAGGAAGAGGAATCCATGTGTAAGGTGGCAGTGTACCTGGAAGGGCTGAAGTTACAAATGAAATTTGGGCAACTATGATTGATCATGTGGTAAATCATGGCCTTTCACTTAGAGGGGCGGGACAAAGAGTCCAAACTTTTTTCAATAGAAACAAGGTTGCATCCATGGTAAGAGTTTTTCTACAGGAGAGCAGGTATTGCTGCTATACAGTATATACATCTCTATCTATTCCTATAGAGGAATTCTTCAGTGCATGGCGATGGAAAGTATATGATCACCGCCCCTATGAGCAGACGCCCTTGCTCAATGCAATGACTGCTGCTGCACAAGATGTAGATGCAGAGGCATGTCAAGGATGGATTAGGCATGCAAGAAGATTTTTCCCTAGGTGCATCACAAGGGAAAATAGTGAGTGTGATGTAGATGAGGCCATGTGGCCTATTCGTCAGGACAGAATGGACTAGAAGGAACAAACAGCCCTAGTATTTTCTGTTGGAATCTTTCTTTTTTGGAATATTTCATTTGTTTATCTGGAAAAAAAGAATGAAGAATCAATAAAATTTGCATCACAACATATTTGCTTCTGGATCCATTTTTTGCAAAAAGGCAAATTTGATTACAAATGACACTGACATGTAAGCTGCGTACATTCTTTGGCTAAAATGAACCAGCAATGCTGCACTGATTCACACTGAGTGTGGTGTTTTGTATTTTGTTGCCCCATGTGTAACGAATGATTGGAAGGGCTCAAACATTTGTGTGCAAGTTGTGTTGTTTGAGGGCAAAATGTGCTTTTGGATCATATGTTAAATGTTTTGGCAGAGTTGGAGCCTTTTGCAAACAAAATGTTTAATTTTGACCATTGGTGCCACTGTTTAGGCCTCTGCGTTAAAGGTTTTGAAAAATGTGGATTTTGAGTTGACTGCTGTGTCAAAGCAACCAATAAAAACTGTATTAACTAAGAACAAGTTGAAAAAACAGCTACAAACTACATTTTTATCTTGTCTGTTTATCTTTGTTCTTCATAAAGAAAGTAACACGAGTATTTTATATAAACTGATTTCCTGTTTTTTACTGTATCTAATCAAAGCAAGAAAAATATTGTTTAAAAATTTGCTTCTTTTCAAGGTTGTGTAGCACAAGGTTTTCTGTGAACGTTAAACTGAGCAAAAATCTGGTTGAAGAGACTCTTGCTAAATGAACAGGTACTACACTGTGTGGTATACATATTCAAGCATCTCAGAGTGATTCCCTCAGTGTTGCTTGGAAGGATTTGTAAAAGGCGAAAGAGGTGTGTGACTTAAAGCCTTGTAAAACATTGCTCTAATAGCAGAATTTTTATGCCAAGCGCAGCACATCCTCTCACCTCGTGCAAACCACAAAAAAGATATTTCTTAAATATCTTGACCTTTTTATACACAACCACACCCATTACACAACAAAAGGGTCAACACAAACGTAGAACGGCGAAAATCAAATGCTATATAATGCATTTAATTAGATTTTTAAACACAGTATTATAAAATAACCAAATAGTTCTAAGCTGTTATCTCAAAACTGCAGATAAGCATTAGCTCTGCTCATTTAAAGTCTGTGGGAGTCTAGCAGTGTGTTGCTGTTGTTGGACCAGGGTGTGATTCAGCAAGTAATTATGTAATTGTTTTACACAGATTAAAAAAAAGAAAAATTTGACTTACATCCACAATGAAGAAGTCCAGCCAGCACCAAGCGTTGGTGAAATACTTGACAAAACCATAGGCCACCCACTTCAGCAACATCTCCAGGATGAAGATGTAGGTGAAAACCCTGTCCGCGTACTCCAAAATTATCCGAATCGTCTTCCTCTGCTCAATGTACACATCCTCGAAGGCCTGCAGAGAAGCAGAAAACCTAAGTCGGACACGGCCATGACAGCAGCAGACGTATTACGATGAATTACGATGTTCCTGATGAAATTCCACACAGCACTACAGTCGCCGAGGCATTTGATCACAAGCAATTTATAATTAAGAGGAGGGTAAAAAAATCTCTTCTGCAAGACATATATTTCAACTAACCCCTTAGGTAATAATTTATAGAATTCATTTTGGCAGCATGTTTAGTTGCTTGAGCTTGAGTGCCTATTGAGAAATAGATACATTAATACATGGGACATCCATTAATCATGAGCACTAAAGGCCCTCCACCAACCAAGCTGTCAGCACTACTGATTGACCTGTCAATCCATTCTACCACCACAGAAACGCTGGAGTCAAACATTTGTTTTCCTTTATTATATATGATGTAAAATAATGGACTATGAAATTGGCTGGTAATCAAAACTGAACAATTTTCACCTTGATGTGTCCTGATCTGTTACCAGACAGTCAGAAACTCAAAAATTAACTTTTTTTTCCCCCAATTAGTGAACGTACCAAACCTAAACTATGACACTCTTCGGTGTGGAAGTTGTGATCAAAGTTAACTACTCTCACAATCAGCGAGGCATTTAAATAAAGCCAGGGGAGGCCCAGAAGCTGTAGGGAATTGTTGAAAAAAAGAATACATTTTTTGTGGAGGTATGTGGGCTGTTTAGTAAGACAGCTACAAGCAAGGACTAAATCTAACTGGATTTCCTCTTTCAACAATTCGTTGTTTTGCTGCTTTGGTCTTTCTTTACCCAACATTTTCAGGTACAAAAAAGGAGCCGTTGTCACAGGGTGTCAACTTGTGCCCGCCTTGGGACGCAAATTGACCCTGAGCGGACTTCAGAATATATATTCCTGAATATATCCCAACAAAAATGCTCTGTTTTATCGTTTTGACCTTCCAGCCTGTTTGTTGAGGAGCTTGCTAGATTTGGAAACATTGATGGTCTTTTGGCAAGCATTAAGATAAGGGTCTGCAGTCTCTAAGAGACAGACATAGACAGATGTTAGCTAGAATTGCTAATCAGGCTAATTGCTAACAATAAGAAGTTGATAACGTTCTTTTGTCTTTGCATTAAATTATTAAAATCCAAGCAGTTCTTAAACAATCACGGCATGAAGGCTAGAGGGATATATTTTAAACATCGTTTACATTTAGAATGTTTAACCTTTGACTGGTACATTACTTGATTATCGGGTTGAAGACAGATTTTCCTTTGATTTAAGTTAAATTGAATTAGTAAATATTTTGATTTTTTTTCTCTTCCGGCTCTCGGTTCTTCTCTGCACCTCTCCTCACCGAACCTCTCCTGCTTGTGCTCTCTTGTCTGTATGCTCCTTAACTCTCTCAGAGACTTTTTCTGCAAATCATCCAAATTGCAAACCTTCTTTCTGGTGATATGGTCACACAACACAATTGATCATATTTTTCTACAAGAAGACCAGGCTTGGGGGAGCCCAGCTGTCCCGAGGGGACATATGCAGCTGGATACATTCTGTCCATCTTGTCCACCAAGGATGTGGAAGATGTGTACATAATTGGATTCATGATAACAGAATTTCTGCTTATTAGAGCTGCCCGTTACCTGGTATATCAGCAAACTCGGAAGATCGCGTGGCAGTTCTGGCCTTGGTGAGGCTGCCAGGTGTGTGTGAGGGTTTAAATCGAGCCCTGATCACCCAGACTTAAATACTTTGTGAGCAAAACTGCAAGCTGGATGCGATCCTGGAATAGCATCGCACGCCGGCCGTGGTCTAAACTCAATGGTGAAAGTTTTAACTCGTTTTAAGGCCAAAGACCAACATATTCGGCTCTTTGGGAGTCACATTAAAAGGACCAGCAAAGACTTGAAGGCTGATAGAAATTTCACAGTCAGCCTGAGACAAACCAATCACCTTGTTATTGAATTCGGCTGCCCGATGCTGGCATTGGAGGCTGGTTATCTCAAACTCTCCTGGATGTTATGCAAACAAGACGCTCTGTAATGAGTTTTTTTTTAACCTGCTTTCTCCTACTGCTCCCCCTAAAAGACAACATGAGATACTATACTCTGGAAAAGGCAGCGCCTTGGAAAAGGCAGCAAGGCTTCAGTGAACCTGTCTCCCATGTATGTCGTTCTCTGAAACGTAATTTCCCCCACGGGAGACAATAAAGCAATTCAATTAAAATTCAATTCAATCCGATATTTTTGCTGGTTGAAATAAAACAAAAAAAAGTTGTTCCTCTAATCCTTACCAGGGCACCACTACTGAGGAGGATCATGAAGATGATGAGGGTCTCAAACCAGTTGTGCTCCACAATCAGGTAGCAAGTTTTCCTCAGGAACCACCAGTTCTTCCCCCAGCCCATTGTGATGTCAACGTCGCAGCATTTATATTTGGCCACGCAGCCTGAGGATGCGCAGGGAAACAGAGGAAAAGAGTGGAGAAAAAATATTAAATGCAAAATCCTGTTCTGGCTTTGATCTGAGTCTAAAAATAGGAGTCAGGGTCTAAATGAATGCATATTTTATACCTGCTAGTTGTTTCCAGTTTGAATGCTGCTTTGAATATTGCATGAGATTAACTGAGCCTTTATTGGGACCAATAAATATCCTAATAGTGAAAACAGCTGACAATTTTGAAAGCTATATGTAAATCTATTTAAAATAAAATTACATTAAATATCCCATATCTTTTTATCCCATTCTACTTTTCTGGACAAGCATTCTTTGACAACATTGTTTTTATAATGATCTATTTTGGAGGTGCATTTTTACAAATATTTGATATTTTCCTCATTTAGCATGGACAAGAAACTTTTAAGGATATCCACAATTAAAGTAGATTCCTAAGGTTGCATTGTTACTTTTCTAAAGCAACTTAATGTTAAAGGAAATACAATTTTTCTTTAATGGAGGAAGTTCTGTAAGCTTGTGCAGTTATGCATCAGATGGATGGACAGAATGATAAGCAGTGTCCATGCATGAGTGAGGACTGATACTGAAATCCTCTATTTTTCCTCTAGCCAAGAGGGTGGCTGGTGTAGAGGGGAGGTAATGAGTGCAGGGGAAACAGCGGCCTCACCATCTGTCCAGCATGCCTCTGGTTCCATGTATTCCTCCACCGTCTCCACCACAACCACCTCTTCTACGTCCGGCTTGATGTCGATGGTGCTGCCCTCTGAAGAGCTGGTCTCGTCCAGCTGCAGGAGAGCAGATGTGTGAGCTCGCACATGAGCAAAGATGCCAACAAACAATGCACATTCTGACAGAGTCAGAGGAACATTACTCTAATGCAGAAACAGTTCAGGATGCTTTTGCAGAAAGCTGCATTTGCTAAGTATTTAAATAAAATAAAAGACAGCTCAAAGCTTTTTTTGGCATCCACTTTACAACAATCCAGAACATCAGATGTTATTCGCATGAAGTCCAATATCAAATTACAGATAATTTGCTCTAAAAGTTTTTTAAGTGCATTTTATCAGGAGACATGTGTTAGCGGGCATCTATTCTTCCATGCGGCCCGCTTGATTCAGTCCCACAAAATGTTGTTGCAGAGTAATGGAGTTACATTAGAGTCTCAACAGTGCAGAGTAGCTTCCCACACCCATCCATTTACTGTCCAGAGTGAAATGATTTCCCAGTGCAGAGAAGCAGGATTATTAAAAAAAAAGCAACACAAGTATCATTGAAGTGCCTTGAACTTTTTTCATGTTGCAACAACAAATTTCTATGCATTTGATTGAAATTTCATGTGATGGACGAACATAAAGTTGAAGATAATTATGAGGTGGAAAAATGCGTACATGGTTTTCACAATTTTTACAGACACAAATCTTAAACGTGTTGTTTGTATATGTGTTTGACCCATTTGTGCATTCTTCTTTGCAAAATAGCTCAAGCTCTGTCAGATTGGATTCAGAGTGTCTGTGAACTGCATTTTTTTTTTTAAATCTTGGTATAGATTCTCAATTGGATGTAGGTCAGGACTTTAACTAGGCCATTCTTGCACATAAACATCCCTTGAGCTTAAACATATAGTTGGTAATTCTGTTCAGAAACAATTTTTGTTATATTGGGTGAAATAGTCCTTCCATGGCAGTAGTCAATACATCATGTATTCAGAAAAAGGAGGTTAAAAGAAATCTAACTCTGGGAGCTGCAGACCTGTAAAAACTCTGGCCAATCCCCACCGTTCGGTCCGAATGGCAGATTGGTCAGAGTTTTGGTTCTGCCCACACCCCCCTCTGTCCAATAATTCTGATGCTCTCACATAACCCCAGTGTTCGTGCTCGTTCCTTCCTAGTTTCCGCTTGCTGACTGCCCATGCGCAATTGTAGTGTTTATGTATGCTGTTAGCTTAGCTGTTAGCTTCTATGTTAGCCATTCTTTGTAGCTCCGCTGCACTCACTGTATACTTTGAACATGGCTGAAAGTCGCAAGAAGCGAACTGTTTTCAAGTTTATGAGAAGAAGAGGAAGGCCTTAGTAGAAAGAAATAAGACCAGAGTGAATTTGGGAGATTTTATTCATGCGATCCCCCTGAAGAGTGAAAGAGCAAGGTAAGACGGTCATTCAAAAAGGGACTTGGGGAAACGTCCGGAAAAATTGCTGACTCTAGCTTTCAGTCATTCCATTGCCGATCTGGTCTCAAGTCTAGATAATTCCCCCGTGTTTGACTCCTCCTGGTCTGAGCTCGTCCTGCCAGCTCAGACCAGATTCCCTGTCCCTGCTAAAGACATCACCACGTTTGCAAATTGGGTATAGAGTGTGGATCTGACCAGAGCATCTTGCTCCACATGTTGCCCTTACATGATGTCTTGGTGTTTTCTCTCAAGACTGTCTTTCTTCTTGCTATTCTTCCATATAGACCAGATATGTAGAGTGTGTAACTAATAGCTGTCCTGTCAACATATTCTCCCACCTGAAGTGTGGATCTCTGCAGCTTCTGCAGAGCACAGCCTTCTATGTGGCTTCTCTGATGGATTATCACCTTTTGGCCGACCATTTAGGTTAGGGGTTTCAAACTCCAGTTCCTGAGGACCAGCATCCTCTACCTGTTAGAATAGTTGTGTCCCTGGCCTAACACACCACGCTCAAAGGGTTAGGTAAGGTCAATTTCTTCAGATCTTTTATTGGAGCGGAGAAACTGATCAGCTGGATTTATACTGAGATTTAACACAGGTTGTATTTACTAATCAGCTGACTTCTGACCACAACTGGCTGTCCTGGATATTATTCAAGGCTGTCAGAGTAAAGACAACTCATTATCAATGCACAGTAAAAATTTGAAATTGAAAGCCGCTTATCATTTTCCTTCTACTTCACAATCATGCACTTCTTTGTGTTTGTCTATCATGTAAAATTCCAATAAATTCATTAAAGTTTGTGGTTGTGGCGTGACAAAATGTTGCAAAGTTTAAGATTACTTTTGCAACAGCCTTCATTTCCATGAACTGCTGTGTGTTGCTGAATACTCTGGTAAGTCACTGACCTCTTTGCTGTTCTCTATGTCTGACTCGCTGCTGAAATCTTCTGTGTTGAGGTTCTCAAAGTCGGACTCTCCAACAGCGATGGGCACGCAGACCGTCAGATTGGGGTTGTGGATGAACGACATGTGGTCCTCATCAATCATGTACTTGCCCACGCTGCTGCCGATGCCGCTGGTGGTCCCATTTCCGTTCTTGGCGTAATCCAGGTCCCGCTTGATGTCGACCCCTGTGTGATTGCCAATGTAGTTCACCTTGGTGTCACACATGTCCTCCAGAGGCTTCTGCTCGTCCTCCATGGGAGGCTTCCGCACCAGACTTGCCACAAGTATGCGCATCTTGGCCTTTATCCACGCAATTCCCTTCTTAATGCGCATGACGGAAATTTGGAGGTTGTTAGGCTCGCCGTCGTCATCTGTTGCAGCCAAGTTGTCGGCGCTGAACGAGCTCAGCAGCAAGGCAAGGAACAGATTCAACACCTTGAAACACATAAGGATCAAGTTAATGAGTGAACACCAACCCTTCAGGATATTACCGCATGATAAGCGCCGGCCAAAGTGGACACTCACCACCAGGTTACCGATGACCATGACCATCATGAACACAATGAGGCACATTCCCTGCCCCGCCACCTCCATGCAGTCCCACATGGTCTCAATCCACTCGCCACACAGCACCCGGAAGACGATCAGGAACGAGTGGAAGAAATCATTCATGTGCCAGCGAGGCAGCGTACAGTCAGGAGCAATCTTACACACACAGTCTTTGTAGCTCTTTCCAAACAGCTGCATGCCCACCACGGCAAAGATGAAGACGATGATGGCCAGCACCAGAGTCAGGTTTCCCAGGGCTCCCACTGAGTTACCAATGATCTTGATCAGCATGTTGAGCGTCGGCCAGGACTTGGCCAGCTTAAACACCCTCAGCTGAAGAGAGACGGGTGGAAAGAGAAGTAAAGATGGGAATTAGTAATCACATTTAAGTATCCCGTTCTGTTTTGAGGATTTTTTAGCTATGGCGGTTAAATAAGTATTCACCAATCGGAATGACCGCAGCACAGAGAGGCCTTCAACATCAGCCAGAGCCAGCTCCACTAAACTCAGCGTCACGATGAATCCATCAAAACAGTTCCAGGCCTCCTGGAAATAGTAGTACGGATCCATAGCCACAAGCTTGAAAAGCATCTCCCCTGCAAAGATCCCTGTGAACACCTACAAGGTAGGGGAAATATGATTTGGACAAACAAATAAGGCTCAGCAGAGTGCTTTACAGGAAAGAAAAGTGGTAGTGATCTCAGGTTTGCACAGAAAAGCTTTGTCATTCGATTCGCTTTAATTTTTCTTTATTTTTATTATTGCTTTTTGGCACTGGAGGCCTTCATATAACAGTAAGTTGACAGGAAAGAGGATGGTGAAAGAAGGGGCAGAATCGCAGCAAATGGCCTGAGATCGAGAGTCCAACTCACGACACACCCCTGGAGGACTATAGCCTCTTCACATGGTGCGCCAGCTCTACCAAATGAGCCGCCCAGGGCCTGCCTGAGTGTCGTTATATACATTGAAAAAACATTTTCAGGTTTTATAATCTTGCTTCCAAAGAAAGAGTTTTTTGGTATGAAACACTCATCCACCTCATGCACGCTGTTAAGTATGGTGGAGGATCCATGATGCTATGTTTCTCTTCCAAAGGACATCAGAATGCTGTTAGAGTGCATGGCATCAGGATATCTTTGAATTGCCTGGACATAAAGCATTTTTGGGTCCTGTGGCACCCTAATGATGCAAACATATTGTTAAATGAACACAGGAATGAGATAAAACCGACCTTTCGTTGCCGAAGATCATTCAGAAAACCTGTGCTCCAAGCTGGAGAGAAGGGACCATAAGAAAGGACCCAAGACTCTGGGTGATGTAGAGAGATTGTGAAAAGAGGACCGGCCAAAAAGCTGTTCTTGTACAGGAAGAGTAGATTTTTAAAAGCTGGATTTTTCCCTTTTTTCCAGTGTGAGATTATGCTACAGCAGTGAAACAGCAACTTATTCCAAGGCTTTTTACCAGGAGACTAAAGGTGAGGAGGTAGCTGTATGTAAACACACATCATGCTGCCACATTTAGTCCCAAAAACAGCCAACAGTGAGCAGGAATAATGTGAGTTATGATTGAGGCACCATTTTGATGCAGCTCATCGATCAGGTTTCATGAAATATTAATACATGCCTCCCACTAGCCAGCTAACCAGCAGAAAGACAGGCTGTTCCCACCGCAGAAAACAGCAGCTCCTTGTAATCAAAGACAAACACAACAGATAAACAACGAGAGCTGGGAACGAGCGTGTGCACGTATGTGCAAGAATTGAAGAATCCAGGGAAACTGTGCCCAGTTTGACATTGTTTTTTTTTTGTTTTTTTGTTCTCCCCTCTTCTCTCTTTTAACTCTAGATAGACAATGAAAGCTGCTGCCAATTATAGTCCAAAAATAACACCAATCTCTGGGCTGCTGAGCAGAAGTTGCAAAGATTCCTCGTGAGGGAATCAGATAACAGAGAGAGAGAGAAAAGGAAAGACAGCACTCACCAGATTGCCTACAGACAGCATGTCCTCAAAGTCGGTCGTCATTGGGTAGTGCTCCATGGCCATGAAGAGGGTGTTGAGGACGATACAGATAGTGATGGCCAGGTCCACGAAGGGATCCATGACTATCAAGTTTACAATCTCCTTGATCTTAATCCACAATGGGCAGCATTCCCAGATCAGGAATGTGTTAGAAAACTTATACCAGCATGGTGGACACTTGCGCTGAGACTCCTCCAGTTCTGAAGACATAGCGCGGATCACAGATCAAAACCAAACATAATGACATGCGAGAGCATACTGCATGCATGCAATGGTATAATATGATGTAAAAAAATTGTATGCACTGTATGTATCTGGTACTGTTGGATTTGCAAAGCAGATAAGCAGGAAATTCATGTCAAAACTAGTCAACCAATGAGTGCAGCCCTAGTTAAAGAAGAATGAGAAAGAGCAGGTAAAATAGCTGGGTTAAAAGTGGCAGTACCCTCCGCTAATGTGTTGGTAATGACGCTCATGACACTGTTGGCCCGCTCTTTCCGCCCAAAGGAGGTATTGAGCTGGTCCACAGACACCATCAGGGAGCCCGACAGCTTCTTCTTCACCTCAACCTCAGTAGTGGGCTGTCAGGAGGAGAGGAAGAATCAAGCACCCATGGAGACGACATGAACCCCATCCCACGTCACCACCGGTGGCCGGCGGAGGGAAGTGCAACACAGCATTGGTAGGTTAACGAAGTCGGGGATCAGAATTTTGGGCGTTTATGGGGAAGGGGCCTGTTTGACTTTTTATATCTGCATATGCTGTAAATTCATGCAGGTCTCAGCCAAAGTGGGAGCAGTGGGCCAGAGCTACTTGACCTAATTGTGTTTGAATGCGATTGCTCGTCCAGATTGGATAATTAATGGGTTGAGAGATACTGTGCAGGGAGAACTGCTTCTGCATGAATGCATTATCAGTAATGTCATGCAATAATGGAGGCTTTGCTGCCATTGCAATATAATCAGTTATGGTTTTTCTTGTTTAAGTGTCCCCCAATTCTGGCCATTTCTATGTCATTTGCAAATAAATGCTCAGTTATCTTCTTACTTTGAATCATACAACTTATATTGCAACCATCAAGTCAAGAGATAATATGAAGGCAGGTAGTTCAGATCCATCCAATTGTCATGCATGAGCATGCTCCAAGTCAAAGAGAAGGAGAGGAGAGCTATGGATAACATAACCATTTCTCTACTTTTCTACCACATGCTTGCTCTAATTTAGCACTTATTTCTACCATGCTAACTAGAGGAAGGTGAAACTAATTTACTACTGTTGACCAGGGAGAGTTTGGAAAACAGAGAAAGGTAAAGACAGACAAGAACAGCAGCCCTCCTTTGTTTTGTTTAGGTAGTATGTGAAGGCCTAAGAGGATGGTGTGTGTGTGTGTGTGTCTATGTGTTACTTTCATATCTGCTTGGTATAGTATAGGGGAATTAGGGAAGCAGATAAAAATGTCTTTGGCTCTACAGTGCTAGTCCCCTATGTCCTCCGCCTCTTACTGTAGATCTATCCACACATAGCAGAGGACCTGGATGCCTGGAGGAACACATCAACAGACTCAAGCACGTTAACACATCATTAGTTAGTTTTTGCCAACAAAAACTGAGTGTTAAAAAAGAAATGCATCACTTATTATGCATAAAACCGTTTTTTTTTTCCTCAACCAGGATTTCATTTATGTGTCAGTTTTAGTGATGAAAGTAACTGGTCAATATCTGTTCAGTAAGATTTGATAATAATGCTAAAATCTTGAGAGATCTCTCTAAATGCACGGTTTCCAAGGAGTCTGACTGTTTTGTAAACTGCTTTTTAAATGGTCATCCATATCTCTATGCATTCTAAAGATTTTTCTTTAGGATTTTTGGAATTCACCTGTTTTTTCACTCATTGTTATTTCAATGCCTGACCATTTACAGAGAAAAGGTTGTTTTATGAAGCTTATTATCTCTGACTTACAAATCATTCAGACAAAAAAGGCTAAAAAAGAACCAATTATAGTGTACACAAACACTGCAGACTGAACATTTCATGTACTGCTTTTCCTGAGGTCTATCAGCCGTTTTCTTTTAAACTTGACAGTGGTGATGCTCATAAAAATTTGTTGTATGAATAGATTTACCCAGCTAAATTGATGGTTAATCGTAACTTTAGATATTAATTGATGTGTTAATTGTGAATCTGCTTTGTTCTTTATTGGAATAATAACATGTTAGCAGCTTTGAATGTAAAAGCTACCCCTGTAATGAGACAGTATTTTGGCAGCTGTACGACAATCTATCTCTAGTCTACAGAAACTGTTTAGAAAAATAATAGTTATTTGATTTATGATTGGCTGCCTAACATGACATGTGTTATAGTGACCAAGGTCTGCCTCTGATTGGCTGATCAGTCCTTCCTGATGTCTCCTCCCCTGGAAGCACATTGAGTTTGATGAGCTGAGTTTCAAGTCCAATACAGCAGGAAAGAGCCTGCAAACCCATCCGGGTCAGAGAGGACTGATCACTGTTTTGGATTTGGTTGGAATGTTTTGTTTCTTCCATCTACGCCAGATGTCTTTTATTTTGTTTAAAGCTCCTGGAAGATTTTCTTCTACATATTGGTCTTTTCCTAACTATCATTTAGTAACTCGTTTTTAGTGTATCAATGGGTACCAAATCCAGAGTGATGAACTTCCAGGCATTTCAAAACCCCAATACCAGGAGACACAGTTCTAGCTGTCGTTTCAGAGCAACCAGTGGCTGACAGAACCACTTGTAGGAACAGAGAAGCTAACCATCTCCTCCGTAAGTTGCTTCTGTGAGACGTACATCAGCACATCCCTGGCGGTTGTGATCCTGAAAGATGATGAATCAAAGGTGGTTGTAATCGTAACACCTGATCCATCTCCTTTTCTCCTCACAGACTGACTCAGACGTAGGACAGTAAGGCCCTTTTTTCAAGCTACAGAGAAAACAATAAACTTTTCATAATTGTTATCTTTAATCAGTCGAGATATTTGAATGTAAGTTCGTACGCTATAAAACGCTTTAATCTGTAGCAATAGACTAGAATTAATGCATTATCTTTGCTTTTTGTTTTGTTTTTAATTTTGGTTCCTTTTAATTTAGAGAATAGATCTAAGCATAATAATAAGTCTAATTTTTGATTACCTTAATTGCTAGTTGTCATAGTTGCTAGTTAAAGTGTCATATGAGCTTAGTGTGCGTTTTAAATAAAGTAGACATATGCAGAAATCCTCTCCTTGCTTCAGATATTTCTTATAGAGCTTCCCTGATGAAGAGGAAAATAATCCATCAATCAGGTTGTTTTTTGATAATTTTTGAGATTGCTTTATAAACCTTCATTCAACATATGATAATCACATTTTAGTCCAGATGTTTGGGCACTTAGTTATTTGCAGCCTGTCAAACACACATTTTCATTCTTCTCCTTGGCTTAATTGTCTGTTGACAGACATAAAATTGCAAATAAACACCAGCAAGGTGATTCCCAAACAACTCAAAGCTGAAGACAGACTAAAGCCTCGTCCACTTGTCCTCCACCTATTTTTTTTAACCAAACAGAAGCACAATATTGCCATTGTCTGCACTAAACAGATAATTGTCTTTTAGAAAGTCTGGAGAAAACTGATAAAGACCACTTCAAAAAGATTAAAAGAAGATCTGAGTAACTGGACGCAAATTGTAAATAAATTAGTTTTCTCCAGTAAAGTATATATTTCCTAATCCTGACAAGAAAATAAAATTTAAACCACTTGCAGACCTAGACTACCTAGCATATGAACATGTGGTTGGCTAAAGTCTAAGTCTCTGTAACTAAATTATTTCTCCATCCTTTGCCTACTGTTGGAGGGCAGCATACACTGCAGGGGCTGGGGAAGGGCAGGCGCGAGCGCTTAGCCAAGAGATACATACGGACTTGCAAAGATGACAGTAGAAGAAAGAGAGCCAGAAAGAAACGTAACGGACGAGAGGGGGGCCATGCCTAGATAAGTCTACTCATTGACTTCCTTACACTGTCGTCAGAAGCTGCCTTATCTATTTTCACCTCAGGCAGAAGGCGTCCACCGGGCCCGGGGCCGATGAGCGACACCACTCCGTTGCAATCCACTGTGCTGTTCCTCTTCCCGTGGAAGCCGGTGTAGCTGCTCCGCCGGTAGGGGCTGAAGAGGGAGCCACGGCGCTCCTCGCACTCCTCCACCGTGCTGTGCTCATCATCTGCAAATTCGGTCTCCGAGCCCATGTCCTTGCCGCGGCCCTTGAAGCTGAAGATGCTGCTCTTGCTGTTGTGACGGGAGAGGAAGGGCGAACCGGGGATGCTCAGGAGGGACTGGGGGGGTGGTGAGAGAGGAATAACGAGTAAGAATTAAAAAAATTTAATAAAATAAAAAATTCAAATCTTCCAATTAAACATGCGTCCTATTTGGATCAGCTTTTGGGCCACGGCACACAAGGCAGAGGCAGCTCGATAGATCAGCTAACGTGGATCATACAGATGGTACTGGTCTAGATGATACTTAACATCGATAACAAGAGGTACTATATACATGTCTAATCAGTGAAACCGATATTTACCTTTACATTTGGCTCCATAAAAATGTTTGGTTGGTAAAAAAAAAATAATAATAATAATATACAGTACCTTACAAAGGGCAAGTTTTCCCACTGCTTGAGCGTTTTTACATTCTGCCGTGGTAAAATTATAATTCCTATTGTAACTCTGGGAGATTTTAGAAGATGGAGCAACACAAAGGAGCAGAAAGCTTTAAATATTTCACATGATTTAATGTGAACCATGTCATTGAAGCTCTGGCTGTATGCGTGATTCTGCTGGAAGGCAAACCCGTGTGAGTTTTTTATTTATTTATTTATTTTGCAGGATTCCCCTGAATACATCTCCATCCATCTCACCATTAACTTTGACCAGCTTCCCTGTCCCTGTCATAGCAATATTGTGTCACCGCCATGTTTTAAGCATTTTGGCAAAAAGTGACATTTGCTCTCATCTGATCAGAGCACTTTCTTCTATATATTGTCCTTCCCCTAAAAGTACCACTGGCAACGTTTAACCTTAAATTCATATGACTTTCTTTTGGTAATGACTTTCTCCTGCCACTCGTCCGTAAAGGCCAGATTCTTCCAACTCTGAGATATGACTCTTAACTGGTTCTCTGAACAACGCTCTCCTCACCCAAGCTGTTAGCTCACATTGACGGCCAGTTAGACTCCTGCAAAAAGAGTCACACGTGTTTTCCTGGTAAAATATCTCACCTGGTTCATAATGGAAGACTTTCGACCCAAGCGGTTATCAGGGAAACGGAAGCGGCTCCTCTTGCTGCCGTCGTCCGACTCTGACTTCACAAACTTCTCGCTATCGCCTTTCTCCTTCTCCTGCTCCTTCTGCCGCCACTTCTTTTTGCGGTTGCGGCGCTCTTTGGCACTCTTGGAGCTGAGCTTTGACATCTCAGAGGAGCTGACGGACAGGCGCCCTCCTCCATCGTCCTCCACTGCGTCCTCCGACACCGTGCCAGCAGAGGTTGCAGGGGGAGCGGTCTGAAGAGAAACGGGCACGTCAGCAACGCCTGACCAAATGAAACAGGTTCTCTCAATTAGGTATGACATCATCTTTAAGAGACTTTACCTGCTCCTCCTGCTGTCTCTTGAGCTGCTCGAGCATGGCCTTAAACTCTTCCTCCTTCTGCGCAGCCTCTTCCATGGTGGCCTGGTTCTGCTCCTCGTAAGCCATGGCTACCACAGCCAGAATCAGATTCACCAAGTAGAAGGAGCCCACAAAGATCACCAAGACGAAGAAGATCATGTAGGTCTTTCCTGCAGCCCTCAAGGTCTGGTGGCAGGCAGCACAGCCGAAGCAGCAGTGAGAAAGGAGAACAAATCATCAGAACCGACCAATGAAGTAAACTCAAAATGACTCATCAGGAACATTAAAGCGGCTGCTGCAAAGCGGCCTAGGCGTGTATGGGAGGCTATAAATTTACTCCTGTTGAGTTAAATATACTACAGGAACAAATGGGGGCTGTGTTCATTTCTGTTTTTGGTATTGATCCACTATAATTATCTGTATGGTGAGATTTTTGCTTGCTCAGTGGCTAGTACCACCTTAAGCATTTCGTGTCTCAGCCATTTGGAGCAAATGTTGGTCAAGACCATCAAAGACAAAAACCAATAAGGGACCAATTTCCACACCATTGATTTAATCATAATAATAAAGTTATTGCTGCCAAATAGCAAACTAACCCTTGAAAAGGCTCCACACTTATTGGTTGCAATACAACATTTTATTGCTTTAGCTCTCTCCCACTGTAAACCTCTACGATTGGTTCAGGGGAGAGTCAGAAGAGCTACCTTCTTTCCATGGTTGTTTTTTGTGTTAAATTTCTACACTTGTAATTTAACTTGGCTCTGGTTCCTGCTGGTGGTGATAGAAGTACCCTGGTGTCTGGAAAAGGTTCCTGGCATGGAGATGCATGTAAAGTTTTTAAGGGAGCAGAGTAGAAATGAAGAAGAGCATTTATAAATGAAAGTCAAACTATAAACTTCCATAAAAGTAGCGGTAGTTATTTCTAAATGTAAAAACGCAGTAATCCCTCTAAACTAAGGAAATGGTGCCGCCAGTCGGACGTCTCAACGTGAAGAACAACCAAATCAAAACTCAGCAGCACAATAATCCTTCTCAGCACAGTAACGATCATATCCTGTAGCTCAGCGTTGAACTCCAAACGTTAAAACAGAAACAAAAATATGTGTTTTGTTTCTCAATGAGGTCTGGCCCTTCCCACAATGCCCCCTACATATTATAAAGCTCTAAATATTTCATGTTTTTTTTTTCCTGCCACTCGACCCATGGAGCTGAGGTCAGGCGCGCTGCCACCATTTTAGATTAAACTCAGTATTGAAGGGTCTGGCAGCCTGTCCAGAAGAGAGTGCCTGGGGTGCAGACTTTCTTTAAATGGAACAGATAAAATGTAGAAGATGAAAAAAATGGAGATCTGGCAGTAATTTAACCAGAAACAGAAACAAGAGTCATCTTATTCGACGTATTTGAGTTTTGCTAATTTATTTTAAGATATGTGGCTTTTTTTTTTTTTTGGTTTAACAGATCAAAACGCTTCACAAATGGCATTATAAATGGAGATTTTTGCAACAGGGTTGGAATGATCATCTAAAAGAAATGATAACTCAAGTTTCTGTTTGGTTAACATATCACAATTTGGCAAATTTATATATTTAGCTTTTGGTGGTAATAATCTTAGGTAATAATAGGTAATAAGTCTTAGGTAATAATAATAGTTTAATCACTGCTATACATTTATATTATTCTTATGCAACCTGGACCCATTAACACATCTGTTGTACCAGCATGTAAAGGTTTTCCCAGAAGTCCTGCGTCATGAGTCGGAAGAGAGCCAGGAAGGCCCAGCCGAAGCTGTCAAAGCTGGTGTAGCCGTAGTTTGGATTCCTCCCAGCTTTCATGCACATGTAGCCCTCCGGGCAGCGGCTGAGAGGAGCAGAGAGACACAGAATGAGAGGAGGGCATCCAGCCTGAAAATCACCCAGCGCTGTTGACTATATTGGCGTCTGTGTACAGTGCATTGAAAAGTATGAGCCCCCACTTGATGTGCATTTTTTCTAATTTTGTTAGGTTAGATCGTCATCTTCCAAATTGTGTACCTTTTATTTTTTTATAATATCCCAAAACTGCATAGTGATGAAGTGAAAGGTAAACTGTGTTTGTTTTGTCAATGTTTTTACAAAAAAATTAAAAAGTGTAGAATGCACACCTACTCAGCCCCTTTTCCCTTGATACCCCTAAATAAAATCCTGTATAAGTATAATTTTCATATTTTTAAATAAAAATCAAAAGTATGAGAAAGATTTATATTTACCTGAGAGAATACGCTGTAGAAGCACCTTTAACTACAATTACAGATTTGAACACCTATCTAGAGCTCAGTTAGTTTGAATCTGTAGCTCCTACCAGGTTTTCTTCCAGTATTGCCCCACATTTAGCTCCATCCATCTTCCCATCAGCTCTGACCAGCTCCCTTGCCCTGTCGCAGCTGAAGAAATGTATCCTCTCAACACGATGTGGCCACCACCTCATTCACAGGGACAATGTGTTCCGGTTTTCCGCCAAACATAGTAGCGTTTTGCATGTAGGACAGTCAGTTTGATTTTGTTCTCATCTGACCAGAACAATATTTGGGGGAAAAAACAGAAAATTTTTGTCGCTCTTAAATGCCAGATTTATGGAAAGTGCCACTCATTAACCGTCTATATTGTCATGTCAACAGATTATCCCACCTGAGCTGTAGCAGCTCCTCCAGAGTTATCGTGGGCCCCTTGGTCAGTTTAGGGGGATGACCGTGTCTTTTAAGATTAGCATGTTATGCCATTCTAGCTCTATATATGATGGATTGAACAGTGCTCAATGCGATCTCCTAATACTGTTATACCCTCACCCTGTTTTGGTATGAAAACTTCTGTATTTTCTGTTCCTTTGGTTCATTATCCTTCATGCCTATTTTCTTCGCAGCCATTTGATTTCTTTGCCTCCTTCAGAGCATAACTTTAGACATAGGTGAAGGAGCTCTTGAATGTTAGTTAAGTTCTGGGGATACATTCAATGATAACCAATAACGGTGTATGGGACTGGTTAACATACATCAGTATGTTACACACAGCTGGACTTTAGTTACTAAATCATTGACGTCTGAAGAAAACTGGTTGAACTTTGATTTGATTTGGGGCTTTTGAATGAAAGGGGACTAAGTACATGTGCAGGCTTTTGTTTGTAAAAGGTTTGAACGACCATGTAGGATTTTACTCCTACTTTACAATTATGTGTTACTTTATGTTGGTCTATCACAAAACCTCCTAATAAAATGCAGGTTAAAAGTTTGTGTTTATAATGTGAGAAAAAAAGGGTAGAATACTTTTGCAAGGCACTGCAGACAGGTCTGTGTCGGATCAACAATTGCATTTAGAGGAGGGGGATGGAGAAGTCGTCTTACCCAGAGTCGGAGCTATTCCCACAGAGCAGAGCATCTAGCTGATTAGGCAGGAAGTAGAAATTGGCTGCAGAAAAAAAAAAATAACAATAATTAGCTATTCGGTTTATTTTCTGTTGCAGCTCCGATTGTGTACTTTTTAATTTTCTAAAAATGAAAAACTTCAGTTTGTTCATACATACTCAATCAGGAGCATATTAGTTCAAACCACCTGGTTTTGCCAAATCGACATATTGTTTTCTCATTCCAGCATATGGGCTGACTCATACTCCACATCGCTGCCAGGTCACCAGGGGTAAAGCCTCGCCTCTACTTACTATCGTTGTTGATGTACTCGTTCCAGTCAAAGCCCTTGCTGCCGTTGTTTAGGTAAGTCTCATTGAGGTTGATTGGCCAGATCACGCACTTCTGGCGCAGGTTCCCCATGAAGAGCTGAAGGCCGATCAGGGCGAACACGCTCAAGCAGAAGACGGTGAGGATCATCACGTCTGAAAGCTTCTTCACAGACTGGATCAGGGCTCCAACGATAGTCTTCAGGCCTGGTGGTCAGCCACACACACACGTACACAAACCACGGAGGTGAAACGGGAGCTACTAATTTTCTACATGTTATTCTGCTAAAAATCTAATCCTGCTAGAAATTATGTCTTAACAGTGTTGCAATTATAATTAAATCTAATTGAACTATTGTTGAAAAAGTGTTGTCCAATAAAATGCCAATGTTTTCAATGTACCTGCATATTTAAATGTTAATTTATTTTTTTATCTTACAATGACGTCAACATTCCCAAATAGGGTGAATTTACATTAGTTGAACTGCAGGAGAGCAAAAAGATAGATTCCAAATATGCATTGTAAAATGTTTTGCATAAAATTACAAATTATAAACTAATCAGGTTAAGAACAATAAACAGGAAATATTCAGAAGCCTTTCCACTCTTTTTAGATTTATCAATATAAAAATTTATATTTAAGGCGAAACTTGCTTTTACTGCCAAAAGGGGACGGAATTAAAAAGAGGGGGAGGGCTGCCAAATAGTAAAAGGAAATAAGGAAAAGAGCACAGCAGCACAACGAGGGGCTATGAGAAGGGACTGAGGCACAGGCAGGGGGGCTGGAAACCACATGCAGGTCATTTAAACTCCAAGGCTGAGCAGGAGCAATTCAATGCCGGTGCCAGTTGCAGGCACTTTCTTGAACTGTCTTCGTTTACGAAAGCACTGACTCCCCATACTGTGACCCTGGAACCTGTCTCATCCACAGTTTCAGTGAACACAAAGTAACTTTACCTTCTGAACCGGCATCCTCTGGCAGCGTTCACTGTGGGGTCCATAGGCAACTCACACACTGATGCTGGGCGACCCACACCCTTTTTTCTGTTCAGCCTCTACGGGTAATGGGCTTTAAAAGCGGCACATACAATATGTTCTAATAAAATATGCCCTAAGTTTAGTCTTTCACACTCAAACTGGGTCGGTAAAAGCATCTTCAACTTGACCAGGTCCTTTTACTCTTATCTTATTGTCATTTTCTTATCTTGATGAGAAGATCCCATATTGAAAAAAACTATAGGCCTATAACCAAAAAAAAAAAAAAAATCTGTAGTGGTTGGGTTTTAAATTGAACTATACCTTGATATGCTCAGAAAATTTTATATTTTACATTATGTTAAAAAATTTGATACTTAAAGCTAAAGGTATAGATAATTTCATCCTTTACACTTAAAGTTCAGCAGTCACTTAGCTTAGTCTTGTGTGAAACTTAAACAATGAGAAGGCTAGCCTGGCCCGATCCAAAGAATATTTAAAGCACGACTTTATTTACAAAAGTTTAACACAGGATTTTAACTAATAAAGAGATACGCAGATGCAAAATTTATTTGGATTCAGTTTTTTGAGCAATTGACAAGTAAAGAAATCCGAACACCCAGCCACCGGTTAGCCTAGCATAAACATCTGACAGGCAGCTAGCTTGACTCTAGCTAGTTTGACAATTTTAACTAATCTACATGTCTTTATTTTGAAAACTGAAAATGTACAAATACAGTTTTAAATTGGATATGCAGATCCCTGGTTCAATTTGATCATTAATGGTGTGGATCTCTAGTTTTAATGCTTCAGAACAAAAGACACAATCCACACCAATCAACCAATTAGCTAACCAAGGTGAAGCAGCTTGTAAGGACACACTGCCTATGATTGTGAAATATTGCTATTATATTTGGTGCCAGAGAATGCAAGACATTATGTTTTTTTTAAGTCAAATCTGCAAAATCTTTATTTTTGTCTCTTCAGCCTTAAATGTTTAAAACTGAGTCATGGGGACGTGTTCATTGCACACTAAGTTCTTTGAAAATCAGAATATTGTAAATTATGTTTTTATTTCCATTCAATACTTTAGACACCCGAGGATCTCGAGTCCTTCACTTTATTTAGGATATTAGCTGCTTTTGAAAGTTTAGATTTAATTCTTTTCTTGACGCAATACTACCAAATATCATTCATTCTCTTGATAATTATTATTAACCGTTTCTTAAAATATTATCTTGTGTTTAACAATATGGCAGGCAATTTGCAAAAAAGCATTGTGCATCTTTGGACAGAGCAGGCCTTGTTCTCTGTAGTCTTTATGCTAAGCTAAGTAGCTGCCAGCAGCGTGCTAATTAAATGTGAAAGCAAAGAAGAGTGTCGGTTTAACATGTTTCTCAACATGGTAAATTTTTACTACAAACACACTTCCAGACTTAAAATGGTATATTTAATTAGCACTTGACTTTTCGCTCATCAGAATCAATACATAAATAATAAATCTAAAAATCATTCTGAATTTAAAATATAGAGTTGATACATCTTTTTGACATTTTCTGTCAGTACTTGTATGATTTGCACCCAGACCTCTATAATGCCAACATGTGCAATTTTCTGAGAGACATTCCATCTCAGAGAGTAGTAAAAAAAAAATAAAGAGAAAGAAAAATCAAACAAAAAAATAGGGCAAATCAAAATTTCAATGCCATTTGTCAGCCAAGCTCTTGATAGGCTAATATTATAAAAGCAAGTGACTAAAAAGCATCATGCAGCGCAAGAGATATGTTCACAAACTAGGCTTGGCAGTCTTCATATACATATAATAAGAGTAATCTGTGGGATCTCTCAGAAAACAGCAATCCTCTCGTTCCAATTCAGCCTTTGGCAAAAGCAGGAGCAACAAAACGTATTACTCTTGTAGGACAAGCCTAAGTAGTGATGGACAATTTGACAAGTTTTCTTCTATCTTCATCTTGATGCTTCTAGATTTTGTTCTTTAAAAGCTTTATTGAGTATTCTCTACAGAAACAGAGCATCCACTTATTGGACAGCAGGTATAAAAAGAGTGGAGTGAAGCTGTTGCTTAAATAGAACCCAGACTTATATGACTTCTGCGGCCTTTTCGATTACCACCGCTATTTAAAAGACTTCATGTGTGTTTTTTAACTTACATCTGTACTTTATTGTGGTGTGTACACTGAGACAGGTATTAATTTCCTTGGTCCCAGTTTGAACCATATCACAGTGCAAGTGCTGAAGACAACACAAAAAGCATAAATAAAAACATTATCAGCCCTCCAAATTTATTGATACCCCTAGTAAAGATGTGCAAAACCAGATATTTGAGCTTTATTGCTATAACATGATCTCACACTAAAAAAAATGGACGCTGCTCTTTAACGAGATCTTTGCAGATTTCTTTTTACCTCCCTAACCATCTTTTTCACTTGGGTCAATGTCCAGTGCTGTTTTATATAGTTCCAGTTGTTTTAAAGTTTTCAAATATGGCCACCTTTAGTGGAGTGTCTGATTTTGCTTGTATTTTTGCTAAACAACATACTATATATCTGCCATACCTATGTAATGTCTGTCTTTTCCAGTTTTTTACAGAAGCTTATAGAAATATACCTATGCATCACGTTACAGTTATATCCCTGGGAAACAGGAAGTCATAGATTATTAATTTGATAAGCCAAAAAAACTCATATAAACATAAACAAGTATAAATAAATAAAATGTTTCCATCTTATAAAAATTGTTATACAATATAATTTTGGGTTTCCTATTCCATAAAATGCATTCAAATTTAGGGTGTAATAATGAAGTAATAAAAAATTGATTCCTTTTAAAACATTTTACACATCTTTACCTCTTAAATTTAACATTTATCACAAGTATGTCATAAAAGAGTTTGTTGGGGTTTTTTTACCTCAGGAAACACAGAAGCTTGCCATTTAATTGGCCACAATTGAAGGACATATAAACTTACATGCCATTATTCAACTGGGTATTTTTTGCAACAAGCAACACCCATGAGTCCTTTTGCACGTTATCAATTGCATGGTCATTTAAAATACGTCTATTTACATCCAAATGTTTTAATATAAATAAGACATGACTCAAAGTCTAGATGTGATATAATTAGAGCATTTCTAGGCCAATAAGTCTTGTTATTCTGGGTTCTATTTAAGACAAACCAAGCTGCCTTGGAGACAAGCCTCATTATGAGAGCGCTGGTGGGGCAGAAGAGAGTGCAGACAGTTTGAATGACCTTAGAGGAGACTGCAAAGCCTATCAAAAATGTATTAGTACCATTTTTGATAATTTTGGAGAAAAAATAAATAAAAACATGGCCGTCTCCAATTCTTTTGTTGCTGCTTAAATCATAACTTTAATCATAATAATAGTGAGTAGAAAACAAAGGGTGCGAGGATCAGCCTTAGTGTTTAAACTGAGTCTCACCTGGAATGACAGAGATAGTTTTCAATGCTCGGAGAACTCTGAACGTTCTCAGCGCAGATACATTGCCCAGGTCCACAAACTCTGTTATATATCTGAAATAGGGGAAGGATCACACACAGAACAAACACGATGACAAAAACTACACACGCCAAGAGCACAACACCACCGAACCGGGAGGAGACGACGCCACTCACAGAGCCTGTCCACTGAGGAGAAGGGTGGAAGGTAAAAGGAAAGAAAGACACAGACACCTAACACCGACCCCGCCCCACCTTCCCCTCGCCCCATCCTGTCTTACCTGGAATTACAGAAATAGTTTTCAATGCCCTCAACACCCTGAACGTGCGCAGAGCTGAGACATTGCCTAGGTTTACAAACTCTGTTATATACCTGAAGGAACAAACCACAGTTACAAAAGCTCATTATATACATGCATATATAAGGTGAAAAGATGAATTATCCCCACAGGTGGGCTTTGTGACAGACAGACCAACAAGCAATGATATGCAATTTACTGATCACTCAGGGTTAGTCCTGCATATTTCCTCACAGAGGGAGGTAAAGCTGGCATAAACTACTTAACATAAAATAACGAGGAAAGGTAAGGAGCCTTTGGAAACAAGCTGTCAACCCCGGATGATCAAGACCAAAAAGATGACTGAGGCAGAAAGTCGGATGGCAAGAGGAAGCTAAATCTGAGGTATGGGAGTAGTCACTGGGCCTGCGAAGTTCTGCATGGAGATCTGCTTTGATTTCCAAAGAGAAAGTCCCGGATAAATGGAGAAAACGCGTAGATGGGTTATCAGACAGAAGGACAGTAAAGAGTCTGCAAGCAAGAAATGTGATCTCTTAAACATCAGTTTCTATACCCGCATTTAATAATAAAGTGGCTGTATGTCAGGATGTATTAGTAAAAGAAGAATACTTACGCCATCGAAATCACCATGAAGTCCAGCCAGTTCCATGGATCTCTTAGGAATGTAAAATTATCTATACAGAATCCACGTGCAGTGATTTTTACAAGAGACTCAAATGTATAAATTCCTGTGAATGTGTACCTGTAAGACAAAAGTGTAGAAAGGATCAGTTCCCTGGAGCGGATTAAAGCTAGCTTATTTACACACATCTGCAGCATTATCCACAGTCAAAACCCCCAAGAAAATACATTTAGATTTAACAATTGACCTTGAGCAAAAATAAAAAGCAAAATAAGAAGATGGATATTTTACAGTAATATTAAGATTTTTTAAAGACTCTAAATACAAAGGCAAAATGTAGAATATTGTTAATAAGCAAATATTGTGATATAAATATAAATAAATAGAATTTGTGAAATATTGTAACAAAATGTTATATTATATTAGTATACATAGGCCTACTCTCTAAGCTAGTAATAACAACATAAGTCGGTAAATGGCAGCTGACACTGCTATTATTAAACTATTACACACAGCATAACACTTGTATTATATGACACAAAATTATAGGATACTGTAATAAAACAGGCTTTGAGATTTAAAATTAGCACTCAAGCAGCTGCTAGTATCAGAAGCTAAACTGTTAAACTCTCACAATGCCAACATGTTAGCTGATCCTAAAATGAGCCTCTAGTTCGCTTTTACTAGTTGGTAAAAAGCAGGTTAAACCAAAATATAATTTAGCAGAAAGAGCAGAAAATTGTAGAATATTAAACTAAACCGTTTTAGCATACCATGCATTAATGCGACATCTATCTGTTATTATTAGATCCTAAAAAAGTTAACGTTCACACAATGCTTAAAATATTAGCATTTTAGCTGTTATAGGCAAGTAAATGCTTTAAATACAAACGTATGTGTAGGACTGAACACAGTAGAGTACTGCATTGTTCGCACGCTACACCAAGAGTACCGGCATAAAGCAACATTTTAGGATGTAAATTTAGCTGCCAGACAGCTGCTGAAGCAAAACTATTAACATTTTCAATTTGTCAACGTGCTACTTTCCTGTATTATCCGCTGTATAGCTGCTACTAGTAGGCAGGAGGTTGCAAATACAAACATATTATACCTAGAACAATACATAACAGAATGGCGTATACTAATCTAAAGTGATGCAGCCATTTTAAGTAGATAAAAGTTGCTGTACTGCAGTCGATTATATGTTCAGAGTAGTGTTGTGTCATTTAATATGCTATGGTGTGCTGTAAGATATTAGTTTAGACTTAAAATTAAACATATTACAAACATTCACTTAACCATAACATGTTAGCTTCAAATCTTAGCTATAACTACATTCTGTAGCATAATAAAATAGAAATATTATATTATAATGTAATATCTGAGCTATGTAGCTGATAATATTAGTAGCTATCAGGGTTTATATAAACTAATTAGTGGGGAATTATATGAATGGCTCCCATTGTTTTCAGTTTTAAATTTTCTAAGGATTCTCTGATCCTAATATACTAAATCAATTCAATGTATACATAACCATATAGACCTATTTCACTTCGGTGACAATGCCAGATTCAGATCTTCAACACGCAAACGTTTTACATCGGCTAGCACTCATAATATTGAATAAAAACAGTAAAAGGATACTTACTCTACTTGTTTTGACCACTCAGGAGGATCACTAAAGGTCATGAATATACAGTTGGTCAAAATAGTACACATAATGATCATGCTGAAAAGAGTGAGGAACGAGTTAAGGAAAAATACCATTTTTGGAGACAACAAATTTAAAAACACTAAATCATCCAAATCTGGCTGCCTGGCTGTCAGCCTAAAACACACAAATGTTTAAGACACAAAAAAGATGCTGAAACCGCTAAGCAGAAGGGTCTTATGTATGCCTATCACCACAAAGCCCTATGATGGGGAATAAAAGAAAAATCACAGATTTTAACCTTTTTATCATCAGAGTTTGTTGTAAAAGCAGCATTTGGATGTAGACTCTCTCCTGCAAGAATCCAGGATCAGATTTCTTCATGCAGTCAGTCATGTGGCAGTTTCGACCACGGCTGAGTGTGTTTAACGCCGATCATCTGCAAACTGTCATCTACAAACATTTTGCGTCCTCCTACTGAGCCTTTAATATCCTTCCAAACAAAGACAGGTCCAACCTGCAGCGGTTCATTGGGGGGGTACTCAGGTAGATTGCAGAGCTTGTGAGGGTTTGCTTGGTTTACTGTAAAGAATGACTCATCATTTGTGCCAGCCATTTCCTTCTGTGATAAAATGGCTACTGCCTGTACAGTCTTAACGTGCGTGGAAGTGCTCTGACTCTTACACACTGATCTTCTCCTGCAGTCACTGGAAACATCAGCGGCGGTATGTGCAGAAATACAGAACATATCAGCATGAATAATGCATGTGAACAGGAAACCCTCTTGTAAGCTGCAGTTAACTGCGCCATCTCAAAAAGGATATGAATGTATCAAAATTTTAATAGCTATTCGCCTAACCAGATTTAAAGGACTTATGAAGTACAAGGCAGGTGTTGCACTAAAACGGAAGATTGTCTTCCCTCTATTTAGCACTATAAATGTCTGTGGAGAGAAGAAAAGCAGAGAGGAAAAGATTGAATTAGTTAATAAGGCAGCATGTGCGTTTACACAGTTTGAATTTTGTCACAAAAAGAAATTAAATAAAGAAAGAACCGTCAGGATGTTTCTGATTTTATTTACCCTGCCAGCCCAACGCCACGGCCGATTCAGCAGAAGCAAAAGAGCAAGAGTAGCTGCGGTGCCCCTTTATGCGGGTAACCTCATAATTGATTAAATAAAACATGGCAATTTGCATGAAAGTTTAATGGAACTGTGCATTTGCGCGAGTGATATGGGCGCTGGTGCTTTTAGCGAGGCACCCCTGACAACATTAAGTCCTGCGGCACATAGCACCACAACAGCTGAGCTAGGAGCAACCAGGAGGAGGGTGAAGGAGCAGGGCCATGAGGGATGAGTGACCGAGTCACATGACTAAAGGGAACGAAATATTAACCAAGTGTAAGTCGTTTTACAGTAACTCACTCACTACAAGGAGATTTTGTCTGCCTAAGACAAATATTCAAGCAGATGTCAAGTGGAGTATGGTATCCAATGGCACTAACTTGACAGAAATCAAACGTTAAGTAGACCTTAGTCAGAGCTACATAAATAATCTTAATGTCATAAGCATTTCCTGAAAACATAATCAGATCTAATGACACACTTGGAAATTTCCCGTTGATTACATGACATTTCACCCAAACAGCTAGAAGGCTTCACCAACATTACTGATCCAAACAAACTAATGCACACCAATCTGAATGAACAAGCACAAAGGGGAGTTTCCAGACGTTCACCCGACAACTGCTTGAAATGTATGGAGTCTGTTTTTGGCAATGCATGACTAAACTCCTGCAAAGCTACTGAAAATTTCATAATACAGAGCTGAGCAAAACAGGAGAGCAGAGGAGATGGAGAGCAAATGAAGCAGGCGAGGCAGACAGCAACTGTGGCAGCAGCAGGCTGAAGGAGAAGCAGGGCGGAGGGAGCCGGAGCGAGGGAGCTGGGTAGGAAGACGGTAGGAGGAGGAGAGGGGGAGGAGGGTGGGAGACGGAGAGAGGAAGAGAGAGAGATGGAGAAAGCAGCTTCGACAGAGAAGCTGGAGCCAGCAGGCAGGGATGCAGGATCTGTGAAGGCTGCAGCAGCCATTCAGAGAGCAACCTTCTCTCAGCCTCTGTGGTAAATGGTCTATGGGATGCATTTTATGGTGCCTCTGAGGGTCATTTTACCTCACACACATTAATAGATCAAAGCCGGTGCTGCTCAGCTAACCTGCTACTCCACCTTATAACTTTAGTCAGTCACTAAAGCCTTAAATAAAGATTGATTGCCTTTATAATTTCTTATAAAGAAATGTCTTTCTTTATAAGACATTATTCCAGTATAAGCCCTCTGATCATTTCATAAGTTACTCATTTGGCTTAAACTAAATGCATGCACTGTCTGCCTGCCGGTGGCTTTTTGCTAAAAGTATGCAAAGATCTACAGTATCAGTATAGCAAGAGTACAAAGTCCCTGTCTGCTCCTTACTGTGCTTTGTGGGTGAAATCACAAAAGCTGATTTTGAAACGAATAGATGCAAAACCCTTTTTACAGGTTCTAACCATTGCAAAAAACAACAACAACAAAAAAACAGATACTTAAAAAATGTGATAAGATTTTGTTTCTATGGAAAGAATGTCTGCGTGTAAAAACAAAACCAAATGAAGTAATTTGAATTGGTTTGTTCTCCAATGGTTAAATACATCCCTTAGCGGCATAGGGGGTATGGGCCTTTGCACATCTAGAGACAGAAATGTTTGCCCATTCTGATTTGCTAAACAGCTCAAGCTCTGTCAGTGTGGATGGAGAGGGCCACTTTTTCAAGTTTTGCCACAGGTTTTTAAATTAGATTTAGGTCTGGACATTGACTGGGCCATTCTAACCCAGAAATATATTTTGACCTAAAGCATCCCATTATAATTTTGTCTGTGTGTTTACTGGCACCCTGCTAAAAGATAACCCTCAGTCTCAAGCCTTTTGCAGCCTCTACTTGGTTACTTTCAGTGATGCTCAGTATTTCCCATCAACTTTGACCAACTTCGCTTTCGCTGTAAAAGTGAAAGCATCCCAGCACGGTGCTGCCGCCACCATGTTTCACGGTAAGGACGTTGTGTTCAGGGTTACACGGCTTAGAGTAAACCTTTAATGCAGCTCCCGCTTGGTCCTCATGATGCTGTTTATTCCCTCGTCTTCTCTAACGGATCTCTGATGCCTTCACAGTACAGCTGTAATTATTGTGGGATTGAGTTACACACAAATGAACTCTATACAGTAATTAGTTGACCTGTGAAGACAATAGGTTGACCTGGGTTTTTGTTGTTGGGGTATTTAGAGTAAAATGCACACCACAGTTTTTAGATTTTTGTTCATAATGTTTTTAAAACATGGTATCCTTTTCCATGCATTTTCTAACACTGAAGTACTTTGTGCTTGACAATCACATAAAATCCCAATACAAATTTACCAGACCTAACACTTTAAGCACTGAAACAGTAAGATTGTGTTTGACTGAACAAATGATCTAGAGAGCAGGAGTCATCAATTTCAGCTCTCAAAGTTCAATGTTTTCATGCTTACACACCTGATTAAATTAATGGATCATCAACAGGCTCCCAATGAACTTTGTGGTAGACTGAGAAGATAATTCAACTATTTCTCTATTCTCTAACGGAGAATATAAGGTCTCTATTTGAATCAGATGTGTTGGATCATGTACTTGTTTAAAATGTGCAGGACAACAGAAGCTGTTTTACACAACATCTTAAACCTAAATAACAAACAATTTGGCCCTGTTGAAGATTCGACCAGACCAATCGGTCTGCCAACCAGTTTTCCATTGATCAGCTATGATCAGTGATCAGGACGTGAAATACTGATTTGCTAGTGCAGACAAAGCCTGGCATTAAAAGGAGGCATGGAGAAGAAACTGAGGATGTTTGGCTGAAGTTCATGGAGGCTCATCATGTAAGCTGGGAAATCCAGGACCGCAGTAGAAACTGGAAAAGTAAAAATTGATGGAAGTGGAAATGCTTTTGTACCATGAAGTTGGGTGTATTGGGAGTGGGTAAGGTATGGTCTTTCTCCCAAAATGGTTTTATTTCATTACTCCACAGAATTTTTTTTTTTAAATGCATCAAAACTAAGAACTCCCACTATTGTCATTTTATAACCAACTTCAGGTGCTTTGAAACACCAAAGCATATCAGTAAATCCAAAGATATCACTTTTTATATGATTATTTCCTTGACTTAGACTCTGACAATGTTTGCACTTTCCCGTTGTATCAGATACATGTTGCTAATATACTTCTTATTTCTGTATAAAACTGCAAAATGCATGCAGGTATAATGTTATATATTCTGTTCGACTCAAAAATCTAATACCTGACATGTCTCTTTCATGTTTTATAGCCCTAAGGCAGGTCAAACCTGAGAGAAAAATCAAGAACTGCTACTGGCCAGGAAAAACCCCATCAGTGCATCTTTAAATTCATCCAGTCTTCTGCCAATAAGCTGCAGCAGGAAGGTTAGCAGGTATGCTCATGCATCTTTGCACATCTAGTCCATTTTATCCTTGTCCTCACACCTCATCCCGCCTCGCCCGTTTTCCCGCCAACTCTACGGAAAAAAAAACCCAGAGCTAAACCTGGACCGGCCCGGCCCAGTCCAGCTCAGCACCGAGTCATAAAACATCCCTCTTTGTCTGCCAGGGAGGAGGGGAGGACTGGACGCTACGTCATCACCCAACTCTGCTATGACACAACGGAAAAGAGTCATAAATTAAGACTTGTCATGGTGAAAGATGAATCTGTAACACCTCCCTCCTCCCTGCAGACTGTGGGCCCACCAGCCCGTAGCAACAAGGACGCACAAATCAACCACCAAGGTCTGCCTGCCTCGGACGCATTTGAGACAGAAACAGATCAGAGATGAGCAGCAAAAGGACAGGTGGATGGAGGAAGCTGAAAACGATCAACAGCCCCACCGTAACGCTGGACCATGTTTTCCACGTGTCATCCGAATCGTGTCTCCTTCGTGTGCGCTGGACTGGTGCGTTACATAACAGGCAGCGTGCACAGAGAGAAATCAGGGAGGTATGAGTCGGAGACAGACGGGAGAAGGAAGAGGAACGCGGGGCTCCCCCTGTCTCACACATGCACAACATCAACACAAATTACTTCACCTGATCACAACAGAGCTCATTTTACCAGCTCTGTTTGACCAGTGAGCTTAGAAATACATACATTTCCATAGCAGCTCTTAATACATGCTTTGGTTACATATTCATTATATTTTTCTACGTTGAACAAAGTACAAAGTATGAAAGATTGTTCTAGGTTTCAAAGAAAGGTGATAAAAGGACAGCTCAGATTTTCACGTGATTTCAACTTTTAACATCTGCAAACAGCTTCCCCCTGGCCCTCAGTCTGACTCATGCGACATTAAAACAACCCCGGTCTCCTTCAGCTGTTTTGGATGATGCGGCGCTGATTACAGTCAGAGCCAGTCAAGGTCACACCTGGACATCCTCACGCTGAGCGTCAGGCGTGACACAAGCCCCGGGGAGACACGTGTCCTCCTGTAAGACAACGACAGTCCTCTCTGCTTCCTCTTCCTGCAGCGGCTTAACTCCCGAACAATTTGGATACGCCGTCATGTGGAACAGGAGGTTTTCAACCTCAACCGCCCCTGACCTTTTCCCCAAAGCCCAGAGAGCACACCACAGATAACAGCTCTACTCCGGCACCTCCAAAGGAAAGTAATTACGCTGGGACATAAAATTATACAATATACGTGCCACAACTGCAAACAACTCAAACCTCTAGGCCAGTTTTCAAAAATTCAACAAATACTGTTAATTGAGGCTTAAAATAGCGTGTTTGCCGATGATGAAGCTAACTCAGACACATCTGGATTTTATTACATAGATTTTCTTGTATCAGAAATTCTATACTATAATATAGCACATAAAGGTAAAACAGGCCAAGCAAAAACTATGAAAGGAGACATTTATAACATTGGATCAAATTCCAGTCTTTGTTATTAGACTTTATCATACAGATAATTTGTGGTTCTGGCAGCTTGAGGAAAAGGCACAAATCTCCAAAACAGTGCTGGGTATGAGCGCTTGCTGAAATACAACGCCTTTATTTGAATATTTACCTTTATGTTCAACTAAACGAGTTAGTAGTTGTATTTTTTTCTAATAGAAATCTAGAAAGGTATCTCCTGAAAATGCCTGAAGTCTTGTGTGACACATTGTAGCAAAGATACATCGATTAATCTGCCGGTGTAGGTACCAGATCAGCTCGGGGTGGCCTGCTCTTCCAGATGACGTCATTATATGGCAACTCCACTCAAACAAACTACATTACGCCCGTGGTCACCATTTGTTACAAATCAATTTTATTTTGTTAATTTATGGTTATCTTCCAGTAACTTAATCGAGGCATGAAAACTTTTAACATCATTTTGGAATGCTTGTGTGGTAGTCTGACAATTTAATCAGTAATTTTGCAGAATCAAAGTTATATCTTAAGAGAAACTTCCTTCCTCCAATTTTTAAAAAAAAAAAAACGTTGTGAAGGTAAACTAAACCATAAACTCTTTTCATTTTTAATAAAAGTCTGCAGCCATTTTAATCTTATCACGGCATTCATCACTTTAAAATCAATAACGTTTATTCCTCCTTTTTCTACTGATATTACTATGTCGTTCTTTCTGATCACATGTTTTTTATTATTCCAGATGAAATTGTGATGAATTTCATTCATTTTTTAATGTAGTAAATGGTATATCTAAGACATATGCTGGATAAATTAATCTGGCTATCCCTTCCGTTTTTGTTAACAATATTCTTCCAAAAATTGAGCCAACTGTCAAATATTTGTTGATTTTTTTGTAAAATGGCTTGAATACTTGTTCTGTCATTTTCAGTGTGGTCCTTGTTAATCATTATACCTAAATATTTTACCTAATTTTTATCAACTAACGTGGGTTGATTATTTTGAATTGCTAAGATTTCACATTTTTCTATGTTCATCTTTAAGCCTGAAGCTTTTGAGAAAAAAGAAACCGCTAAATTAACTAAATAAAATTGATTCATTACAAATGCAGACCACGGGCTCAATGTAGTTTGTTTGAGTGGCGTTGCCATAATGTGACGTCATCGGGAGGCGCAGGGACCATGGAGAATTTCTTTGTAAAATTGCCCGTTTACAAACCGCAATCCCACTCTCGAATAAAACCTACACCCCGCTACAATTACTTTAGTAAGTTGTCCAGACCAATCACAATGTTTTGCGTAATTGTGCAAACGTTAAACCAATCATGTATAGTGACGTCATCAGAAGGCGCAGGGCCCCGAGCCGATCTGGTACCTACACCAGAGATCCAAATCGGCCAGGTTTCCTATGATTAGCACATTTGGAGTTTATTAAAAATCAGAAAAAAAATAAAGATGAGGGAAATAGAGAGGGAAGTAGGGATATTTTTATTTCTTCATTTTCGTTTTGATTCAAAACCACTGCTTCTGCCACAGAGCCTGCAGCAGATGCTTTCTTCTTTTATGCACTATAGTTCTCAGAATAAAAATCTGTCAAAGTTGTTATCGACCAAGACAAGCCTGATCGGTGCATGGCTACACCCCAGCAAACCTCACTAATCAGAAACATCCCTTCAGTTCTTATACCAGAAAAAAACAAATCAGATATTTTTGTTTAGACAGGGATCGTATAAAACTCACTTTTTGAGAGTTCAGGTAGTATGGATCCAAATCCTCCAGTGGTACCGCCACCAGTCCCCGAGGGATGTCCCCGTAGATGTAGGGCAGGCTCTTCCCGGCCTCCAGGTCGCTGTTGGGTCTGGGTTTGTTCTCGTCATCGTCGTCGCGGTAGCTGCTGTCCTGCTTGGGTGGCTTCTTGTTCTTCTCCTCTTTGATGCGCTGCTCAATGACCACCAAAGATTCCCTCGTGAACTTCCTGAAGCTATCAGGTCCTGGCGGTGCGATAAGGGGTGCAGCCATGTTTTCATCCTGCAGCTACTTGGTCATTAGGTTTGTGCCATCCACTGTAGCAGCTCTGCGGGAGGAGAAAGTGATAAGGTCATTTAGCAGGCCTGCATTCATTCACACAGTACATAGATTTGTCAAATATTTCTCTTTAGTGTGCAACCGAAACAGTTCTAGAAACACAGGAGTATCTATTTGAATTAAACATGGGTTGGTAGCCGGTATAAACGTGCATCAAGGTTTAAAATGTCCCTCCAATTGTTCTTCCTATTGTAAAACTACTTTAGAAGAGATATTAAAGAGAGGTGATTTTTGTTTTGTTTTATGGAGATTAGAGTAGTACAATGCTACTGTATTTTTACTCCAGAATTGGATCTAATTTGACATCTTCTGGTTCAAATACTCATCTTCAGGCCATAATAGGCCTGCTTGTTTGGTCTATTACTTCAATTGCAATTTTGAAACCAATGCTCTATAACAGGGCCTACAAAATTGATAGCAGGCTTCTTCGTTGGACTCATCATTATGCAGATCTCTTTTTTTCTAATGCTTTCATTTTTCAAATTTATATTGTATTTTCAAATTATTAACAGTGCCAATTGATTAGCCCTACTTGCTATGATGCCAAAACCCAATCTTGTCAGCTACAAATGGACTTTTGCAGCCACCAGAAAGGTATCAGAGATATCGACAGCCAGAGGTGTTTCTTTTATGTCTATACCAAAGCATGGCGTGAAATTTCATAACATATAAAGATTACTTCAACGCTGGCACTTTTTAAGAAGATCCATTCACGCCATCTGCTAAACGCCTTCCACTGCAACCACTGAGAGGTGGCTGCCATGTAATGCTTCTTCTTTCATAATGTAAACTGGTATGTCCGTTTTGTTTTCTGCGTATACTGATGTGATGTTGGAGATCTGTGTATTTCTGTTCTGCAGAACATGAGCCTGCTGTAAAACAGCAATTAGGTTGAGCCAGGCCCGATTTACATTAATCTTTTCCTGTTTTAAAGAGGACAGACATGTCATGTTTTTCAGTTCTTCCTTTTCACACTGAAGTCATTCAGTTGTGTCATTCAGCAACTCGTTTTGGGTCTTTCTCTTTAAATCTAAAGGAGGCACTTCACACCCCGCTCCCCGACAGATCACAAAGCGTTCCACTCCACCCCATTCAGCCATTTTTGTAGTATGCTGGGGCACGGTGCAATGAACAACCAATGACTTATCCACTTATAGCTTCGCCATCCTTCATCTTGGACTACAAAATCTCTTTAAGAAATAAAAATGGTAGATTCGTGTGTCTGGTAAGCTAGAAGTCCATTTACTCTTTCAGCAGCTCCGCAGTAAATGTTTTGACGTAATTGATCAAAAAACATAATAAAAAACAAAGAGAACTTAATGGCTTGAAAAGTATGACCCAAACACAATATAAAGATCTATCTACACAGCACCTGGAGAAACTACATTACAGTTGTCTACCCTCCTAGAGACTACAATTGGATATAAAGTCCCCTTTAAAAATCTTCATGAATAATCCCTCCCCCACTTGTTGCTGCATACTGCCTGTCAGCAGGCTGAAAGAAGTCCACTATACTTTACCCCTTTCTTACAACAAAAGCAAATCAATCGCTTATCAGGGCAACACCCTTTTAAGGTTGTTGTTTAACGATCTGTTTGTTAAACAGCGAAATACAAGCTGGCTACCTGAGCACATAGCCTGACTAATCTCGGAACAGCAGATGCAACATTAACTGAGGTGTTTATATAGTTTTACTTAACTCAAACAGCAAAATCAAAACAACAACGGCTCTGATAGCATTATCAAAACTGTAATAATACAATATGCATGATTTTAGCAACAGTAGAATTAACAGTTTTTTCTGTTAATGGTGCACTTTGTTTGTTATTAACTTTGGTGTAAAAATTTTCTATACAAAACGGGGATATTTAAATCCAACCATATCATTTCATATAATCAAATTATCACCTAAGAGCATTAAAAATCAGAATCAGCTTTATTGGACAAGATTGTGTGCACAAACAAGAAATTTGACTCCTGTGTCATAAGCTTAAAACGTACAGACATTACATAGGAGTATGTAGGCCTTTGAGGAAATAAAATAAAATATAACGACACAATATATGTACATGCACACCTAATATTATTTTCCGATCTTCTTTGTAGGGCAGTTTGTGGTCATGCAAATATACTGATTTTGTTTCACATCAGCAGAGTAGCTGACCATGAGGTGTTCATTGTGTCCATCAGTCACCCCAGGGAAAGAAACTGTTTCTGTAAGGGTAGATTTTAACAAATACTACTCTGTAGCGATGGGCTTAAGGTAAAGTCTGTGTGCAGGATGTGTGGGTTCTGCAGAAATGTTAGCTACGATTTTCCTCATCCTAGACCTGAATGTTCCTGGAAAGAGGGAAGGCCAGCCCAGATGATCTTCTCGGCAAACCTAATTGTTCCTTGCAGTCTGTACCTGTCCTGTTTTGTGGATCAGTCAAACCACACATTGATGTATGAACACAAGACAGACTGAAAAAGGGCAAAGTAGAACATGACCACCAGCTCCTGTAGTGTAATCTCTGCTGGGCCATCTGCCAAACAGTGTCTATGTGTGTGAGGATCGCCTCAGGTTCTAAGAAAGGGTGGTTCCTATGAACCGGACGTGATTCACAGCAGGTGCAGTCTTGTTGAGGATGGTGAGGAGAGGCAGGGGGGGGGGGGGGTTCTCTGGAAGTCCACTGCCATCTTCAGAGTCTTCTGGAGGAGGATGTTTGGGTTGATAGTCTTGAAGGCTGAGCTTAAGTCCACAGTATGCAGACCAGCCAGGTATGTTTGCTGGCCAATCAGATGATACCATGGTCATCAAACTAGGTATTGGTACTATTGGCAGGGTGAGCAGGTGCCAAGTCCTGCTGGAAAATGAAACCAGCATACCCATCAAGCCTTTCTGCAGAAGTAAGCACACACTGCTCTAAAATGTCCTGGTAGACGGCTGTGGTTACTTTGGACTTGATAAAACACAGTGGACCAACGCTAGCAGATGACATGGCTCGCCAAATCATATTGAATCTGGAAAACCATTATTTTAATCCCAGTACTTTATAAGTCAAAACCGACTAATTAAATTTGGCTTTTAATAATTAGTGATGGTATGACTGCCTGCCAGACAACTGCCCCCTAAAATTGTATAGGCAGTAACATATGTCTTTATTAAGCTGTATTTTATTATTCCTGTGTAATATCTTATAAACTAAATTTAGAGTTTTAATTAGGTGTAAGACATAATGGTCCAAATTAACAGGAAATAAACACATCAAACCTGCCACTGTGTCTAATGAATTTATTCAGTCTCCCTTTTTGGCTTTTTGGCTTGAAATAAATGAACTTTTCTCATGATATTCTAACGTGTTGATCTGCACCTGTATTATTCAGTGTGAGATTAAACGAAGGTGGGTAAAGCCTGAACCGGACCGTCAGCCATATCTGAAACACAAGGACCGTCACTCCCCTGCTCCCTTCTTGCATAACGCTCTCTCGGTTGCAAAATGCTCGACGCGTGAAGCTGACAGCGCCCAGGAAAAGACGCGAATCCCCTCCGTCCTGGGATGAAGGCAGCAACGGAACAAACGCGTCCACGCAGAGAGAAGGAGAAAGGAGACATGCGCGCAGCGTGCCGAGGCGAGCGCTCTGTAAAATGGACCCCGGAACCTTCTGCTGCTGCTCTGCTGGCGCTGTCCGCTTCAGCACCGCGCCAACGCACGCGCACTAACACGTGCAAGGCGTGAATGCGTAAACGCGAGGTGCTGTCTGTGTGTGTGTGGGGGGGGGGGGGGGGGGGGTAAAACCCAAGCTGTCCGCACAATTAAGATAAAAACATACGCTTCCCATCTATCCTTTAGCAGACTAGGATGTGTCCTTTCATTTACTCTGAGTCATCCAAGCTGTGCTATCCGGTGAAATCCCGTGTTTTCGGTCAAACTGGCGACCGCATAGACAGGAAGCGTTGACTAAAAGCAGGATCAGTCAAAAGATGGGTCTCCAGACGCCATCATCTGTCATATTGGTAAATATTTTATGAAGCAGGAAAAGTCCCGGTCCGCCTCAGAGCCGGGGGTGATACTGCGCAGAGAAGTGGCCCGCTCCAGCCAAAGCGGCCGAGGAGGCAGCACTGCTGCAGTGGGTGGTTTGTATGTTGCGAATGTCACGCTGGGAGACACGGGCTTCGCCAGACTCGCGACTTTCCTCATCTTTTTTTCCCCCCAATAAAGCAGCCCCGACATATCCTTACAGACACTCCGCGGTGAATTGTATCTGATCGGATGTTGTGTTTTCGCCTCGGTACATTCTGTGCGTTTTTGCGCGCAGAGCATCTGCACCACACCCGAGGAGCCATGTCGACTGCCAAATCAATAACCGTCTATCTGTGCAAAACACAGCCCGGCGTGTTACAGCGAAAAGGGAGGAAACAAAAGCAGCACATATAGTTTGAAGCATGAGGTGAACCCAGCCCATAAGATCAGCAGAGGACGGTTACTGCCACACCAGGATCACCTGGAGGATCGTGCAATTTCTTCACTGTCATGGCTATACTTACACATCCTTCTTCTCCAAGCCTTCTGTTTCCAATGCATCATCCTGGACTCCCAAGAGTAAAACGAAACAAACAAACAAAAAAAATTCTAGAAAATCTCTGATTTTTCTATGCAGGCTGCGCCCTGAACCAACCCTCACTCATAAATCATTTTTCCTTTTTAACCAAACTGCTCGACGGATTCCAACATTTCCTCACAAAACAGCGATAAATATAAATGTTCCCTGCGCTCTGGTCCGGATGACAGATATGCAGAAGGCGCTGACACCCTCTTTCTCCCCGCTCCAAAAAAAAAAAAAAAATATATAAAAGGAAAGACGCGAAGCAGCGAGCTGCTCTGCGACATTCAGCTTTCAGAAGAAACCAAAAATAACCAAAAAAAAAGCCCACCTTCAACCGCCGATTCTTCCCCAAACCCGCAGCAAGTGTGAACGATACTCACTTTTGCGACGGTTACAGTGAATCCGGGGAGTCGGTGCAGGACTGCAGATGTGGGAAAGGTTGAGGAGAAACTGCGGTTGTCGCCATATTGTTGCTGCTATCTTCCCCCTCAGTGCGAGCAGCTCCCCTGCATAATTGATGACTCTCAGCAGAATGTGAGGGAGTGTCGGGGAGTGCGCCTCGGCGTAGAAATCCTAAAGGTCATTCAGGCCTGCAGCTCCTGCAAAACCCCACAGTGCCACTGATTATCCCGATCAGGAGACACGCAGGTTGGGCTGATTTTTTTTTTTTTTTTTTTTTTTTTAAGTGGCTAAACGGGTTGGCCCTCTGCGAGTTCAGTGCAGGAATGTGGTGCTTCTGGGCTTCCAGATTTACGGCAGGCCACCGCATCACTGATACTCAGAGGGAATTATTAAAAATAAAATTGACATACAGTATGCAATAAGTCACATACAACATACTATTTTTCAAGAGGTTGTAACTTAGTAATAAATCACTGTAGCTAAAAAAAAATCGATTTTAATTTAAACAGATATGTCACAAAAAAGGTCACTTATAGTCAGCTGATCTGGACGAAAATGCAACATCCAAATTATTTTTTACTGCAAAAAAAGCTTTCGCGTTAATATTCTCTCTTTAGGGCAAGCACCAATCGGGTTAAAGTGCGCATGACGTCACGGAAGGAATTGTTTTGGTTTGCCTTTTTTTAATGACCTGAAGACTCAAACAGATGATGGAGGTGAAGCTTGTGTCCCTTTTTCTGGGCGTCTTGTGTTTGAACGCAGCAGCTTTAGCGCAGCACAGTAAGTCTAAACTGGCTGGGATTTATTCATCACGTCGCTAAAACCTTGTGCCTTTTTCCCCCATTTTGCTCATTGATTGAAACAAGTAAATCATTTTGGGGGTTTTTTTTTAGGCATAATTAGATATTTGTTTGCACCACGGGTAAAGGGCTGTGTAAAAAGTATTAAAACTACAGCTTTTATTGCTGTGGCATGACCTCACTGAAATCTTAAAATAAAGAAATCCAACTTGCAATTTAATGTCATTAAGTCAGCAGAGAGAAAAGAAAATCTAAAAATAATTGTTTTGTTTCAAAAACACAGATGGCACATTTGATGGTCATCCTAGTTTTCCCTCTATTTCTCAAACCTATACTTCCTTGTTTTAAGTTGATCCGAGTTTCTAGAAACATCTAATCCATAACTTTTTGTTTATGCCCTGGGGCATAAATATGATGTGAAACATGGGTCCATTACTGCTAACTGTATCAGAGCTGCCAGGCTGGACAGGTTCCCATTCTTTATGTCTGTGCAATCCACAACGATCAGCAAGGAGCTCTTTTGGGTCACCATAACAAGCATTAGAAACACGTCTGCTCAGAATCTGTTTTATTTGCCAGATATGGTTACAGATACGAGGAATTCAACTCTGGACTGTACAATGCTCACAATGTGCTTTTTTTCACATTTTTTAAGTGCTAAATTTTTTTGGTTTAACAAACAGAGCCCTTTAAATGATAAAAAATTATATCTCATTTGTTGAAATTGGGCAAGTATTGGCAGAGTTATGACTGATAATAAATCATGATAATCACAATTATTAATTGACACTAATGTGTTATTGTATTATGATAATATAATAACACATTCGTTCTTCAGCTGTTGTCTTTATATAATTGGGAGCAACTCCAGTAAAAAGCATCTTCTTACCTACTATCACAAATATAAACATGAAGGTTGCCTAATTCTGCTAAGTTCAATTATTTCACAATGCGTAGTATATGTTTAATTTTTTTTTGGCATTTTTCAGAATATTATTTTGATACACGTTTTCCTTTTTCCTTTTCGTAGGGTTAGTCTTGATGCAGTTATGTTCGTCTTATACACAAAATAATGCTGCTGTTTTTGTTTCTTCTCCTGAGGCAAAGCAAACAATTAAGTGATGAGTTTAGCTCCAAGACTTTAACTAGATCTGTTTACTTTTCTAGATGAGACTAGGCCAACGAAAAGCACCTCATGCTAATTGTTACATTTAGTGGAGGATCTGTGATGCTGTGGCCGTTCTCTCTCTCAATGGACAATAGCATCATGTTGGAAAGCCTGGTATCAGGAAGTTTTTGCAATACCAGAACATTTAAAATAAAAAATGGGGAACTTGAGCGGAAAAATTAAAGTGGGTCATCACATGGTCCTTCAGCAGCATAATGATCCAGATTTACTTTCAAAATCTGCTATAAACTACTCATACAAGCCTTGTAAGCAATGCGAGACATTATAGATTACACAAAGTTAAATATGACACTTTCTTGATGAGCATTTATATTAAACCAATTTGCAGTATTGTTTAAAATTGCAAATATAGCATAGAACTACTGTACTTTTTGTATAAATGCTTGTTGGCCCAACTTATTGCCTGATTGGCCACCACTGTTACTGTTATACTGAATCTAAAACCATACATTTATGGTTGGTAATGTCATTTTCTGGTCCTTGACACGTGGTCAAACACTTCAGTTTTAGTGCCATAGGGCAGATCCTCATCTCAAACATGCTACAGTTTTTTATTTTCAAACACAAGATTTGTTTGCATTTGTTGATCAGGCTGTGGGCAGCGGACCCTGGTCGGACCGCCAGGACTGTCCAGGATAGTTGGAGGCCGGGATGCCCCAGTGGGAGCATGGCCCTGGCAGGTCAGCGTCCAGCTGTTATCCACCCACTTATGTGGTGGGACAGTCCTAGACAGTATCTGGGTTCTCACTGCCGCGCACTGCTTCCACAGTTACCGGTGAGTTTGAATTGATTCAGTCTGCAGACAATAGGAAGTGGCAGAGAAATTATTTGGTGGCAACGGCTGTCTAACCTTTTTTTAAATTGGCTTGAAATGTTACAGAATCAAGCAATGAGTTAACTGTAATGAAAAGCAATAGTAGAGGGATTGCAAAGTGCAGCACTGACACATGGTCTTTAAGGCCCAGTTTGCTTTCATGTGTTTTCTTCATCTGAGAGGACAACAGCAGCAGTGAGTTGTTCTAATCTGGTTTTCTGTTCAGATGGGTCAGCAACAGATACTTCCAAGTGGTGGTGGGACTAAACGTGCTGTCCGCACCTGGGCCTCACGTCCAGACACGCTCCATCAGTGAAATCGTAATGCATGAGAACTACAATTACATCACGTCGGACAACGATGTGGCGCTGCTGCTGCTCAGCTCCCCGCTCAACTTCACAGATCATGTCCAGCCTTGCTGCACTCCTCGTAACGCGAGCCATGAGGTTACCCTCAACTGGAGCAACTGCTTCATCAGCGGGTGGGGAGTCCCCTACTACCAAGGTCGGTGCTAAGACTTGCTCCCTAGGTGTGCAAAAAGCATTCATTTATGATAAATACCACCATAATAGCCTTTCTTCACCCTAATGTGTGGAGCAGCTGGTCCTTACATAATTTAATAACTAGTCAATAAAATGTAATGGCCGCTATCGTGCTCTACATATCCACCTATAGATAGATAGATAGATAGATAGATAGATAGATAGATAGATAGATAGATAGATAGATAGATAGATAGATAGATAGATAGATAGATATTCTGATCTAAAATGTTGTTTTCCATTAGTTGTCAATGAGTAAAGTCTCAAAAGTGCATCTAGACAAGTACGGAGTAAGGAAGTTGTCAAACAGATGTGCTCAGATTTACTCCATAGTGACAGCTTCCTTACTCCATAGACAAATAGGTGACAAGAATTAAATACTAAAGTATTTTTACAGCCAAACTAGGCCCGGACGATCAGACGGGAGAGCTTGAGAGTTTATCAGTTGTGTGGTGGAATAAGCATTTCCCTCTTCTTCCTGTGGTTCTTGTACTTCCTCAGACATGTCATTGTTGTGTTTGGCTTTTAAACCACACGCTCACTTTCTGCTCCATTGAGGAGGAGACACGATGCGGAGATGACGTATCTTTCAAGAGACGTCCAGTATGATGTGTTGGCAGTGGTTGTCTATTTGTCATCTAAACTCAATCGATGACAGAGATGTTTCCACAGAAAACGTCCAGAAAGTCTCCCAGGCTCATTCAGCTGATGCAAAAGAACTTCATAAAACCTCTTCTGCTGAACATTATCACAATAAACATTTCAATCTTCGAATGAATAATCATGCAAGGGTAACACGTATTTAAAAGCCAGAAAAAATTATATAAAATCCAGGTTATAAATTAATTTTAGAAATAATTTAACTGCCTAGGTGAGCACACCATTGTCTCTGTTTGTAGATCAGACTCTGTCAGCCTTCTTTATCAAATCAAGGCCTCAGCTGGGACACAAAGAGTTCAAAATGCAAAATGCTATGCTGCACTACAGACTGAACAAAGCCAAAACTGAGCCACTTTGTGTGTGTTTATGACAGGTGAGACAATGGACGTGCTGCAAGAGGCTGAGGTGGAGCTCATTGAGAGGGCCACATGCAACCAGAGAACCTGGTACAACGGCATCATCACAGAAAACATGATCTGTGCCGGACTGGAGAGCGGAGGAGTTGACTCTTGCCAGGTTTGGGGGTTGGGGGCATTTTACACATTTCCAACGTCATCCTAAGCTGCACTGTTAAACAGCTATAACACCCCGGTGGCGATGGTGGTGCAGGGCGACAGCGGAGGTCCACTGCAGTGCTACAGCGAGAGCCAAGAGACCTTCTATGTTGTAGGAGTGACGAGCTTTGGAGACAAGTGCGGGGAGCCCCGCAAACCAGGGGTGTATTCAAAAATCAGCAGGTTCGCAGACTGGGTGACGGCAACTCAGGGGGGAGCTAGAGCCACTGCACACAGGCTCACCAGTAGCCTGATCACAGCTCTGCTCTTTGCTGCCCTGACGCTGCTCTGAAACGTCCACCCTGTCTGCAGAAAATAAAAACAATCAGTGAACCAGAAAGCAAACATGAGCTGGTTGTCATTCTTTTATAAGGGGTCCCATACATTTGGTTTTATTTTCTAAATTCTTTATAGTTAATTTACAGTTTACAAGTAAATCTAGTTAGAGCTTCTGTAAATCCTTGGGTGGACATTTGTCTTACTTGATAAATCTCAATATATAGCAAAGGCATTACATTTTTCATGAAACAAACACAAATTTCAATAGATTTTGTCAATTTACCAACACCAAGTAGCACTTAATTTGTGAAGTGACAAAAAATGCATAATATCAGACCTCTGTTTACACTGTTGCCTTCAGGCAGACGATACAGAGAAATCAGATCAAGAACCAACCGTTTTAGAGACAGTTTTTACCCGACAGCAATAACAAAACTAAATGCAACCAAAAATAACCATTAATTATCATGGATGATGTGTGTGAGAATGTGCTATTTTTTATTTTTTAGTTGTTTTTATCAGTTATTTGTTATTTATTTCTTATATTGTGTGTAAATTGAGGGACAGAGATTTATTTATTATTTATTTATTATTGTTTTTATTTATTTTTTAAAACATATGCACGGATCGATGGCACTTTTTAAATTTCGTTGTTCTTGTGACAATGACAATAAAGTTTTTCATTCATTCATATAAAGATCTGATATTTGTATTCAACTCCTTTACATCTAATGTTGCCTAATTGACCTCACTAGATTCAGTCCAGGACTCTTTAAAATGTTAGCATTACTTCTAGTCAGAAGAAACACGGTAAGATTAAGAGTTTAAACCTAAATCTGCCGGGGGTGTCAATAATTTTGAGTCTAACTGTAATAGGTGAATATAGTCCACCTAGGCATAATTTAATCCCAGTATAAATCCAGCTGTTATGTGAATGCCTCCAAGGTTTGTTAGAGAATATTAGAGAACAAACAGAATCATTAAGACCAAGAGACACCGCAGACAGCTCAGTGTGAACCACGTGGGACGTTTAAAGCAGAGGCTGGTTGCAGACAACATCTCAGGCTTTGAACATCTCACAGAGCTCTGCTTAATTTATCATCTACAAATGCAAATGAAGTAGGTCACGAATGCAAACCGACCAAGACGTGGCTATCCATGTAAACCGACAGGCTGGGAAATGAGAGCATTAATCAGAGAAGCAGCCAAGGCGACAAACTCTGGAGGAGCTGCAGAGAGCCACAGCTCAGGTTGGAGAATCTGTTAACAAGACAGCAATTGACGTTGTTTAAAAGATGCCACAAGCCATGCAGGGGATGCAGCAAACATGTAGAAGAAGGTAAACAGAGGAGGCCATTATTGAACAGTTTTATTGCCTTGAACGCGCCATCCCCGTGGTGACGGCAGCAACTCGCTGTGGGAATGTTATCTTTCAGCAGAATGGGAAAACTGGTCAGAAACTAACTGCTGGCTTCTCTGACTTGAACATTTCCGTTTTATCAGACGCTAAGGGACATTTGAACACTTTCTCTTCTCAGGAAGTGTTGTTTGGTACATTCAATTTGAACATTTTATTTATCTGAACATGGCCGATCTATTAATAATTGCACAATATTTTCCCTCTTCTGATAAGTCTTTCTCTTCTGCTGTACAGTTAAACTTAAAATGTAGCTTTTTCTTTCAGCTTTGAGGCCCTTCTCTGTGAATGCTCATTCTTTGTTTTTTTCCAAGATGTCTCTGATTTGTGTCTGTGTGTTAAATGTGAATTCTGAGCCTGCATCTCACCAAAATTTCATTTTGTCTACATAATGACATTATGAAACTGGTTTGGGAAGATGGATGGAGGTAGTGCACAGCATCTAACACACGGCTCTGTATGCTGCTGAAACACCTCACACATTTATCTTGTATTTTGGCTAAAACCGTTTTTTCCTGTCTGGAACGCCTGATATTTTAGTGTTATATTTAAGTATATATTTTCATTTCATTGACTAAATGCTTATTTGTAATCTTGTCATTTTTCATGTGCAAATATTAGAGCTCTTCAGACTTAAAACATGATTTAATTGATAGACATGCTTGAATAATCCAGAATCTCTCAAAAAGTCAGTTTTATTCACTATAGCTGCTCCCATACTTTACTTTAACAGAGAAACTACAGCCGTTCTTTGTTTCTTTCAAGCTCATGTTTTAGGTAACCAGCATTCTTCCTGTGAATAAGGAAAATCTGGTATTTAAAAGGATGCAGTGCAACAAAATTTTTCTTTATTAACCCGCTTGGCATTGACACTCCCATAGCTTAATGTAACGTTTCTGTCTTGTTAACCTGTTTATAAGTTATGGCAAATCCCATGTTCCCACCTCCAGATGGTTACAACAAAAACCCAACATTAAGGTGCTACTAGCTTATGGTAGCATTTACATGGACTGCTTAAAGTCAAGTTCAGACCTCAAAGTTCAATTATTGATCAAGGGAATTGTTCCAGGAAATCTATATTTTGAATTACCTTAACATTGTAATTAACATTTGTGTGATTTTAGTTTTTTCTCCTAATCTCTTAGATAACCCACCTTTGTTTTTTTCTGTTTTTTATTTGTTCCTTTAGTTTTCCTATTGAAATTTCTAACTACTGCATCTATTTTTCAGATGTAATATGGTTTTATTGTAAAAAACAAAAAACAAAAAAACAGCATAATCTCAATCTTTTTTGTATACAAGAAATATTTTTAAAATTTAGACCATATTTTATTGCTTTCATAAAGAATTATACCTTTTCATTACTGAAACATTAAAAAAATGAAGGATGTGAAACGATGCTGGTCCTTAAACTTACGGAAAAACGTTTTGTTATTCTATCCTTTATTACCCTCTTTATATTCCTATAGTTTGTTTTATCATCCTACTTGTTGTAGGTTCGTTTTGACATGCCTGATCGCCTGACTGTAATTCATGTTCAAGACTTCATTAAAATAAATTAATAAAAAAACAGTTCACACGCAACAGCCGTCATTCTGTGATTTCACCTGATTTTGAATAAAGTTTTGGGGGAAAGAAGATTTACGTTATAAGGAAGCAACAGCAGTGACCCCTGGCGGTAGAGCGTTGGCATGTCTCCAGTATGAAGCAAGCTCTAGAAGCATCAGGATAGAAAGGAGAGAAAAGGCAGAAGAAAGTCTGACAAAGCATTTTTATTTGACATGAGACACATCCAATGACAGTGACAAGTTTTTTTTTTTTTTTTGTAAGACATTTTGTCAGAGGTTATCACACCACTGACTAGTCCAGAATGTGTTTTTGCTGCTGCTTAATGATGCATAGTGGACAGACTGTGGTTGAGGTATAGAGTGGAGGACCCTTGACTGTTTTTATTTTTATATATGTGTGGAATTATCCCTTTTCTTTGCCATCTCTACATTTTGTGCTTAGAACAGCTTTGAATGTTTAAAATGCCAGAAGTGAATATTCGGATGGGGAAAAAAAAAAAAAAGGCAGATGTTACAGGTTGCATCGTGTCTGTCGAAATGTTGCAATCAGATCTTAAGAGCTGATAAAAACTGACAAGGAAAAACAATGCAAGCTCACGACCATATAAGGACATGTTTACTTCCTGCAAATAAGACATCCAGGACGAAGCCTTTTTGCAATGACACCGAAGGATAAAGATCTGTCTGCGGCACCTTATTGAATAGCACCAAGGTCTATTGAAAAGGCTTGAAGGCCAGCGTGAAATTATAAAACTTTATTAAAAGTCGTTGGAGTGAAACAGTAGAGCGACAAAGCAATTATCACACAGTTATCCATGAGTAACCAAATGACTGGCTCGTGTACATGTCCTCGGTGAAAAAGTGGTCTGCGGTCGTGTCGCTGCTCAGGAATCTGTTTGCAGAGGTTGTGCAGCTCCAGATGAAAAATGCAGCGGGGAGGGTGGAGGGATGTCAATGAAACCCCTAAAAAATATATTAAATCCCAAATGTGGAAGGAGAGAGTAAAAATACAGTGGAGGCGACATTTAGAAAAAGAATAAAAAAAAAAAAACTATATTTTGGGATTCTTACAAAAGATGAACCTTGTTGCACCATAGAAGCCAAATATCACTGTTAGACACACACACACACTCTCTCTCTCTCTCAGGGACACACACACACACATACATCAAATGATATTGGGAAAGTGCACATTGTTCCTGTCCATGTTCCCTGTCCTTTTTCATGAGACTTAAATTTAACAAGCAATGCAGAAAGAAATGCCGTCAAGTATGAAAGATCAGTCAAGTTTTTATCTACAGACTCCATCTCCATGTACACAGTAACACTAGTAATACAGTATCTCACTTCTAAAATACAGTATACAGACATTTTTAACCCTTATCTATTGTACTTTTTCCTTTAAAGAAGTATTCTGCTGTCTTTAGATGCATTTTTAAATGCAGGTTTCAAAAAGGGATTGATCCTAATATGTTTTCCCCTCTCAGTGTTACAGACATTTGGAAAGAATTGGCTTAAATATAAAAAAAAAAAAAAAAAAAAACAGAAGCTTCACAATAAGGTTAAGAACAAGATAGCCTCTTTCTAAAAAGAATAAAATCAAGAAGGAAGATGCGACTGTGCTTCCTGCTTTTGGTTTCTATCGCAAAAATCAGTGGATCTCCTTAAACAAAACAAAAAAATTATAAAATAATCGGACAGAAGCTCCACAGGCTTTAATAAGGCAAAGTTTTCTCCACACTTCTCGGGCTTTACTGTTTTTAAAATTAGATTGTTTATAAATCAGAAATGTCTGGGAGATAAAAGGCACTACCCTGCCTTCTGATCATCTAACGTATTTGTCGACTGCGAGGTCCAGATTGCTCAGGCTGACGGGGCACGGCCACAATCGGCACCTCGGTTTCAGCCAGCAAATTAAAAAAATAAAAATAATGAAAAAAAAACATCCAGATAAAGAAGATGTTCGCTAAAACCAAAAGGGAGATTTTTTTTGTAACAGTTTACACCATCAAAAATAAGAGTGTGTTGTGCCATGAAATTGTGATGTTATATATGATTACTTTTTTTTTTTTCTCGATCAAGAAATGAGATGTGAGAGTCTGCTGAAGCAGGTTTGTGCCTCTCATAAGTGACCGCTGCTTAAGGAGAACGAACAGCTAGCAAACACGAAGCAAACCGGAGGGTCTGTTGCTGTAAGGGAGGAGGGACATTTTTACCCCAATCAGCCGCAACATGAAAAACGCACTGAAGTGTTTATCTGGACAGATTTTGTTCAAGGTAACTTTATCGGGAAAATTAAACTGCAAATGTTTTTCTTTGTCCCTGTTTTTATACCACGAATCAACCTGCATCCTTAGAGCTTTAAATACACAAATCAGAGCTGCTCTCAGATCTACATTGACAACATTCGGGTCACAAAGAATCGTCTCGCCCGTGCCGGCTGGTGATGGACACCAGCCCCAATCCTTAAGGCCCAGAGGGTGTAGATCATGGATGGATGGATGGATGGATGAAACATTTTATCGAGCCTCAAGTCTTTTTAATGAGATACCAGAGAAAGTGCAGGAGTGACACGAGTTTTTCTCCACCTGTGAGGACCAGACTAGCAAAAGACTGCGCCTTCACCGGGTCTTGCTGCAACCTGCCGGTCAGCTGGATTAAAGGCGGGTGTCTCTTTGGAAATATTCCCAGTCACTGAAACCATTATGCTTTTGAAACTATGACCAACAAGCTAAGAGCTTGGCTAGCTAGCCAAACAGATTAACCAGCTTATACTCTGTGTTACTCTATAAAGAGTAGGACTGAAAACACTTATAACGCTCTGTGCAATAAGCTCTTTAAAACGATTTCTACCAAATTCAGCATCACCATAACATCAATAGTCCAGATATTTTAGCATCAGAAGGAATCATTTTTGCTCCTCTGTTTTGAGTCAAAGCAACTGAAACATATTTTACATTTTGTGTAAGTATATTGAAGCTGTGGCATTTTCACTCGAGGTTTTAACACCTCATGTGTTTCCTCCAGACCCATGCCTAGCTTTGTGTACCGTTTCCCTTACATGCCTCGTGCATCACATCTATTTCTTAACATACGGGACCATCTAGAAACTGAGTGTTAATCTCAAACATCTTCAGGTCCTGGGTGTAATGTGGGAATTAGCAGCACCAGCAGAGCCTCCGATGACCTGTTTGCGGTAGACATGTTGAAGAACCGTGGGTAAGACGTCCATCTTTAATAAACGCAAGTTTATTCCTGTAGTTGGCAGCAGATCTCCAAGATGTCAAGAGAGTTTTCACTAAATATTATTAAGGATTGTGTTTTTCTGCAGGGTGTCTGATGAGAGGCACAAACTGGAGCTACAATCTTTAACTCTGCTCTTGATGGCGCTGATTAGGACCTGTTGGCCTATCCTTTTTTATTCTTTTATTTTAGTAAGCTATGTGCAGACAGCTGCTGTACGTCCAAGTAGCATGCACACCTAAACGCCCAAAACATCCGCAAATCCTACAAAGAACCGGTGCTTCAAGGTAAGAATAAAAAAAACTTCTCAGACTATTACAATGATCCCATCTAACTCAGCAAGTCCCTGCACACTAAAAAGAAGTCATCTGTTTTATATTCGCTAATCTGGGTTTGTGAGTAACGGAACGTTTGTCTTTTTTCACACAGATGTGTGATTCAAGTATTATTTCTTTTTTTTTTTAGGATATTTTGTAATGAGCGAAGGGCAAAGTTGTTTTCGTGGTTTAATGCGGAACAGGTCTGCAGCCGAGCGCCGCTGTGCACCAAGGTGGAGGTCAGGGGGTCGGGACGGCTCCCCCTGGTGGCACTTTTCTTTTAATACTGACGTGGATTTGCTCCTGTGGAAGCAGCAGCAGCAGATGTGGGCAGTGGGGTCTTCTTTTGAGGCAGGACATGGAGCCAGACGTGCAAAATGTGGAGGAAGTTCCAGTGCGCCCCCTGTCTTTCTTTAAGAGTATGGAGGTTAAAAAAAAAAAAAGACAAAAGAATAAAAAAAAAAAAACAACAACAAAGGAATTGAATGATTTGAGCGTCTCCTGTCTTCGAGGGGAGAATGTTTTTAAAAATGCTTAAAAAACATGATTAGGAATGCTGAGGGAGAAATGGGCTTCAGACAGCAGATGAAGATCAAATTTCTTCAAAGTGAACGACGTGTTTCCTCTAAAGAGGACAGAAGATTTCACCCTCGTTCTTAGAAGTCTCGGTGAACCTGGGCTGCAGCAATCGAGCAGGTGGAACAAAAAGCTGGAACAGTTTCTGAAAGGGAAGCATTTCACTGTTGCAGCACGTGGACTGTTCCTTGCATTCCCCGCATTGCTTTCTCTTTTAAAAGTGTCTGCGAGCTGACATGTGGGGGGGGGGGGGGCTGCTGTTGACGCCCCTCGGGTCCCTCGGGTCTTCTCCGGCCCTGGCTCAGTTTTGTGCATCAGTTTCTGAAAGGTGTTTCACATGTTGTAGGCCACGTAGATGGGGTCCAGTTGGTCCGCTAGGAAGGAGTCCCTCAGATGCATCCTCTGCTTCTCCCCCCTGGAGTTGATGGGGATCACCCCGGGGTCCACGATGACCACCACCCCGACGATGAGGTGGTGCTCCTCCAGGACCACGTTGGTGACGAGCGGCACCAGGTCTAAGGCCTCCTGCTCGGAGCCGCTGAGCTCCGCCACCACCACCAGTAGGTTGGTCCACGTAAACACGGCGCTGCAGGTAGTGTTGGGGGGGGGAGAGAGAGAAAAGTCAGTTTGCTGCTGTTTGTTAAAAGCTGAACGGCGTTAACCGTCATCAGACCCTCACCTCTCTGCGATGCTGCGGTGAGCTCGGGACACGGACGTCTCGATGTCGATGGGGTGATAACGCAGTCCCCTCAACTCCAAAGTTTCATCCAGAGAGCCCACGACAAACAAGGCATCATGGCGATCTGTCGCAGGACAAAAACAATTACAGCCACTACATGTATGTCCGTTGCTAGTTAGAGATGTTCTTATAATAAGGTAATTAATCACCAGTACACCGATTTATGAAACTAGTTCCCTAAAATGGGTTTTACGTCCATTTTTTGCTTTAAAATTATGCAGAGTTGTTTTTTAAAAAGCTCAGATTTTTCTGGATTTCTGCCTGGAAAGTTGAAAATATCTGTGCAGCTCTGAGTTTATCATCCAATATGGCTGTCTTGCATTAAAAAACAAAAATTTTCAGGAATAAAGCGTTTACAGATTGCATTTCATTAAACATGTACATCGCCATAAAAACTGAATAATGTGAAAAAGCTCAATATTTTTTGGAACTTGTGTCAGAAAGTGAAACATAACACAGAGGGAAATATTTCAGGCCTTATTTCTTGTAATAATGAAAATTATGGCTTATAGACAATAAACCCCCACCTGGACTTCAAATAACCATCAATGACTGTCTGGACTTATGTCCAGTCGGCAGCCTTCCCCATGACTGGATCGTCCACTGATCCAGACACAAACATTTTAGAGGCTTTGTAGGTGTTCAAGTTAGTTAACTGAAAAGAGTGGGATAACATGAGTTTCCAAAGTTATTTCAATATTGAAAATTTCCCTGAGAGACTGAATTCTGGGTTATTATCCATAAGCCATAATCAGCAAACTTACAGAAAATAAAGCCTTGAAATATTTCACCCTGTGTGTAACAAATCAGTAAAATATACGTTTTATTTTCAAAAATAACAGACAAAAAGTATTGAACCTTTTTACAAATTTTAGTTTTTTGAAATGTTCCTGTACATTATACAACCTTTATCTGTGAACATGGTATTGGCTCATATTGCGACTAGTAGTTGGTACCAGAACCAATCATGCTGGTTTTCCACCTTCACTTTTCCAAGTAAAAATTTTAGATCTTCTGAGTTCCCAGTCCTTCAAGTTCCTTTTAGTACACAAGTTACTGTAGAGTAACTTTTTTCTGTATCCTGCATCCAAAATAAACTTGAGGTGTTTTTTTAAAAACACTGTAAAACTTCTCTGTTTAACGGCCCGCAACTGCAGGTTCTGCCCATGAACACAAACAGCAGAACGTGGCAGAACGTGCTCGGCTCTCATCAAACGCCGCCTCACCTCCGCTGGCGTCCAGCAGCTCGGTTCTCTTGATGAAGCCCAAGTATCCCGTCCTGGCCCAGAGAGTCTGGGGATCCCCAAAGCTGAGTTTGGTGTTGAAATGATCCGCCTGCAGGCTCTCCTCTCCGTAGATGGTGTAGTAGCCGCTGGCGCTGTGAGGGGAGTTCACCCAAATCTGCACAAACACAGAGGGAACCATACGGTTTTTCTATCTTTGCTTATATAAATGATCATATATCGTTTTAGATGGCTTATAGTATCACTGAGAAAACGTAAGCATTTCCTCTAACTCACCTCTCCAAGATGCGAGTCTCCCAGCGGGCCCCTGGTCTCTGGGTTAACGATGATGACTCTGACTCCTGGCAGAATCTTAAAACGACAAAATTAAAGATCGCTTTAACTCTAATGACAACCCTTTGTCCCTCTTGTTCTCAAGCAACACCGAAAGATCCCCCTAAAGACGTCAGTAAAGACTTACAGTGCCAGACTCCATGAGTGGAAGACTCTGTGGCGCTCCTTTTTCAACCAGTCTCACCCTGAAAACAAAATAAAGAAAATATAAATCCATTTGGTTAATGTTTGCAGCTAAAAGCGCTAAAACTGGTCACAAAATGTTGCTGCTAGGAACAAAGTTTTTGACGCTACCTGTCGTGACGCAGGGACTTCATATCAACATAAACAGTGGAGGGATCTGGTCCAGAGGTCCCCTAGTGAAGATATGTACAACGTAAGCGGAAGCTCCTTCGGAATATTTTAGTCAAGAGCTTCAAACCGTTTCAGCGCAGCAGAGAAAACTAAACAGCTACCGTTAAGTTTGGTAATTTCACTACGAAAGGCACCTGCAGGCCGATGGCCAGGTTCACCCTGGAGCCGAAGGCGGTGCTGACGGCGCGAGGCGACAGGCCCAGATCTTTGAAGAGCTTGGAGAAGGACTGCGAGAGGGCGAGCCGAGGGCGCTCCTCAGCCACGACCACACAGCTCCGCACACAGGACAGGTTCAGACCCCGCGTCTGGATAATCGAGGTGTCGAGCAGCAGCAGTGCCAGAATGCAGACAAAAAAATTAGACCAAAAAAAATTAATATGTATCTCTCTTATGGTCACGATTAAATGGGAAATCATTTTATGATTAAATGTACTGAACCCTAATTATTATAAATGTCGGATTAAATACATAATCATATACATTTGAAGTCAATTACATTTGATGTCAAGATGTATTATAATCATTTAATTATATCCACCATTTTATCATATGTAAATAAACCTTTGTGGTGCATCAGTTCCTAACATCTGATTGGTTAATCTACACACCCACATCTGATCAGTTATATTGACCAGATCAGGGTTGGCCCCGCCCACCATCCATGATCATTACGGCTGACCAATGAAATCAACTAAAAACTGTTGCAGGAAGTGAAAAAAAAAAAAAAAAAAAAAGAAGGACGTCTATTTTTAAAAGATATTTAACCAATTATTGGTCCAACAACTATACATAATTATACATCGTCTTGTTTCCAACCTTGATTATTGAAACTTTATTTATTTTTTTCTTCTTTGACTGAGATGTGGCATCTTGGACTTCTATATTCATGTAGACGTCACAAAGATAATGGATTCTTATTTTAATTTTATAATGGATGAAGACGTGACCTTTTTTTGCAGGCTCACTTTAAGTTCTGCATATATTCACAAGAATAAAAGATCAGCTTTTTCATATCGGTCTCACTTTGCCCTTAATGACGCCTAATCGCTGAGTTAAAAAGTTATCGACAGAGGAAAAGGTATCCAGTGTGAAATAAATCTGATTCTGAAGAATCTTTGTCTCAGTATTGCTTTTTTTGCTCATAATGTTCTTGCTGTCTTTATTGTAGGCCTTCTTACCCACTGGACCGGTCTTTTAGATTTGTGAATGCAGATAAATTGTATTTCTAAGCTGCTTTTTAAACCATTTTGATCACTTTTACAAGTGTAGAGTGTCCATTTTTTTATTAAATGTTTCTTTGGTGTCTGCGTTTTATCTGTATGTTTGAAATACCAATAAAAAAAACAGTGTAAGATAAAAATATAAAAACTGAAAACTACAGCTTTAAACAAAATTGTGATGATTAAAATTAATAATTATTTACACAGAGTTTGTGTTATTTTTTCCAAAATGAATAAATCATAAATATACTATAAAGACATCCATAATATAACCTTCAACTGCTGCTGAGGTTGAGGGTGACACTGACCTTCAGCACCTCCGTCTGCGTGCCCAGGCCTTTGGTGCACAGCTCCATGACAGAGTAGGAGCAGAAGGTGTCTCTGATCTTGTACTGACTGAGCGTGCTCAGCCACAGAGGCAGCGAGGTCTCCAGCTCCAGCGGAGGAATAAGGATAGACTGGTGACCTGAGTAAACACTGAGGAAAAACAACAGAGCTTAGCTGCGGTATCTGTGGAACCATTAACAGCAGCTGGTTTTTCGTGGAAGAGCGGCACATTTGAGTGTGTGTGTGGGTGTGTCTGACGTACCTGGAGAGGCACCACAGGACGAAGCCCAGGCCGCAGTACGGGTCCAGGCAGATGGCTATTTGGCGTGAGGAGTAAAGCTCACACTGCAGCTTAATGGAGCGGCAAAGAGTGCTGACGGCCGCATGGGACATCTAAAGAAATGAGCACACGTGAGACGTGGTTTGGTGACACTTTTAAAGAAAAAACAGAAATATGCACCAAAACATTTTAATACGCTGTTAACGCTGGGATTACGGATTCAACGTTTGCAAGCATTCTAAGAAATAAATCATTTTGTTCTTGCAACAAGGCAAAGAGCACCAAGCAAACCTTCAGAGAGCATTTCCTGCGCTTGGTATCAACTTTATAAGGATGTGCCTTGACTTAATATAATAGGACCGGGCTTTTTTCGTCTGAGGAGACAAGGTGCTGCAGATTCAAAGGTTTGATAAATAGCCTCTTCATCCAGCAAACAGCAGAGTTACGCCCAAAATCATCAATACGTCTGGTTGTTCAGATCTAAACTAACATTTAAAAAATCCCAAGGAGCTTAAGATCAGGGTGATGGCTTCACCAAAAATAAATGATCCAAAGATAATGCAGTTATGAGCAGCGTTTGACTGATGTAATGCCAGTAAAAGGTGTCTCCATTGATTATAGAGATGGGCTGGAATCATTTTTAACATGCTGTTTTTAATAAAATATAAATACAACCAGGCTATTATCTTATGTTTTGAGATACCAGTCTCATTTCTTGTTAAACATTCTTAAATAAAAGTAAAAAGAATTCAAGTCTAATTCTGCCAGTGGAATAAATAATTTCCACTTTAATGTTACAATCCTTTCAAAACATTTTATATGTCTGTATAAAAGTAGGGGAAGGGTTGACATATTTCCTCATTTTGTGCCATAATTAGGACACAGCAACAGCTATTATGAAGAAGAGGATCTAACCTTAAACACAACAACCATAAAAATGTGATTATTGCAAAGTCAGGTCAGCTCAAACATGCTGTTCTAGCGAAGAGGAAACGTTCTGAGCTCCAGGGACACTGCAATCATTTACTAAGTAGAAACACCAGGATCATTTAGGGCCAACATCAGTTGAAAACCTTCCCAACACCCTGAACCTGAACGTTTAGGTTACATTTGCCGCCACCTGATGCATTCAGGACTGTTAAATTAAACCTTGAGAAAACGTACATTCAGCTGCAGCCAGTCAAAAGAAGGTTCAGGGTTTAAAGCTACAAAGTTTCATCACATATCATCATCACTTTATTAAAGACACAAATAGGTCCATATTAAACAAATAAGAAAAGCAACAAATTCAAAATCAATTAAAATAGTCACAAATTTATGAAAAGGCTAAATCGATAAATGCTCCACATTCTAGACTTAAACCTGAATGAGCTTCGTATAGGGTTCGTCAGCGCTAGCATGATGTTATTTGTAGTTAGCTTATCTACATACGCAGGTGCACATAAGGTTACGTAAGACAGCATAAAAAGTGGAAACACCAACAAAAAAACTGACTGATGGTCCATCCTTCCTAAGCAGCGTCCTCGATGCATCATTATAAGTTTCTGCTTTACTTTTAATGCCTCCACAAGTGGGCAGTATACAATATGCCTTAAAAAGGGCCATTATCACTGAGACAGAGTATATACTGAGCTTACAAGCATATTAGCTCGTGCATACATTCTCATATACATTTCCATGTCATCAGCCAGCTCATCAATTATATAATGACCCAGGTATTTCACAGCAGCACATACTTTAAGAACAGCAGCAGGTAAAGAGAAATCAGGAAATACCAATTTCTAACGCTCCCTGCTTCTTAAAATCATGACGTTACTCTTCAGTGTCGTACATAATGTCAAACTCCTGATCATATTGTGAGCAGACCCTACATAACTGCTGAAGACCAGAACTACAAGGACTAAAAATAACCAGATCAGCTGCTGGTTAATTACTGTTCCACAAGCTTGTAGCTGCTTTGATGTCATCCAGGTAAACATTAAAAAGAGGCAAACTGGTTCCCGGTCTGACTCCGCTCCTTATTCCAAAATGAGCCTACATAGTTAGCCCATCTTATGTACTTTTTTTAAATAAGCATAGATTTCTGCTTGTAATTTTCAGCATTCCTGAACATATCATAAACCTTTAAACGTCATAAAAATGCATGCTTATTCTCCATTTCCTTTCAAATGTAATCCGAGTTTCACTCACTCAGTAATTTCACAATACAATCAGTCACTTTATAGAGTTTCATATTTCATTTACCTTAACTCCAGTCAACATGCCGGTGGTAGACACACTGAAGTCCAAGTAGGCCAGCATCTCAGCTGTAGGAGGTTTGTAGATGTTTGGAGGCCGCTTCCTGGGAAGATCATCTGGTAGGAGAGGCGATAAGATAAATAGATATTTGTTCAGTTCTGAGCTAAATTTATTTTAATCAGTTCAACGTCTTGCTGTGTGCTGCATTAACAGGATAAATCGATTAGTGAAACTACAGAGCTGACACTGATCTCGAGGTTTTTCTAAGTGAGTGAAGGGAAAACTAGGACATCTAGTGGCAGAAAGAACACTATGCATTCAGAGGTGGTTTATAAAAACCAGAACACGGAAGAGACAGATTCAGAAAACGGGCCCATTCTGCTGCCTCTCATCATGCATCCCTAATCTGAAGACGTGTCCACGTTCTTCACCTGTATCGATGATCGTTGGCCACGTTTTGACGTTGACGCTTGCGGCAGCCTCCCTGGACCTGAGGATCCTCATGAGAGGCTGAGTGGTGAGGATGCAGGCCGCTTTGCTCACCTGAGAAGGACAGAAGCCACAAACCCACAAAGTTGTTTAAGCAGAAACACGAGGAGCTGTGATTTGGCAGCGAAAACTGATCATTTTACAGAATTATTGACAACATGGCCGACGGTTTGCTCATCCCTTTTCCTGAAGAAAATAAAAATACTAAAAAAAAAAAAGGGGAAAACTGGGTGGTACCAAATCTGGACTCCAAATTCATTTTTGCCGTTCACATTTTCTGCCATATGGACTGCACTCACATCGATGATCATGCGGACTGTGGGGAGAGTAGCAGCCAGGTTCTGGGGGTGAGGCGGCCTCACCGTCACAGGGATCACCCCCGCGTAGAGGCAGCCGTAGAAGGCAGCGATCAGGTCGATGCCTGCGGTGGAGAAACAGAACCTGAAACTAAAGCTGTTGCAACCTTCAGCATTTTTACTTCCAAGACGTGAAACAAAAAAAATAATTATCATTTGATTCTTTGCGGCTGACCTGGGGGGTAAAGCAGCACCACATTATCGCCCGTGTTGAGGCCTCCTTTTTCCATGAGAGTGGCTGTGATCTTCTCTGCTCTCTTGTGTAGCTGTGCGCATGTTGCTGTGCACACTGGGACACCCTGCAGTGTAAAAATGGTGCTCTGATACGCTCTGATTGCCACAACAGACGGTGTCACGATTTATAATAAAAAATAAAAACATCTCAAAATTAAGCATTGCACGTATCTAGAGCCTTTGCTTGCGATTGTGTTGAATCTACCTTGGAGTTGAGCAGCACATAGAGAACATGATCGGGGTCGGTTTGGGCTCTCCACTGCAGAGCTTCTGACAGGAACTGGTGCTGAATGGGAATAAAATAAAAAAAAATGGGTCATTGGACAATCAGAGAGAGGTGCAATCTGTATGAAGTGGGTCGAGCGTAGGGCTGGGCGATGTGGACCAAAAATAATATCCTGAATGCGATATACGATATTTATCACGATACATTTTTCCCATAAATTATAAAAAGGCATCACTGAATGAAAGTGACTTCCGGCGGCACGAGGGTGGCGATGGCTGCGTGAAAACTTCTCTCCTGACCAAACTGCCATAAACCCCCATACATCCCAGGAGATTTGCTTAGCAAAATTTCAATAGTTGATACTAATGTCGGGGGGAGACGAACGGGGCCCAAGTATGTCGTTAAGGAGGAAAAAAAAGGACACTGACATGGAAAACACGGGTGGCAGCGACGAGGCTATGCTAGGCGAGACGGTCTCATTAGCCTCCATCCGTAACGTTATAGGTGAAGCCATGGCTAGTGCTACATCTGAGCTGGAGAACAATATTTCTCAACAGTTTTCAGACTTCCGGAGTAATATTCAAGAGGACATTAAAAAACAACTTGGCGAAATGAGAACGGATATTAATCTGAAGATGGAGGAGACCGTGAAGAAAATTGAAGCGGTGTCGCAGAGACTGGGGGAAGCTGAGGAACGGGTAGGAGAGGTGGAGACATTCAATACGGAAGTAAACGAAGTTTTAAACCAAATGCAGAAAACTCAACTCCAACTGAAATCGAAATTAACCGAACTCGAGGGGCACTCCCGCCGTAATAATATAAGGATCTACGGCATAAAGGAAGGAGCCGAGGGCACCTCCATGATAAACTTTGTGAAAAACCTCATTCAGACTGAACTGGGTGAGGACATCGGCCCAGACGAACTGGAGCGCGCTCACAGAGCACTCGGATCCAGACCAGCTGATAACGCCCCCCCGAGATCAACAATCGTTAAATTCCTGAAATACTCGACTAAAGAGAGGATTATCAGCGCAGCGTGGAAAAAACCCATCACAGCTGACGGCAACAGGATTTTCTTTGACCATGACTACGTAACGGCTGTTATGGAAAAAAGGAGGGAATATCTGCCGATCAAGAAAGTACTGAAAGAAAAGGGAATTAAGTTCCGCACACCGATGACAAAAATGCGTGTTTTTCTGGACTCGGGGACAGTTCTATATGACAACGCGGATCAAGCCGGAGATGACCTACGAGCAAAGGGGTTCCCGATCCCACCGAGACCCGAAGGCAGATCGAGAGAGACGGCACAGCCACGCTCCAGCTGGGAGCAGGTGACACGCCCCCGACGCAGAGACGGCAGGGATTATCATCAAAGGATCCGGGACAAACTCCGCAGATTTCAACCAGAGACTGATGCGGACGCCGAGGACTGTTGATCCACACCGTTCCCATGGTAACACCAGCTTTCCTAAACACCTGGTGATGTTCCCGCTTTTGTTACTGGACACTGGACAGCGACGGTAGGCTGAACTCTTCAGACCACCTGAATAACATTCACCTGTTATCTCATCTAAACGGTCTGTCACAAAATTTAAATGCACTCCTATATCACTTGTAAGTCATAAAGAGTACAGTAGGTTCTTTAAGTGCACTATTGAGTATATCCCTTTTAAACGTGTAGTTTTCAGCTGAATGCTAGGCTGGACCTTCTCCACCAGGTTTATTTTACTTGCAGTGCCCTTTTTCACAATACAGTATACTTGTTGATTTCCATAGGCCGAGTTTTTTATTTAACTTTAATTTCAAAATAAGGCAGTAGGTTAGTGGTTTTTAAATGACAATCACCCACAACTTGAGGGGGCCCCGCAACTTAGCGGCTGAAACATCCCCCTACACAAGAGGTCCAGGAAAAACCTCTTCGATGGAAGACCATTGTTTGTTCACTGTCATGTTCTACTGTTGTGACTGTGTTGTTATTTTTGTTCTTGGTTCTTATTTGCTGTTCTTAGGGGAGGCGAGTGAATGCTTAGAGAACACTGGTCCATAACTGAGTAACAAGGAATATAAGGTTATCACCCTAAATGTCAATGGCTTGTCGACTCCTGTCAAGAGAAGTAAAGTGATATCAAAAATAAAAAGGGAAAAGGCACACATTATATTCTGTCAAGAAACCCATTTAACAGATCAGGAACATGAGAAGTTGAAGAAAATGGGTTTTAGACACACCTACTATTCATCCTTCAAAACAGGACGCAAGAGGGGCGTGGCAATTTTGATGCCAAATAAGGTTCACTTTGAATTTCAGTCAGAGACTAAAGACAAGGAGGGCAGGTTTATTATGGTAAGAGGCAAACTAGATGACAGAGATGTGACTCTGTTGAACGTGTATGCTCCTCCAGGCAGCAACAAAACATTCTACAAGAAGATATTTGATTTAATAGCATTCCAATCAGCTGGAGTCTCAATCTGTGCAGGTGATCTCAACATAATTCTAAACCCAAAGTTAGACACTTCTAATCAAAAAAGGAAATCCACCCCCACCGAAAGATGGGTTAAAAGAAAAATTAAAGACCTAGGTCTGATAGATGTCTGGAGGGATTTTCACCATCAAGAAAAACAGTTCACTTTCTACTCAAGCCGTCACAACGCACACTCAAGAATCGACTACTTATTCGTGCATAACACAGAGAGGCACAGGCTTAAGGAATGTGAAATTTCCCAGAGAGATATATCAGATCACTCCTGCGTCCACTTAAAACTACATCTTGATACTAGACCCAAAACGACAACGTGGAGATTAAATGTAAACATGTTAAACAGTCCTGAGTTTAAAGAGAAAATAAAGAAAGAATTGAAAACCTATTTGGATGATAATGACGACGGAAATGTGAATCCAGTGATGCTTTGGGACGCCGCCAAGGCAGTCTTGCGGGGGAAAATTATATCAGAATCTGCATTTATTAAAAAAATGAAAACCCAGAAACTCTTAAACCTACAGAAAGAACTAGCAGAACTGGAACAACAACATAGTAAGAGTAAAGATCCACATTTACTCATACGGATGAGACCACTCAAACAAGAAATAGACAAAATTTACTGTGATGAACTGGAAAAAAATCTGAGGTTTACAAAACAGAGATACTACGAGGCAGGCTCCAAAGCGTCCAAACTGCTGGCCTGGAGGCTGCGAAAACAGCAGTCAGAAAACACAGTTTACAAGATAAGGGATCCTACCACTAAAACAGTTACACATAAACTAGAGAGTATAAAAAAAGCTTTTGAGAAATTTTACCAGACCCTGTATACTCAACCCTCCCCATTTGATTCAGCTAAAGTAGAAGAGTTCTTGAACCGACTAGATCTGCCCTCCCTGGGGGAATCACAAAATGGAAAATTAATAAAGGAAATATCAGTCGAAGAGATCGATAAGGCGATCTCCTCCCTGAAGTCTTCTAAGTCCCCAGGGACGGACGGGTTTCCAGGGGAATGGTATAAATCGTTTAGGGAGCAGTTAATTCCAATGTTACATAAAAGTTTTAATTTTACCTTGAGGGAGGGAGTCCTACCTCCATCTTGGAGGGAGGCCACGGTCTCAGTGATTCCAAAAGAGGGTAAGGACCCAAAGGAATGCGGATCTTACAGACCTATCAGTGTTTTAAACCAAGATTATAAATTATTCACAACTATTCTAACCAAAAGAATGGAGGAAGTGATGCCTTTTCTGATTGATGAAGATCAAACCGGGTTTATTAAGGGCAGACAAACTCAGGATAACATAAGGAGAACCCTTCATACTATTGAACATATAAAAAAGGAGAAAATTGGAGCTGCCCTACTTAGTATGGACGCAGAAAAGGCATTTGATTCGGTGGGGTGGGAATTTCTCTATGCAGTCATGGAAAAATTTGGTTTTCATGAAAAGTTCATTAAAGGCATTAAAACATTATACACATCCCCCATAGCCAGAATTAAGGTAAACGGGGACTTGTCAGGAACTATCCACCTACAACGTGGCTGCCGTCAGGGCTGCCCAGCCAGCCCAGTGCTCTTTAATCTCTATATCGAACCTCTTGCTCAAGCCATAAGACAGAACCCCATCCTGGAGGGCATCACAATAAAAGGCATAGAACATAAAATATGTCTTTACGCAGATGATGTCTTGGTCAGCCTAAAGAATCCAGAGTCGGGTATTCCAAGATTAATGGATTTCCTGTGTGTGTATGGAACCCTGTCAGGCTATACCCTTAATGTCGATAAAACACAAGCCTTGACATTCAACTTTGTCCCATCGATGGATCTTAAAAACAAGTATAAATTCAACTGGGACTCTACCTTTATTAAATACCTGGGTGTGAAATTAACAAAAGATTTAACACAGTTATTCTCAGAGAATTATGTAAGTATTAATTCCCGGATAAAGGAAGATCTGGATAGATGGACCTCCTTACCCCTAGAACTGGGTAACAGAATTCTGACAATTAAGACAAATATCTTACCCAGATTACTCTATTTGTTTCAGTCCTTACCCATTTGTGTCCCTGAGAGTCAATTTAGAGACTGGGATAAGTCGATATCCCGCTTTATCTGGAATGGCAAAGCTCCCAGGGTCAGATATAAAACTTTACAGCTGCCTAAATGTAGTGGGGGGATGGGCTTGCCATGCCTTAAAGACTACTATTTAGCGGCACAAATAAGACCACTGCTGCTCTGGTGCAATAAAGACTATTTTGCGAAATGGAAAGAGGTGGAGTTATCACTGTCGGACAGACCTTTACAGAGCCTATTAGCAAACCCAATCTTAGCTAAAGAATATGATATCCAGAGCCAGTGGGTTAGATTCTCTATAGAAATTTGGTTTGGCCTGGTGAAACAACTTAATATTCAGAAAGAGATTAGAATTTTAATGTGGCCAACCCTTGACCCAGATTTTAAACCAGGTATGAGTGACGGAGGTTTTACCCAATGGGCGAGAAAGGGACTCTCCACCTTATGTCTTCTAATCGAAGACCAGGATTTCATAGACTTTAAAACCATCTCGGACAGATATGGTCTCGCCCGGCAGGATTTCTATAGGTATCTCCAACTCCGGCACTACTTCGATAAGAACATTAAAGGACTATTAGAGCAAAATATATCAAGTATCACGAAAATGTTTTTCAAAGCCTATAATTCAAAACTGTCCAAAAAGATTATTGGGGATCTGTATAGACATATATCGGACCTAAGAGGCCACTCGACAAACTATATTAAAGAAAAATGGGAAAAAGAATTGGGAACCGTAATTACTTTTGAAGACTGGACAAATATAATTGACACCCAAATCTCCACTACGTCCTCACAACTGTGGAGAGATTTCTCCTGGAAAAATTGCATTCGATTTTTTATAACACCAAAGCAAAAGTGTAAACAGACTGGACAACAACCTGTATGCTGGAGAAGTTGCGGACATGGTATGGCAGATCATACACACATATTCTGGAGTTGCCCCGCTCTTAAACCCTTCTGGAAAGAAGTCCAAAGCACAACCAGAGAAGTCTTGCAGTACAACTTTGATTTTACTTGCCTGTCATTCTACCTAGGTAACATGGACACTGAACTACCAAAGAAAGACAGATACCTCTTAAAAATTTTCATGGCAGCGAGCAAAAAAGCCATAACAAGAAGATGGCTTAATATGGAACCTCCCACGATTAATCAGTGGAAAGCCATAATTAAAGACATTCAAACTATGGAACTGCTAACCTTTAGTCTTAGATTACAAAGGGACAAAGGCAACGCCCTCTGGGAAAAATGGAATATCTACACCACAAGACAAGGTGATAACCTTCCTTAAGGCTTTGTATATTTTGGTTTAGGAAAACAATGACCATAATGCTATAATCAGTGGCGACTTACTCGCAACCCCCTGGTTTCGGTTGTGTGTTCTTATGTTCTTAGGAATGTGTGTATGCGTATAAGTACAAATATGTTCGATTAATATGTCTACTTAGACACGTAAGGGTATGTGAACTCTTGCACATTCGTGCTCAGATGCACTGGCTTATGTGTACATGTTTATTTTCTGTTCTTTCCATTTTTGTTGTTTATTTTCTCCTTCACCAATTTGGGCACATAGTGGTCAGCACTTTAATAATTGCCTGCCATCATATACATACCCTGACAGTCTTTGTACTGATGATACACATGTTCTGTGCAAAAAACTTGAAAAAATAAAGTTATAAAAAAAAAAAATCACTGAATGAAAGTTTTATCCCACATGTGTTCTCAGGCACATTTTTGATTGTAAACGACTGTAAATATGAGAAATGGCTGAAAAATAACGTACTGGAGTACATAGAAGTATAATTCTAACGCAACACTAACCATCTCAGTCTAAATTATATTAGTATCAGCTTATATCTTTTTTTCCCCTTTCTTTTTTTAAATCTCGATATATTCTTTTTATCTCGACATATATTGCCCAGCCCTAGTCGAGCCTTGTCCCTAACTACTTATTCCAGCATTAAAAGTAGTTTATTTTAGACAGGATTAAAAAAGGTCAGGAAAGAAAAAGTAAACGTATGGACTGTTATGGCTGGGTACTTTGTGAGACACAAGTTACAAGCTAGCAGAGATTAGGCAATAAGGAATAACTTTTTCACATTTACCACATTATAGCCACAAGCTTTAATGCATTTAGTTATAATTTTCTGTGACAGACTAACACAAACTGACGTATTATTTTGAAATGAAAGGAAAATGTTTAAAAAAAATAATAATCTGATAAGTGCGGCATGTGCACTCCAGCCCTATGAGGTCTAACATCATCTTGCATTAGGAGGAACCCAGGGCCAACCGCACCAGCATACGATCTTACAATGGGTCTGAGGATCTCATCTCTGTACCCAATGGCAGTCAGACTACCTCTGGCGAGCTCATGGGCTGTGCTGCCCCCCAAAGAAATGCCACTACACACCATTACTGACCCACTGCCAAACCAGCCATGCTGGAGGATTTTTCAAGGCAGCAGAACGTTGTGCTCAGTGTGAACCTGCTTTCATCTCTGAAGAGGACAGGGCGCCAGAGGTGAATTTGCCAATCTTGGTGTTCATTGGCAAATGCCAAACGTCCTGCACGGTGTTGGGCTGCAAGCATAACCCCCACCTGTAGACGTCAGGCCCTCATACATCCCTCATGGAGTCTGTTTCTGATCGTGTGAGCAGACACGTGCACATCTGTGGCCTGCTGCAGGTCATATTGCAGGGCTCTGGCAGTGCTCCTGTTTTTCACGCACAAAGACGGAGGTAGCGGTCCTGCTGCAGGGTTGTTGCCCTCCTACAGCCTCCTCCACGTCTCCTGATGTACTGGCCTGTCTCCTGGTAGCGCCTCCATGCTCTGGACACTACGCTGACAGATAAAACAAAGCTTCTTGCCTTGATGTGCCGTCCTGGATGAGCCGCACTACCTGAACCACTTGTGTGGGTTGTGGACTCCGTCTCATGGTACCACTAGAGGAGAAGCACCACCAGCGTTCAAATGTGACCAAAATATCAGCCAGAAAGCAGAGGAACCGAGAAGTGGTCTGTGGTCACCACCTGCAGAACCACTTTATTGTGGGTGTCTTGTTAATGCCTCTAGTTTCCACCTGTTGTCTATTCCAGTTGCACAACAGTGGGTGAAACTGATTGTGGACAGTTTGATTTCACACAAGTGTGATTGACTTGGAGTTACATTGTGTTGTTTAAGTTTTCCCTTTATTTTCTGAGCAGTGTATTTATATATGTTATTTATACATAATGTTTGTATGTTCTAAATGTATCATTTCACTGGATTGTCTGATTGTCTAAGATAAAGTATTCATTCACCTTGTTTGTAGTAATGACTTTATGAGAACATCCAAATGTCCTGCTCAAGCCTTTTTGCTGCATTAAACAAGTATCACCTTATGAGAGCCCAAAGGCATGGTACCTATATAATTAGTAAACATTTATTACAGCCCAAAACACTCTTTACAACATTGATATTGCAATTAGTGATGTATTGTACCGCCTTAGTTTATCCCAAGAATAAATTACACACAGGTGGACTAAGTTAATTAATTCAAAGTGGTGAGTTGCACTGAATTTCATTTAGTGGCATCAATGTAAAGGGGGGTAAATACAAATGAAAATTCATGTTTTATAATATGAAAACTGTGCATGGTTGTCGCTCCACTTCTGAATACATTGTGTTTGTCCGTCACAATAAAGTGCAGTAAAATACATTGAAGTTTGTGGTTGTAACGTGTCAAAGTGTGGAAAATGCAAAGGGGCAAGAGTGTGAAAAGTAATGCTTAAGAAACGTGAAAAATAGCTGGCTGTTTGTGACAAATCTGGACATTTCAAGCTCGCTGGTGAAGGCACTACAAATGTGAGAAAGATATTCTGCTCTGCTGTTGACCTTCCATTTGAACCCAGACAAAAACAAAACAGGATCACGGTATCGTCCAGAGAGAAACTTAATCAACGCTGGGAACATCTGCACCTAGTAACGCACAACACCGAGCCTCTGTGGAAAAACTAACAAACAGGGTTCTTAAAGCCTCGGGGGAGGGGAGTGCTTTAATGGCTCTAAAATATAATTTCCAAAATAAATAAAAAAACTGCTTTAAAAGAACAATTCCCTCAATATGTTATTGGTTAAAAAATAATTATCAGCACCAAGTGGGCAAGATCATCAAAACTCGGACAGACAAAAGACAGGAGAACAAAAGGCCACAGATAAAGAACAAATATACGCAAACTAAATATCAGGATGTACTCCGGACACACAAACACTGAGCAGAGTTACTGCGGCGTTAGTCGGCGCGGTCCTCGGGACGATCACTGGCTCAGTCAGACGACATGTCGTGCTCTGAATCAGGAGGGACACCATGCAGGCTGCTTGCTCGCACCACTCAGGAAGCCATGCTGCACGTGGGAGCATCACAACGGTAACAGCAAGCAGAGGCACACATCCATACGCTCCCAATCGTGGGGTTCATGTTGGAAACCAAAAAACTGGTCCTCGCTGAGCACAAAGACTGGCGCTAATCGTTTGGTTGAAGATCTGCTTCTGACTAGGGGTGGGTATTGCCAAAGAAGCCACGATCCGATTCTATCACGATTCTATCACGATACTTGAATTATTGCGATGCATCGCAATGCATTGCGATATTTTCACTGAACACTGTTAGAAAACAATACAGCCATTGACAGTGACTGACTGGCTGTGTATGATCTGGATAGTGTCTTCAATTGATACATAATTATTCATACATAGCTGTATATATTGAAACAACTTTTGGAGGCATTGCTATGAAAATAAACATTACTGTTACTGGACACAAAAATTACTATTACTGGAGTGGACACACTGACAAAAAGTGCTTAGGATTTATAAAACTTAAAATAACAACATAAGGATAATCCGTGTCATTTACATGGCCTCAGTGGTCCTTTAAACCACTTAAATGAAAACATTCAAATGTTTGCACGTGTAGATGTTGGGGTTAGCTTGTAATCGAATATCGTTTGTTTAATCAATGCTTGCGGCACTCGCAGCTCTTGTTTTTCTGGATGGCGCCTCTGCATGTGTGCCTTTTAAGTTTGTTGTGTTCCCACAGTATTTCATTACGATGTAACAGTGTTTGCAAATTGCGTGCGTCATATCAATTTTGTTTTTACCTTCTTTGTTTTTAAAGCCAAAATGCGTCCAAACATCTGACTTGACATGTGATGGAGCCGGGCGAATGTTCTCAGTCTCCTCCATGTTTTGTTTATGAATGACTCGTTGCAGTATCCCGCGGCCGGAAATGCTTGTGACACAAGGCAGCGGGCGTCAACACATCCGCAGCGACATCAACTGGACTGGAAGTTGCATTCCACTTGTTTTTGGCTTATGTTCGCCAACCATTCATCCATTTTATTTATTTGTTTTTTAAATTAATAATCGATACTTGGCGTTAAGAATCGATGCATTGGATCGCGAATATTAGAATCGCGATGCATCGTCATGACGATTATTTTGCACACCCCTACTTCTGACTGATCTCGGACTGAACTTTGCGAGTTCTTCCGTAAAAAAAATAGAGTAAATGAGTGGATCCCTGTTGGATGGGGAGCCGGCCAGGACAGTCAGCTTGGCTTTGCGAGGCTGTTGCTGGACAAAGGGGGGGTTATCGGGGGTTTTTCACAGCTGCAGAAGCACAGGGGGACTAACAGAAGCAGCGTAAGCAGAGACGGGCCAAACTAGAGCCTTACCATCATGGTGGGCCACATACAGAGCTGTAGCCCAGCAAAACAACAGCACAGGTTGAGGAAAAGACATCAGCATCCAATTTCTAAGACAGATACTTGGATAATACATTCAGAGCATTTCCAAGTAACTAAAAGACATTTAGATGCAGATTTATTTTACTGCTGCATCTCAAGAATCTATTTGGTCAGTCAAAAATGTATCAATTTCTGTGATGCTACATCTGTTTGTGATAAACAAAGATAATTTAGAAGCATGGCTATAACAACGGTATTTATTCATGAAACAAGAATACCAGCTTCATGGGAAAGACACAGGAGTTAATATTTTAAACACCACTACAGCTAATAACCTATTGGTGAGTCATTTGATGCATGTCAGTGTCATTATCACACAGGATGTGTCTGAGACAGATCACTGGATCTCAGCTATGGAAATAAATCAGTGTATTTAATGAAAAGCATCATAGGTTGGTTTGTATGCTCTGTCTTAATGTGCATGAATTAAATTGAACTGGAGATGATCAAATGCAGCCCAGATTCCTCAAAATCAGAAACTTTCCCAAGGCATGGTGCAAGATTGAAACGCAATAAACCCCAAAGCTTTAACGTGTTGTCTGCCGGAGAAAAATGCCCTGAAATTAATCCTCAATTATGTTTTAAATCAGAAGAGTAAAAGTTTAACAAATCATATACTGTTTTAAGCTAAACAAAGTCATGCTGACTGTAACTCCTGTGATGTTTTATTGTAGCTAGATCTCGATCCACAGTCTCGTTGCACCCCGGTGATCTAAGGCTGTGAAATCCTACCTTTCGAATGAGGTCCTGATCCTCCACCACACCCAGCTCTCTGCCCGTGGCCTGAGCAATCCGCTTCCCTGCCACCAGGTTGCCAACAAGCATGGAAGCAGGACCAACGTCCACTGAGAATTTTAGAAACAAGAGGGAAAGACTCACTGCTGTTCTTACTCACAAAAACTGCTGCCTGGCATAGATATGGCCTCCATCCCCTCCAAAGTGACCACCTCCCTTTATTCTAACATTACAGAAAAGAAGCTGATCCAAACCAACTGAAACGGATCAGAACCGAACATTGTGTTGTGCTGCTGCGAAATTTGGTTGCCAGTCAATTTCTTCACGGTCTGGCCTCGACAAAAGGAAGCCCTTATTTGCCACCTGCTAGTTACCGACTTGCTGCAGGTGTCCTGACAGTGTGCTGACATCCGTGACGGCTCACCTGGCTGCTTCTGCCGTGGTTTGGGCATGTTGGTTACACACGTATGTGGGCACATGAGGATGTTGCAGGGATGCAGGTTGCCATCCAGAAAACTCTGCTTGGTTTCACAGATGTGGATGCCTCCCAACGGTGTCTTCGGGAGGGTGTTGGCCGGCACCAGAGCCAGGCAGTAAAGGCCGACCTGGTGGATGCTGTCGATGGCCTTAGGAGGAAATAAGCAACAAGTGATGCAGAATTATCACATTACGTAAAGTTTCTCTGAGAAAGATGGCACGAAGATGATAAAATTCAAAAAGCGGAAAAAACATGCCTGCATCTACAACCATGTTACCTAGTGTTTCGCACTAATGTGTTAAAATGAGCTCATTTCTTAGTGACATCAACTTTTAGGAGAAGTTTAAGCTTAAAAAAGGTTTTTTACATGATCAACTCACTGATTAACTGAGCACAGCTCTTCATGGTGTAACTTAAACTTAGAAACATTGAGAACAAACTATCATCTTTTTGCAAAAAAGTCTTCCCTTAAAGGCAAGACCATTGTGACTACTGTGATTGTATGTAAGTTCCTTTGTCTCTGCAGGAGTCTATTACAAATATGCGTCTCTCCTCTCCTGAAACTTTCTTATAAACTGATGGCTCAGGCTATAACCATCAAAACATACAGATTTAACCAAAGTGTGTCTGTTACTGTGCCGGGCGCCAGCAGGGATTAAAACCAGCAGTAAGTTTGCCAATGCAGCAGAGACGAGCGGAGAAATGAAACCACGCTGTAATGCATTCAGTCACTTCTAAAGGCTGGTTCACACGGCAGGACTTTAAAATAGTCGGCCGATTTTCTAAGCCTGAGAGACAGCTCACATAACAATAGAAAATCCAAGATAAAACCTGTTTGCTGGTACAGTGTGTGGTGTCCGGTCAGACGGCGGGAATCAACACGCCACACACAAACAGATTTCACTTAAGATCATTCAGATGCCAGACGGGAAATCTTGCAAATCCTCTCAAGATAAAACTTGAGTTCAGAGTAAATAAACATGGATGACGAGGAAGAATTACGTTGATAGTTTGTGGACCAATTTTAACAGAAAAAAAAAACATAACTAAAAGAAAAGGGGTTGGTTAAAGAAGCGGAGACAATGCAGCCGGAGGTTTCTATGCTTATGGCACAGTGAAATGGAGGTGAGTTGTTGTTTTTTTTTTTCTCTCAGGAATCCCTCACCTCGCTTTCTGATTGGCTACACGTCACATTCAACAGCATGTCTACTTGTTTGTCCTCAGTGGACACCACACACGCTAGGATATCGGGGCAAGACAATCCAACATGTCCCGACTTTCCACCAAGTGGATCAGATCGCTCTTAACGTTACGCACCACACACAGCAGGATATTCTCTTAAGATTATTTTAAGACTCTCAGAAGGGGAAGATTGGGGCAAAAATCAGGCTAAAAATCCTGACATGTGAACTAGCCTTAACTTTTCTCTCTGGTCATCTTCCAGGTAAGAAAATATCAAATAACAGCATGTATGTTGTCTTTTATTTATGTAAGAGAATCAGAATTGGGACTTTATTGGGACTTTATTACTGATTGTATATAGCTTCTGTATATATATCCTTTTTATTTTATTGTATTTTTATTTTTTGTCTGCACCATCAACACCAAGTGAAATTCCTTGTAAGTGCAAACCTACTTGGCGATTAAACTACATTCTGATTCTGATCTTGTTGTACATTAAAAATGTATCCTAAATGGAACAATTTTCTATTAATTTCCTATTTTGATCTCTGGAAATAAAGGTAAAAACATTTGAGAGGGATAATTATTGTCTCCTAGCCTTGTTCTTGTACAGGATATCCCTGCTCAAAGGTGTTGCATCCATAAAAAGATAGAAACAGATTTCTAAATTACCTGCAGCACTCGACTCATCCACTGGAAGCTGTCTTCCTCACTGGCATCAGGTCTCTGCTCTGCCACAATCACTATCCTCTCGTCATAAAACACCGTCACCGAGAACACAGCGATCCTGAGAGGACGACACCAAAACATACCTTAAACACGGGCCTGCTTAACAGATCGTTGGCTGACATTAAAATAGGCCGGTGAAAGTTCACAGTATAGTTTGCAGGAACTACGGCGTCTGGTGAGGGAACGGCATGGGAAGACACAAAGAGTGAAGCTCACAGGGAGCAGCGGTCATACCTCCCCCTGTAAACTGTTTTAACAGGCTCCACTGCCAAGGCGGTGGCCACCAGGTCGTCAGCGTTGTGCCGTCGCCCGCTCACCATCAGGAGTCCCTCAATCTTCCCCACAACGAACACAAGACTCCCCTGTTGAGCAAAGAGAAAAGCGCTGCTTCTTATTGGACAAAAATACATTTAGAGAAATCTAACCAGGACTTGATTCCTCCTAATATGGTGTAAAGATCTTTGTAAAACAACTCCTATTAAGTGAGAAGGTAATGTGCGTTAAGCACTAGACACTTAAACTGAGAAATTAGATCCAATTACTTCCTAAAACCAAACAATCAAAACACAGATAAACACTTGATCCCATTGTGTTAAAAAGGGCGGAGTTAGCAGCAATGGTTCATGTATAACGGGCAGGAATGTTAAAAATAAACGGTCATATCTGACCATATATGGTATGACTTCCTCACATAACACGGCTACAGCAGACAGTGACAGGTGTGAATTGCAAATACACATACTTTAGTCCATGTTATCACACTGCAGCTCTTGAGCTGACGACAGCCGACTTTAATTAATTTCATACCAACAAAAAGCTAAAAGAAATCCTAGGTTTCTTTTAAAAATGAATGAAAACTGCAGTCATAAAAAAATGGCCTTCTGATTCTAAACGTTAGGGGCAGCAATCTCTCCTTGATGCAGAAGGCTATGATGGCACTGTAAATCAATAACTAGTGTAATGTGTTCTTTTAGTTTAGCACGTACTTAATATGCTGTAGCTCTTGTCCAAATAATTTTTGCTCTGATATCAGAGAGTGCGGGGATATGTGACTCCCCGTGTTCCCCATGAACTGTCCCACTGCCACATTTAGGATTACTTGCACGTTAAAGGGGACATATCGTGATTTTGAATCCTTCCTTTTCACATTTAAATGATTGAGTTGTGGTCGATATAAAGTGGAACTGCAATGCTTTGGTCTGAATTCCTCGTTAAATTACCCCCACATTCCCCCTTTTGCATTTTGTATGATGTGTCTCCTTTAAGATAAGGGGAGGTTTTTTTTACATTCAAATATCAAGTCAACTTGTGCAGTTTTCTCAGCGATGAATTAATCACAGACATTTTACTTTTGGCCCTTTTAGACCTTACCTGACTCCGCCAGATAGATTTGCTCCGCATATCCATCTGGAAACCTTCCGTTGAAGTAATTTTGGGAAGGGGCGAAAATACTGGTTAGCTGATTGGCCTATGTTGGTGATAGACGGGCCAAATAAACCAATCAGATTCGTCGTCGCTCTGTTACGAGTGACGACGAAAACACAACCACAAGCCAAGCTACTCTTGCTGCTGCAGGTAAAGGCTCGTTAGCTCAGCAAAGAAATACTCTGTAATTCCTATAAAACTTGCTCGATAGCCACGCTAACGCTAGTTTCATCGGCTGAAGCCGCCATGTTCTTTAGACTGAACTGTCGCGCTTCTCCTTGCGTCACACCTCAACCGCCTCAAAGCCAACGCTGATTGGACGTTCGTTTGGTGAACTGCTCCAAATTTTCTTTAACGGAGAGTAGCCAGACTGATCTGCGAGTGAAACCTTGAAAGCTCGCGAGATCAGGATGGTCTCACGAGTCTATTTTAGACCACCCTTACAGAAAAACTCCCGTACTTACCGGCCCCACAAATCCAAGTAAACCAGTCCGAGCAAAGGGAATTTCTCCAATGGGTGCGCCAGCCTGGTTGACAGGGATCACCTAAAGAGAAATGAACCAAAAGACAGTTCAGATTCAACTTAAATATCCGTTCTAGTGTGAGATTCTGTGGCTTTAATATTTGAATATAGCAGACAGTAAAAGAAAAAAACAAAAGAAACCGCACAGAGTATATACTAGAAAAGAAAACAACACTTAGATGTGGAAAAAACTGATATAATGCTTGTTGCTAATATATTAGACAACAGATATAATTGCAATGATGCCATGATGTTAGCGACTCTTGTTAAGTGATTTTTGTAAGAATCCTAATTTTTTTTTCTAAATGCACCTCAAAATATGTTATATAACACTAATTTTAGCCACATTTTCACACATCGCATACATCACTTTAGCGGTCAGAAGAGATTAGGCTGGATATTTTACAGTAAACACAACAAGGCAATATGTTTATAAGCAAAATCTCTGAAAGACCTCGAATGTGTTCTTCGTGACGCCAGGAAGGCCGTAGTACATCGTTCCTCCGGCCCGAGAGTTGATCACTATCTCTCCAATCTCATCTGTTTTGCACAGTTGCGGCGGCCCGTCTGGTTTCACAATGCACATCAGAGCTGGAACACACAACAGGGTCCCAATATTAGCATTAAATATGTTCGGAACCCATGCGTAACAAGAAAAAGGTAAGAACGTCTCCGGCTGCAGGGGTTTACCTCCGGGCATAATGTGGCCGACGTCCTGCACAGTCAGCGCAGAGTTCTTGTCCTCCGTGTTGACTCTGATGACGCCGTGGCTCAGCCCACCCATGGACAGGATGGCTCTGGCTGGGAGAGGAGCTCCACGAGCGCCCGGTCTACAGAGAACAAAGAATATCAGATACCCAGAATGTTTGAATGGACGTTTTCTTATCAGGTTTGGATTATTTCACTAAAAACTACCTCTAAAGTGAACCTAAAATTAATCGCTGATGGTTTTATAAACACAGAATCATCACCAACCAATCCAAGCTCAACTCTGAAAAACTCTTCTCGCGCGACGCTCGCGGACAAACAGCCAAGCGAGCGCACAGCACAGCAGGTCGAGCGCGCGAGCAGAGAAGGAACTGAGCGCGAGGGAGACCGGTTTTGAGCGCGCACGTGTTGTCTCACTGCGCGCTCGGATGTTAGTAAATTGTCATATATTCACCTAATCTGATCTGTGTTATATGGTGCTAATAACTCAAATTCAACAAAGTTTAAGCAAATGTGTTCAAAACCTTGTTAAAACATGATGATAACATGTGGAAAAATGTTTTAAGAATAATAATAAAAAACAAAGGTTGTTTTTGAAGAATTGATCATTCACATTTTTTGCTTTTTATTCAATTTAAAACTATTCTTTAAACAATCACCTGTCTTGAAAGCTTCCAAAATACATCAGGGAGACTCTATTTTTCAAAATTCTCCCCTTCAGGGCTCGGGCACCGGCATAAGTGCACCCTCCTACCTGATAGTGTGTGGCCTGCTACTGTAAAAAAGTTTGACTGCCCTGCTCTTTATAATAATCAAGTGGATTTAACATGAACAAAAACAACTGAGGAATATTCAAAACTTTCTTTCCCACACAAAGACACACTGTAATTGAAAAGAGTTAGGGTTAGGGCGGAGCTGGGCATCGTGAGACCCGTGGGCCGCATCCGTCTCTTCAGATCTTCCAGACTGATCCACGGTGGGTTCTTTAAGGCACACCTCGCTGGTCGGTTTATTAGCAAATGTATTAGTTGAAATAAATAATTGCCAACCCCTGGATTAGGGTTATATCTCATGCTGTTTGCAGAAAAAAGACCTGTTAGGGTTACAAATCCCCAGCCAGACTTAGGCTCAGCGTTGAGGTTCCTGTGGTACCTGCGTATGGCGACAGTCAGGGCCTCAGGGGACGTGGCACATGGACAGATGACCTCCGGCCTCAGACCATAAGACTGGAACACGTTCAGGAAGGCGTCGCACGACGACACAGACCCTGACAGTAAACAGTGGATGAAAACATTGACGAAACAAAAATACTGACTCTACCTACATGTGGACTTTGTGGAAGAGAAGTCACTTACATGGATTCGCCCCATCAGCCACTATAAGCATTCGTATCGATGACAAGTTGATGTCCTTCTGATCCTTGTGAGCCATCATGGCCCAGTGAAGGTCTCTGCATTTCACCAAGGCCACACGGGCTGTAAGGAGAGAACCGTGAGCAATTAGGAGCGTTCACAGGTAACATGAATAATATCACAGATCTTGGTAAAAATCAATCAGGTCTTTATTTATAGAGCAGTTTTTATTCATGGGGGAGAACACGAAGTCTGATAAAACAGGAGGCGATGGAAAAACTATTGATCTAAACCAGACAAAACATGGTTAATTGTGTTACGTTTGCCAGAGAAAAACAATTATTGTTGATGATGAAGAGGAAACAGTAAGCTGAAAAGCATTTATTCTTAAATCTGGGTAAAAGATAAGCATCACGATAAGCAACGATAAAAAGAAGTTAATAAATAAATCAGAACATTAGTTAAATAAGAAAATTAAACAGAGTGGAAAGACCGTTTTACTAAATTTATTGGTTAATTAATTAACTAACCAATAAATTCATTATTCATTAATCAGTGCAAAAAAACAGCATAAATAAGTTAATATAAATATTTTAAAATTAATACAACGCCAAAGTAAAGATGCAGTAAAACTACAGATGTATTCAACTTTACATAATCTTAATCTTAGATCATTGACTCCTAAAAGACTGGGCTACACGCTAAACCAAAACAAAAAGAAATAAAACCACGTCTTCTGCTTGCTTTTAAAACTATCAGCACCCTCCACTGCTTCCCGTCAGTCACATTGTGTTGCTTTGGGACTGATCCAAACAACCGAGGAGTAAAGTCACCTCTTATGTGTTGATGGCACCCCCTCAATTCAGCAGCCACCCATCACCTCAAAACACTGCAAAAATAGATCTAAAAATAAGTAAAATGTTCTTAAAGTTAGTGTATTTATACTTGATTTGAGCACGTAAATAAGATTATTTGCCAATGGAATGAGTATTTTGACCCCTAATATAAGATAATTAGACATCCTGCACTTGAAATAAGACGATGGAGATGAATTGTTCCTATTTTAAGTGAAAAAATCTTATTCCATTGGCAAATTACCTTATTTACCTGCTGGAATCAAGGACAAATGCGTTAATTTTAAGAACATTTTACTTATTTTAAGTTCTGCTTTCGCAGTGAAGGATATAGGAGGAATCTGGAGAAAGTGCTTAGCAAGGCTCCGACAAAGATGAGACGGAGTCTGATGCAGTATTTAAGTTCTAACAAACTAATCAGTCCAAACTGGACCAGAGCGCTTAGTGAGCACAAAGGATTGATTCTAGCCTGTTTCAGGCACTCCAGATAACCCAAATGATGTCTGTTGTTACCCCGTCTGCTCAGAGTGGTTTAATGACCAACAAGGGGCCGACTCAGGAGCAGGCAGGAGCTCGTAACGCTAACGCTGATTGGTGTCTGCTGTTCAGACACCAGTTTGCCAAAAGGAGGTCGTTCCACCACTTAATTGTATACTTTCCTTTACATAATCCTGTGCCATTTACAATCACTGTAAATTTTTAATTATTACATACAAATCACTTTAAACAGATTAACTAAACAGAAACCACCCCCCCCTCCCAAAAAAAAAACTACAAAACTGCACAAACATGAACTAAAGGAAAAGAAAACTGGCTGAACCTTTGTGGGTGTGAACCCTCTGCACCCAGGACATGGGACAGGCTTTCATGACGGCGTACGGCACCGCGATGGTGTGAATTCTGTTCATAACGCTCTGCAAGACAAATAAAAGTACACACAAACAGTTTTAATTATCAGTCTGACCAAAAAGGTGAAAACCGCCTCGTCAGGATAAACGAGCTGCAACCAGCCTCACCGTTAAGACGCCGTGCCACAGGCCCATGTCCTTCTTGCAGTCCAGCACATTGACCAGCGTCTCTCCTGAGATGGAAACATCAAGTTTTAGTTCAGATACATAAACAAATAAAAAAGGATGAACAGAGTCATATGTTGGACACAGCCCTTACCTTCACAGTAGTTACAGGCCTGAGTCAGGGCTTGACAATGCGTCAGCATTGCTATCTTGGAAACGGCCACTCCCATCACTGTTCCCTCCTTACTCGCTTTATACTTTTACAGAAAGAAACAGGTGAACAAATATCAGTCTGATACATCAACCAAGTGGAAAAGCACCAGTTAACCTCAAACTCAAAATTATACTCCTAATTTAAATGAAAAAAGCAACTATTTAGACTGTCTTGGAACATAATTTTCTTCCTCAGAACATTTCAGGCAATCGCTTAGACTCGTAACATTAGAATAAATTATCTTGTGTAAATTAGTCCAGAATGTGCATAAATCATTTTTTTAAACCAGTCAGGACTGCATTTCATTGTGAGGTCCTGTGCTTAGAGTACCTCTATGTAGGCTGTGTCAGTGTTGGCAGTGGGAATGTGCGGCTGCCAGTCTTTGGATGGTTTGGTTAGGTACTTTGTGTCCGTGACAACCCATCTCATCCTTGGCCATCCTGGAAAACAGCCCGAAACACAAGGCAGATACATAAAGACACTTGCAGATAGAAAAAAACAATTGAAGTGGGCATCGTTGAAGCTTTAATCTGACAATATCCTCTTTAAAACCTCAGAGCAGAGCAGAAACGTCAACATAACACCGCCGGGTGATGCAACATGTACCCATTCTGGTCTGTTTTGTATATTCCACTACAAAAAACAGAAGAAGAAAACTCCTGGTTGAAGCACTGGCGAAGGCAGTTTATGTTTGCTGACCTTTGAACTGGACGATCTCCCCATTTTGCGTCTTGGGCAGCCCTTTGAGGCACACCTCGCTGGTCAGCGCCAAACTCACACCACAGCTGCCCAGCAGGAAGCCAATCTGCTGGCTGCCTGCATCCTAACAAGGAGAATGGGCAAAGATTTAAAGACAAGCTGATCCACTGATTGCTAAACAGAGGGAGGAAGGACAAAAAAAATCCAAAACAACTAAGGCTCTGAGTAAAAAATATCTCTAAAAGCATCTTCTACACCTTACATAATTACACCAACCTAGTCTTAAGGAGTGTAGTTTATTTGAGGACCAGTATTTACCTGACGTGACAGCGGTACCTCGATGGGGACAGGAATGACTTCCGCCAACAGACAGCCATAAAAAGCCACCCAGAACATTCCTGGGTCACTGTTTGGATACACCAACGCCACCTGGGAACCAGAGACATTGTTTTGCTTTTTTGACCCTTTTAAACTTTACATAGTGCTTAATCAGTATCTGTGGATCTCTTACTCGATCTCCAGGTTGTAGGACGGGCTCAGTCTTAGTCCCCAGTTTATTCAGTAGCGTATAGGCCAGCTTTAAACTGCGACTCCACAGTTTGCCTAAAGGAGAACATCGATTTGTTATTGGTGACCGTTGAAAAGGCCCCATAGCTACACACAGGTGTTATTCTATAAGGTTTATACAGGATTGAGTAACTCTAATTTAATGCTTTTAATGCTCTTTTAATGCTCTTAGAAATTTTAATGCAATCAACAAGTACCCGACTCTCCTATATATCTATATATATATATATAGGAGAGTCATGGGTACTTGTTGATGGCTGTGTTCAAACACCAGAGCACCTCCGCATGCAGTGTTGCATTGGATTCAAATGTTGTTCGAAGGCCGTCTGATTTCCTGACGTTAGCGGCAGTAGAGCTTGCTCCAGCTGCTGCTGTGCTGTTTGTGCTGATTGCGGTAGCTACTGCTGACGTGACTGCGTTGGTTACAGAAAAGTTACTTAACATTGTTGACTGTTGTCTGCCCCTTGCAGCTGATCTGCGGCTGTCTGACTTCATGTGAGATCGTAAAGCATTGACTCCCATTGTGCAAAAGTTCATTTTTTATTTTTTTTTTACAAACACGGCAAAATCCTTCGTCATCTTTACCGTCAACAGGCTGCAGCCATGTCCCCAATTCCTCGTTTTCCACCAACTTTTGTTGAAATTTGCATTTTCCCATTTTCTAAATCTTTCACCGCCTCGAGCTTCCTTTCCGAACATCGTAAAAACATACGGCTTTACGAACAACCAGAAGCAGTTCAGTCTGTTCGCAAACACGCGGAATCAGTTATATCTGATATAATAAATCTGACCAAACTGTTTTAATGAATGTATTTTTTTTAGAAAAAAAATAAGTCATTTTAAATGCCACCGATAATTACATTTAATGAATTTTTATGCCAATTAAGGTCTTAATTTAAAATAATTTAATGATATGATATTTAATGACCTGCGGAAACCATGTTCTACTCAGACCTGTAAACATCTACAGTGCCTTCACTTTTTTCTTTTACTTTTTCTTAAGTTAAAACCACAAACTTTCATGTATTTTCTTGGAGTTTGATTTAACTGAATTACTTATTATAACAGTGCAACCCATTACATGGGTTAAGGTTACTGTAAAAAATGTGCTCATAAAAGTCATTTTTGAAAATGTAAATGAGTAGAAGTGCATAGATTTAAATCACACATGGCTGGGAAATCTGCATGTGATCTGTGAGGATAATATATGAAATTGTTCAATATTTCCACAACATGAGTAAGAATAAACTTAAAATCATGTCATGGGCCCAGCCATACTGTGAATGTCGAATGATTGCTGGAGACGCCAATAATTTCCACTGAGGTTCATGTGTGTAACTTGACAAGAGCAGAAAAAATGAAGATGAATATTTTTTAAAGGCACTGGGAGCTTCTGATCTACTGTATAAATAACTATAAATAATCAACTGGGAGCAAAGATTGAACAGCCGACTGTTATAATGTTTCTGGTATGAACACTAACCATATGTGAGCGTGTAGAGGGGCTTGCCGGTGATATCCAGGGCAGTGAGGGCAGGGCTCTTAGCCTGGGTGGCCCCCCAACGGGCCAGAGCGGCCTGCAGGGCAGGAGGCCAGTTGCTGACCACGCCCAGAGGCTCCCCCTTCACTGGGATGATCTGACGTCCCTCGGGCTTCGGGGTGTTGGGATCTGGCCGTGGAACTGGACATAAAAAGAGACGGGGAAACAATTAGTTGATGGTCAGAAAAGCGTGATGGAACAACTTGCTTTTTCAGAAGATAAGAAAAAAGGTTTGGGGACATTTAAAAAAAAAATTAAGCCATTACCCGGCTAAAAGCAGATTTTTAGGCTCAGCATAAAACAGCATTTCTTAATGTTTGCGGTGATCAGGGTGGCCATAAAAATGAAGACAAAAGCTGATAAAACGACACTATTGCAAAACTAACTTTGACAACTAGGGGTGGGCAAAATAATCGTTTTCGCGATCTACTGCATCGATTCTTGACGCCAAGTATTCATTATTAATATAAAAAAATAAAATTGCATGAATGGTTGTCGAACATCAGCAAAAAACAAGTGTAATACAACTTCATTGGTTTAAAGGACCACTGAGGCCATGTAAACGGCACTGATTATCTTTATTTTGTTATTTTAAGTTTTATAAATCCTAAGCACTTTTTGTCAGTGTGTCCACTCCAGTAATAGTAATATTTGTTTTCATGGCAATACCTCCAAAAGTCGTTTCTATAAATACAGCTATGTATGAATTCAGTTTCTTTCAGTTATGTATCAATTGAAGACACCATCCAGATCATACACAGCCAGTCAGCCACTGGTAATGGCTGTATTTTTTCTAAATGTGTTCAGTGAAAATATCGCAATGCATCGCGATACATAGCAATAATTCAAGTATCGTGATGCATAGTGATAGAATCGGATCATGGCATGTGAATCGTGATTCGAACTGAATCGTGACTTCTTTGGTAATACCCACCCCTATTGACAACCCAACATGACTAAAGAGCCTTGTTACATCTCCAAGGTAGATGTGTTTTTTTGTGCTAATTCTTTGTCCTGTGCTATGCTCCACCTTCTTCAGGATGCGGGTGTGGTTTCCAGAGTCCAATGCAATCAGCAATCGCCTGTGTCCTATTTAAAGGCTGTGATCCTGCACCTCAGTGCCACTTGCCTGTCTTACCACCTCTTGCCTATGTCATCAGTGCAAATGCCTGTTTTGTCTATTTTTATGTACACTTGGTCAGACTGCGTTGGTAGGGGAGAGCTGCCTTTTGGTTTAACCCCAGTTTTCTCCTGTTTATGTGATTGTTAGGTTTAGGTTAGTTTATAGGTTTGTGGGTTTTTTTTTGCTTTCATGGTTGTTAGGTAAGTTCTTCTTTTATTTTCTAGTTAGGATTGTTTTGTTTATGTTGACCTGGGCTCTCCCTGAAGTTTTAACCGTCTGAATTGTAAATAACTTAAATACTAGTACTAAATAAATATTTAAAAGATAACTGTGCCTCCTCAGTCCACTTCTTTATTTTATGTCCGTCCCATATAACCCCTAGACCTAGCCAACATGACTAAAGAGCCTCTTTTTCTTGACCAGACTCACCTTCTACAATCTCCTCCGTGTCGTCGAGGAAGAATTCGCTGAGCGGGGGCCGTTTGGGTCGCTTGAGTGTGTTCAACAGCTGCTGGATCTTGGTGGACACCCGGCTGCTGACCGGCACGCCTGGACAAACACCAAGAAACGGTCACGAACCCGTGCAAACGACCAAGAAGGAAACACACATGCAGTTCTGCCGCTACACATCTCTACCGCGCGCGCGCGCACACACACACACACACACACACACACACACACACACGCAGAGCCCTACGCTCTAGCACAGTCAGCGTCAGAATCAGCAGCAGGAAGGAGTCGAAAGGGAAAATTTCAAACAGGAGGAGACACAAAGAGATCGGACGACTTTTAGGAGAAACCAAATACAGGAAGATCGCTACCTCTAAGCCTAAGACACCAGACAAACATTTAAAAAAAAAAAGAGAGATGCTGGAAAGCAAGCTGATGTGGGCCTCGTCAGCATCCCTCCCCCTTCCCCGGGTTCGTTGTATATTACCTTTTCTTTTTCCTTTTTTTAAATCAAAGGCAAGACAGGGACAGGATTAATGGACCCAAAAGAAAGAACACAAAACATCGGTCATTAGCACCGTTCACCACACTGTCAAATCATTTTGCCGGTGAGCTTAGATCAACATTTATTTACATTCATTTAGAACCACTTTGTCAAAGAAAAAAAAAGGAATAAATCACTTCCCCATAACTATTAAAACATGGTAATAGTTTATCCCACAACCTAAAAAGGAAGAACCAGATGACAGTAACCCCAAGTTCCACATTTAGACGGTTGGATTTTTGACCCCATTTTAAAATCAGAAAACAGCCATTTGTACACATCCTGGCTTGTGTGAGAGTACCGTCAGCGGTGTCCAGCATGCTGGAGCGGCTCTGCCCGCGGCTCATGCCCCTGATAGCTGGAGGAAGGTCCACTCTGGACCCTCTTTCCTGTGGAGTGGAGGAAGTCACATCTGGGGGGACGCTGTTTTCTATTGGGGGGGAGATCAAAAGGAACCATCACTGACCAAATCTTATCAATAGATCCGAACCGTCAGGTCCAAGGCGTACCTATGCGTGTGTGGGCCAGGACGTCAGCCAGCACCGAGGCCCCAGGCTGAAGCTGGGGCAGAGGCTGTGCCTTGGGCTCTCCATGGGAGAGGGTGGAGGAAGCAGACGAGGATGTGGAAGAGCTTTGGACGGAGCGGTTGATCCAGTAATCGGGGCTCTGGAGGGTCTGGGCGAGCACGGCGCTGAGCGCTGCCTTTCTGCGCAGCGAGCCTTCATCCTCTGATGCAGAGGATGTGTCTGCGAACCATAAAAAACACGCCACACATTTTTTTCAGGTTCTTTGAATTTGCAGGGCCTCGCAAACAAATATTCACACCCTTTGACACTGAATGGTGTTTTCTTTTTTTATATATTTGTTAGAAATAAAAATAGTGTACATATTTTTAAACTACCATTTTAGCAGTTCTAGCTGTAAGACTTTTGTCTCTACCGGCTCTTTTAGACATCCATTTCCTGTCCTGCCACAGGTGAATAGTGGATTTAGTCAACGGCTTTAACTGGGCCTTTCTAGCACAGGAACGTTTGTTCAGAGCCACTCCATTGTAGCTCTGGTTGTATGTTGGGGTTGTTGTCCCACGTCTCAAACCAAGTACCGTATTTTTCAGACTATGAGTTGCACTTTTTTTCTGTGGCAAGGATTTTGACACTTACGATCATAGAAGCTCACAACTCCTATCCTCAAAGCTCTACACTGGCTTCCCGTTGTTTACCGCCTAAATTTTGGTACTGACCCTGTTAATGGCCCCTCAAACCCATGTTAGGGCGAAGGGGAGCCAGGTCCTTCCAAGCTGTCACACCCAGACTGTGGAATGCACTACCACTTTAGCTCAGTGGATGATTTAAAAAAAAAAAACAACTAAAAACATCATTTTTTAAGCAAGCATTTTAGACTCACTTTCCTATGACTATGTATCTTGTCTATATTTTTTTCTATTTTGTGCTGTTTTGTATTTTATCCCTTGTACTGTAAAGCACTTTGTGACTCCTGTCTGAGAAAGGTGCTATATAAATAAACTTTACTTACCACAGTTTCACAGTATGGCCAATCCTGCGACTTGTAGTCAGGAGCGACTTTTGTTTTTCCCCTCTATGACGCATTTTTTGACTGACGTGACTTATATTACGGAGCGACTTATCGTCCGAAAAATACGGTTATTTTGTAGGCGTTAACAGGTTTTCTTACAGCCCTGCTACCCGGCCTTCAGTGTGATGTGCAGGGTTAGCTTTCCTACACACGTAGCATTTTGCATGTGGGCAAAAAGTTTACATGTTGTATCATCTAACCACGTTTGCAGTGTCCTCCACTTCACTTTAAGGCAAACTGAAAATAGGTTTTCCTTCGGCTTTCCTTCAATAATGACTTCCTTCTTGCCACTCTCCCAAAACTTCAACACTTATGTAAAAAAGTTAGGAATAGAAACCACGGGTTAGGTTGACAAATTTATCCACCGTTGCCAATTTCTGTTTATTTTAAATCAGAGCGTTTATTAGAGTGGTCACCTGAGTGAAGTTGGCCACCCCACCCTCTTCAAATCAGACAAAATTGGTGCCAAACGTTTGTGCTATGTTTGTGCTGGTTTGTGCAGCAAAGATTTTCGTTTGTGCCGCTATCATTTTAAAGATATAAACAAATGTTTTTAGAGGTAATCAAAGGTCAACCAGCCCCCCCACCTTCTTCAAATCAAATGAAATTGGTGGAGTGGTCCCCTACACACTGACACCTGCGGGAATATATTCTCACTGACCAAAACAGGACCTTCCCCTTTAACCCTAGTTTGAAGGGACTGAATGGGTTTGGATTGAACTTCCCTGTCCTCTCAGGTCTTCCAACCCCTAACTGTGTGTTTAGTGTTAACCTTACCTGGAGGTGTGCAGTTATCTATGGGAGACTGGACAAAGTACGAGCGCCTCTTGGTCGGCATAGGCAGTGCCATCTTCTCTTCTCTGTGTTTGGCCAGAGCTGCCTGCACAGCTTCCGTGTGGATGTCTGGACAGCAAGAACAAACAGATTATCAGCTATGATCATGCATTTATGGTTTCTCTTTTGCTGGACACGTGTTTGCAGCGTTTTTGCTAGAACGGTGAGCTGTGGACCTGATCGGTAGCGCTCATCCCTGGCCCCTCCACTGCGATGTGCACGATGGTGTCTGGAGGCTGAAGACGTGGAGGGGCCCGGGGCCTCGGGACTCGGGCTGGGGTCGGCACTGTGGCTTGGGGAAGGCTGTACATCTGGCAGAGAAAGGTCCGCTTCTAGAAAACAAAGGCATTGAAGTGAATATCAGAACGTGTAGGACAGCAATGGAAAAAAATATATACAACAAGCTAAACTTTATCAATTCAATTCCTGCTATTTGTACCAAAACTTTGCGTTTTCTTAACTCCCCCTTTCCATTCTGTCAGAGTTTCTTGTCCCGTTGTATATTGATTTATATCCCATGGTAGCTACATAGTCTCATTAATTATGGACATAAATAATTAAATATAAGAAAACTTGTTTCTTAAATTCTGTTCTACATTATTTTCCAAAGCCTTGATTATGACCTCTGATTAAACCAAAATGACCTCTTGCTAATAGACGATACTTATTAGAGTCACACACCCACTTCCTTCCTGAAAAATATGAGCAAACAGGGTTTCTACAAGTTGTTTTAAGTACTATAAGATTTTTGTAAGATGATTACGATTTAAAAATAAAACCTAAATCAAAGGTGAAAAGTAGCTCAACAACTTAGTTACTTAATGATTTCAATCAAATTAATCTGAATATAGGTTAATTTGATCGCAGTGAAAAACAGGTTAAATTAATTTAACAGATTAATGTAAATTGGTGTTTTGAAAATGTGATTTAGTGCCTTTACCCCTAGGTTACTTAGGTTATTTATTCGACGTTTTATTAATTTATTTATAATGTGTATTTATTAGATTACTTGAATTAATATTTTTATTATTTGTATGTAGTTATTGCCATTTCATCTCCATCTATTAGTAACTTACAAACGTATGACTGAATTGAAAATCTTATTAATGCTTAAAATTAAGATAATTTAAGACTTTTTCCTGACTCCAGGCCTTAAAATAACCCTGAATTTCAACTTTTGCTAGCTAAAAAAAGCCCTTTTCAAATCAACCAAATCTGCAAAAGTATGAAATGGTGAAGGAGTGGCGTGCCCAGCACCCTTACAGCACAAGGACAGGAAACACACTTGCTTTGCATACTCCCATAGCAACGTCCAGGCAATAATAATAACAGAGCCTGCTTTGGTAATGGCGAGTGATGCAGTTTATACTTTTAATGGAGTAGATGTAACAGGCCCTGTATCTTGGACGCCTTTGAGAATAAAATGAACCTAAAGAGAAGCAAAGCTTCCTATTATCTGCCCTGACATTGAAGGCATGCTGTAAATCACACAACAAAGAGCAGCGCTTATTTAAAGAAATAGGCTTCAACTTTTAACAGCACTCATATCTAGATTTACTTAAGTCTCGCCATTGACTTTGGGCAAGGATATTCAGCAAGAATAAAACGCCTGCACAAGCTAAATGAGGCCCAGGATAACCTAAAAAGGAAAACGAGTTCAGTGCTTCTCTTTACACCACTTACACTGACGTATCAAAACGGACATTTTTTTTCCATGCTGCTGGTAATGTGGTGCAATTCTCCCAGAGGAAATGACACGCTTGTACGCAGCAGCTAAGAAAAGACAGTTAGCAGATCAGATGTCTAATCAGCAAGTCTCATCATAGCACGAGGAAACTCGTACTTTACTCCCGTTGCCTTTCTTGGCCAGGATTCCCATGAAAAAGAGTTTATTTTTTTTTACCTGAATGGGATCTTCCTCATAAAATAAAAGCTTTAATTAAATAGGATAAATGGTGAATCATCAGTAATGGCAGTTTGCTTATACCAGGGATCTGCAGTCTGAGGCTCCTGAGCCACATGCACCTCTTTAGGGCCTCCACAGTGGCACTAATATTACAGAAATGAAGGTAATGATGGACTAGACTACAGGTTTTTCTGTGCGTCATCATGCACCATCTGCAATTATGTATAAATATTTTCAAAACATGTCTTTCTTTGTTGCAAAACCTAAAAAAAAAAATTAACAATTTTTTTCATTCGCCATAATTTCTTTTTCTTAAAGTTAGGTACTTATAAAACCTGATAAGTTGATTGAATGAAGGAATAATTTATTTCAGACAATCCAGTAAAACATTAAATTCAACACAAACATTACGTATAAATATAGAATTATATAATACGTATAAATAAGTGATCATGTCTTAAAATGGGTATGAAGAAGTGAAACTTATTTAATCGTACCCCATCTCCTTCCTATAGTCTTTAACACCAACAATCTTCCTTATTCCTGCCATAGTTATTAGTCCATTCTACTCCAAAGCTAACAAATAAACCATTATAGTGTACTTATAAACATATATATATATACAGTTTGTTTTATTTTGAATCTTTTGAGTCTCTAGATAAATTTAGAAGTGAGGGGCAACATGACTGCACAGTAAAAGTTGCCGCCCCCTCCCTCCTTGGGCTGCTTAATGCTAAAAATGAAAAACGCAATGACAATTCTGGACACTAGGGGGCCAGAGAAACCCAGAAATTACTTTGGACTAAAAACGACAACTGATTTAAAGGCATAAGGAAGATCTTTTTTATACATTAACTCAACAAGAAAACCAAAAGTTGCTTTAAGTAAATAACTTGGGAAGTTTTAAGCAATTATAACAACATTTTAACCTTTCAACTTGGTGAAATGAGTACTTCGTGAGTCCTCTGTTGCAGTTAAATCGAGTTTTTGCCTCAATAACAACAGAGTGGTTGGAACAGCACTTTGAAGCAAGGCCGGCTCCGATGTGACGCGAGGAAATGCAAAGAAGGAACAAATGAAGACGCGGTCTTACTTGGCAGCAGAGGGATGTAGGAGGCCAGCAGCTTGGCTCTCTTCTTCTCATAGCCCTTCTGGGTGATGTCACCTAGGAGAGAGGACAGCAACATCACACGGCCACGTTAGTCACAATTACCACGCAAACACAACACAACTGCACACACACGGGCCCCTCTTCTGATTCACACAAGGATTTTGCTTCAGCCGACACATTTACAACAGCTGAGTCACTTTATTAACTCCACCACATGTTGCCAGCTCCACCACATGTTGCCAGCTCAGTCTAATTACAGCCACGCAAACAGATAACACCATTGTGAGGCTCCACATTAGCCGCTGTGAACAAACGCGATTAGAAAACGATCGGCTCCTCCAGGCTACGACATCCGGAAAGTGGAAGAGGGCGGTTCCAGGCAGAGAGCCTGCTTCTGCATTTCAGGTGTCAGCACGCAACCGTAACATTCAGCTCACTGGATGCAAACATCTGACCCAGACCGGAGTGCCGGCTCTGCCTTTCAGCACAGATGAAAACCAGATGACTTATTTAATGGTGACATCATCACCTCGGTGTTTACCAATAACATCGCCATCACATGGTCATCTAATACTGCACAGCCCTAATGACGGCAGCTTTTAGAAACTCTCAAGAGGCAACCTAAGGGTCTACAGATTGATATTTAAGCTGGCCGTGCTAGTCGCTTTGCTTTCGTTTATTATTTCTTTGCAACATAAAAGAAAAATGTAACACATAGCAAAGAATGCAAGTACCAAACGGAGTAAAAACATTGCACTAATTAAGGCGCCACTGTACAATAACATAAAACACGACGCCGCAAAAACTGGTGGCGCTAACCATGACCTAAAATGTCGACTAATCAAAATATTAGTAAAAACCTGCTTTGTGCAAACTGGTCTGTCACACAAACAACAGGGCTTTGCCGCTAACACAAATAATTAACATGTCTTCACGACAAGATGACTAGAACCCCACCACCACCCCCTGACTTTTATTTTGTTTTTAAATAGCTGTTCTTACATTTTCTTAATCAGAAATCGTCTTCAAATCTCTCAACTGTGCATCTCCAGCAGAAATCAGAGCTGGCCTGGGAGAATCACCAACCTATTCAATCCTTTATCTCTTCCAGCGCCCTCCCTCTCCCTCATTCGGCCTTGGGCCTCTCACCGCTCAGGACTCGGCACGGCAGAAAGCGACAGAGGCACGACAAAGTCCACCTCTCCAGTACCCCCCAAAACACACAGTTTGCTTGTGCAGCAAACATGCAAGAAAAAACACGCCCTGCCCCAGCTAACCAACACGCCCCTTTTGCAAACACCAACAAACGCTCCGGTCCCCTACACCGCGGTTCTGCAACCAATAGGCTTTCCTCCGTCTCAACCCGGACCCCAACTCCCACAATGGCCAGAGGGAAGAGTCCTCTCAGCGGTCCCCAGAACCACAAATCAAGGAAGTCAAAGCACGTTTGTGCGTGAGGGTAGGGTGGGGGGGACGGACACATGCTGAGGGCCATGGGTGGGGAATAAAATGTCGTCTAGTGTTTGAAACATCAGTGGAAAAGGGAAAGGGAGTGCAGCGTGCCAAGAGTTCAGCAGGCAGAAAAGCAGGGAGGTGGGATGCATCAACGCCCATCGGAGAGTCTCAGATAGTGCTTATTCACAAAGCTTTCTGGTTACTATCCACTGGAGTCTGGGATTCGTCTGGATGAGCCGCAGCGTCGTGAAGGAAACTCCCCATGAATGCAGTCCGTGGATCCCCGGTGTGCGCTGGCGCTGAGTTATCCAGACCTGCAACTTCAGACTCTCGCAGGGTTTCACAACAGTGAAATCATGAGAAATTGAGGAAGAGGGAGGGACAGAGGGTGGGGGGGGGGGGGGTGAAGTTCTGCAGTGAGCGACTGAGTGCATTGGTTCACTTCTGTCTCATTCAAAAAGGGAGGCCAGCATTCAGCTCGGTGTTTACCCCTGGGTGCACACATTCAGGAGGAACACACCAACAAATGCACGTTTCTTCTTCTTCTGTTCCAGCCCGCTTAGAGGTCGGTTGTGTTGTCGCACACATTCACATGATGGAGCCATCTATCAGCAGCGAATAGATCACAGCGGACTGGAGCGTCATTGTTGTTGGAGATGGGGGGGGGTCACAGAAAGCCCGGTTCCCGAAGCGCAAGCGGCATCATCGAAGGGGATAAAAGGCGGGAGAGATGGAAAGGCGGCGGTGGAGGGCGGTCATTAACGCTGACAGTAGAGTCTTTGTTGGTGCGGGGCACAACAACAGGCACGGATTGGCACGGCCGCGCCGGCTCTGCAGCTGACAGAGGAAGCTGAAGGAGTCCGGCCTGAAAGAGTGACTGTAACAGCTGACTGCGGACAGAAGAAAAAAAGCTGCGCGCGTTGAGAGCAAGACTGTGGCGTTTTTCGGGTTGAGAGCGTGAGCAAAACAGTACAGTAACTGTGCGCGTGTGTAATCTGAGGTCAGGGGACAGGATATGAACATTACCCCACCCAACGTGCACGCTGCCAAAAAAAAAAAAAACAAAAAAAAAAAACAGTCTCCCTGTGCCTGTCTGGAGCAAGAGGAATGTGCTGATTGGAAAACGCCGGGCCGACGGCGATGGCCAACTGGACGAGAGAGCCGGTGCGATGGCCAAATGATTCCCCCGAGCTGCGGCGAACGGGTGTGCAGGAGTGTGTGTGCGCAGCTGGTGCAGGTTAAAGGTGCAGCACAGCGAGAGGAATGACTGCTGCTGCAGGCCAAGAGGTCAGAGGCGTACAGGCCTTTTTCTGCCTGAGAGTGTGTGTGCGTGTCAGATCGAGACTGAGCCTGACCTGCTTAACTTCAACCAGCGTTATCAGTTCACATGGGACCAAATTTGTCAGATACAGAAATGTAATAACCTGTTAATTAACTAGGATCGGCCTTTACTGGCCAATACAGGATTAAAAATTCCCTTTTTTCTTAATGGCCGCAACGCAAGACAAATACGCTGCAGCAAGCGCAACCAGGGTTAGTTTACAGGTCCACGAATATGAAAGAACTACAAGATTATCTCCGTTTATGTCAATGACATTTATCTGAAGAGTATTAAGGTCAAAAAATTGCATCAAAGTGGACTGAAGATGGCGGGAAAGCCTAGATTTGATGCATTTAGTGAATAGAAGAAAAGATTTCTAGTGATTGAGCACCCAGTCACAGATAAGGGGAAACTGTCTTTGTGCATCCGTACAACCCTGGCTTTAAAAATGTCTATTCACCAGCCTTGTTTAAGCAGGCTGGGTGCAGCAACGCTTTCCGAGCTCATATGAGACAGCAGAGCTTTGACCTTCTGACTCCTCCTTTCAACTGCAGCCATAGGACCTCTGACCACCAGCTAGCTCTGAAAGAGGCCTGATCCCCTCTCAGCTGACCGTACACGGCCACAGAGGGGGTAAACAACCCCAACGCAAACACCTATTAGGGCTGAACAATTAATCGCATTTTCAATATAATCGCGATTTAAAAAAAACGCAATTTCCAAATCACAGAGTCTGCAATTTTTGGCTCTGTAACAATTAGTGAATTAGACACGTCCATTAGGTGTTGGTAAAACTTTTAAAGTGGGTTTGCCTCCACATGGAAGGGAAGACAGTTGCAGCAGTGAGATAATCTAATTTTATTACTTGTTTTAGAGTTTATATAATCATACATAGCATTAAGTTCTGGTCAATCAGTTTAATACATAGACTTGTTTGTTGGTTGCACTTTATGTTCAACAAGGATTGATGTCAACTTTAATGTTTCTATTAATCAGAATATTGTTCAAGAGAACAGCTTTTAGTTGATTTGGACATCAATCCTTGTTGAACATAAAGTGCAACCAACAAACAAGTCTATGTATTAAACTGATTGACCTGTACTTAATGTTATGTATGATTATATAAACTCTAAAACAAGTAATACAATTAGATTATCTCACTGCTGCAACTGTCTTCCCTTCCATGTGGAGGCAAACCCACTTCAAACATTTTAATGACACCTAATGGACGTGTCTAATTCCCTAATTGTTACATAGGCAAAAATTGCTGACTCTGCGATTTTGAAATTGCGTTTTTTTAAAATCGCGATTATATTGAAAATGCGATTAATTGTTCAGCCCTACCACGCAAGCACCTATCCCGGTTACACCAACATATAAACCAAGCTAAAACACACTCACACATTTTTATCTTTTATTTAGATCACCATACCCTGCAGCGACTCATCCTGGGGTCCAGATATTCAACATTAAACTACACAACAAACACAAACAAAACACATAAAGGCTTTTTTATAAATCATGTTATCAACCCCCCCCTAATATGGATACATTCCTGATGACAGATCCAGCGCTGGAACAGTTTGGTTTGTATAAATTAGACGCACAGATAGGAGGATCTGGGCCGATATTAACATAGACGATAACCGATATTCACCGATATTCACCGATATTCTTCTGTCTTCCACCGCCTGAACTAGGTTAAGGGGGCATCCTAGGACAGAGCTGACCTTCCTGATGAGCTTATCTGACCGCTTCCTCTCAGCTGTAGATAAGCTGCTGCTCTGACATATTGCACAATAGGAAATGGCTGATGTCACCAAAAAAATGTCTTAAGGATTATTGTTTATTATATTTCTCTAGTATCATGCAGCCCTAGTCCCTGTTGTCTAAAACACTAAAATAAGCCCCGACAAAAAGATTCAAGATTATCATTTGCTCCGTGTGTCAAAGAGGACTTTGAATGAATTTAGTAGCTTTACATGCAGATTACACTAAATAAAGAAATGAGAGCTCCTTCTCCAACGCTTATCAACAATAGTTAGGACAAGGATTTGGTGTTTTTTTTTTCCCGACCAAACAAAGTGATAAAAGAGCGGTTCACAGCCAAAAGCCCAACAACATGACCTAATATCCTGAAAACAAAGCAGACAGGAGAGTCTGGCCTGGAAAGTTAGCGCTCACGTTCTCCACAGGCACACAAATCGGATCAATGGCAGCAGAGCACATTAGAGAGCAGAAGACTGATGTGGGAAAGATCCATTAGAAATCATCTGACTAGCCTTCCAGCACTCTCACAGTCATGGTAAATTGACAAGAAGGCACCGAGTCATACGTTTGAGCTTCTCTGTAAGGATGTTTAAACTACATGAAGTCCTCCCATCAGGAGGGGGAGGGGGGGAGGACAGGTGATATCAAGGTAACACAGCAGATAACACGATTCACCATGGCAAGGGCAGGAAATAAGAAGCCTGGAAGTGCGCATTGCCCACAAGTGGAATTAGAAATCTTTAAGGAAGGCATAAGGAGATTAAACAATAAGAAACAAAAAGAAACAATGCTGTTGCTGCTAAGAAAAAAAGAAATGCTAAAAAATAGCAGAAAATTGCTTAAAAGTGTTATTTGGTGGACTTAAAACTGCATTCTCACACATTGATTTACGTGTCTATAGGGCCAACCTGACAGGTATTAAGGACGTGGCAGCAAGAAGATAACTGTGTTGGCGGAAATATATAAGAATGGTAACTAAAGCATATGAATGGAAAATTAGAGCTGGAGTCTCAAAATGTGATACAGAATAAATTATTACTTTCATTCTGTGCATTTCTTTTATTGATCTTGTGTGTCTCTGACTAAGGAACACCTTTAAAACTCTACAGCAACTGAGTGCAACAGTAACATTCAACATACAGCTTCCTCTGAAAGATTTTCTGCGTCACCTGCGTTATTAAAAAGCTGCTGTTGGCATAAAAACGAAGTACAGCACAAAGATATTGTTCAGAACTGAGAGCGTCCTCTCCTTGTGTTACAAAAGCAATGTGTGGGCTGACAATATTGAGATAAATAATTGACAGCGGTGAAAAACAGTAACACTTGAAAATATATTAATCCAGAAATTATCAGACATTTAATCGTGGTGTGATCAGCCTCTCCCGACAGATTCCTGTGGCGTATTTGGGCTCCAGCATGCAGGCTCCTCCAGAAAAGGACACGCCTTTTATGACACGTCCTTGTGCAGATCTAAGCAAAAAAGTAGGAAAAACTCAAAGTTTGCCCAAACAACTCTGCTAGGTAGCAGGGTTGTTTCACGGAGTATTTGGTATCACAATTTAACTCAGGGTACAGGCTTCTGAGCTTTCTGAAACGGAAATTACCCCAGAAATTACTCTGGATTTCCACTAACCCAGCTTTCTGAAACGGGGCCAGTTGTGTTCAGGTGTTTAATACTGAAATCAAGACCACGAGATTCATATTTGGTTTTGGCTTTTAATCATGCAAATTGCAGGGTGAAATTATGATACAGCACAAATATTCAGCGCAATTCAACACAGCAACTTAGTGGAAAACTTTTATAAATTATAAATCTTATAATTTATAAAAGATAAGATAAGATAGTTGGTTCTTCATCTTGTGCAACACACCACCAGCAGCAGATAAACCCCAAAGCATGATGCTGTTTGTACAGTGTTTGAAAGCCTCACCTCGACTGGAAAACCTTTCTCCTGAAGGAATCTGGATTGTCCCTGCAGGCAGCCGTTTATTTCCGTCGTGTACGTAAATGTACCGCGGACAGAAGACAGCGACTGGATGGTTCCCGTTTTGCTTATAAAAACCCCAAACCACTATTAATTTCCTCTGAGGTCAGGTTTTGTGGGATCGATGGTTGAAACTTGGACCCAGCTGGGTGTTGGCCAACAGGAAAACGATCCCAAACACATCGGCAACGGTTGTAGAACCGATTAAGTAAACCCGGACAAGAATTTCGAAATCCCTGTTCTTAAATATGCTGAACATTTTTGAAGTACAATTAACAACTGGTTCTCCACCAGAAACCCACACAATTTAAAAAGAGCCCTACCGATTCTGCCCCGAGCAGCGGTCACCCATCCAGCCAGGAAGTATCCCATTAGTGCGATGATGCTTACAAGAGATCTGTCGTCAATAGCATCGCGTTAAGGAGCTGTTAAACAAATATTACTGGGGAGATAGGTCACTATGTTTGGGTTGGAGAAAATCCACCATAACATTTGCATCCAATCCTTATTTTTATTGTACAAGTTGAATGATTACAACACCAGGGGGGATAAAAATATTCCCTTATGTCATTTCAAACCTCAAAGACACTGAGATGTGCTGTAATTTCACTTCTGAACAACTCTACTTACTGATGCTATAATTAGTGTTCTTAGTTTTTATTTTCTACTACAAAAGATCAGAAGAGAGCAGGGAACTTCTCTGATCACTAGGATACAATTAATACATACCAACACATTTCCCACTATCTACATATACACGTATTTATCAGTCCAACCCAGAGTGCTGTGTAATCCAAGCCGGCAGATCAGCGAATGACATGACTGCCACCCACCATTTCCTCCTGCCTCACTGAATCAGTTCCGCTCTCTTCTGCAAACACACACACATTCATTCGACAGGTGTCTTGCACCACAAAAACTACACACAAACATAAACGCAGCAAACCTTTAGCAAGACTAACCGCCTGGATTATGAATGAGTAATAAATGAAAGCTCCCTTTCACTCGGTGAGAAATCAAGACAGATCATTATGTTCTCTCGTCGTTAAGTGATACGGATCAACAACGGTTCGGTTTAGTCAAGGCGGCTGGCGTTTTTACGAACCGCTACAAAAAGGAGAGACGCGCATTAAAACGCGAACAACACCTTCCACCGCGATACGACAAAACGCTGAGAAATATGTGAGACAATGAGAGAGGAGACGCGGCAAAAAAGTCCCACTCGTAAACAGCCACGGTGTGCACATTTACATATAAATACACACATAAACACAGAGGCTGAGAGGAGGAACTAACGTCACCCACAGGATCTTATTTATAGAGACTTGAAGCAGAAACACAGAAACAATGGGCAGGCTGTGCTGAGAAAATGGTTAAAGAGCCCTTAACAGGAAATGCAAATGACTGATTCTGACACCAAGGCCATTTAATGACACCTGGTCATTACCTAAAGTATATATGGAAGCAGCAAAGTATTTACCTCCACTCTGCTTTAACATTTAACAAGTTTTTTTTACTTTCCTTTTGAGCAACAGGCCCAAAATGTGTTATATATATTCAATTCATGAGTTTAGAGAACCTGAAAACAGATTATTTTAAACCCTTTAGTGGTAATTTACACATCTTTGGGTTTGTGGGTACCAAACTGGCTAAAAATCTGGAAGATATTCAGACCCCTTGAGCTTTTATCCCTCCATTTTGATAAGCTACAACCACAAACTTACACCAATTTTATTGGGATTTCATGTATAAGACCAACAAAAACCATTGGGTAAATGCAAAATGGGATAAATGACGCATGGTTTTAGACATTTATTTAAAAAAATTACGTCTGACATGCGTGGCGTGCGTCTGCCCTCCTGGGAAACGATGTTGTTCAACCACCTTTCGCAGCAATTACATCAGCTCTACCTTTTGGGGTATTGTCTACCAGCTTTGCCCATCTAGAGACAGTTCAGCTGCAGGGAAATTGGCTGTAAGCACTAATTTTCGAACTCTTGAAAGAGATTATCAATTACATGTAGGCCTGAACTTTAACTGGGCCGTTCTAAAACATGAACATGCTAAGATTTAAATCATTTGGAGCTCTGGCTGTACATTTTGGGACGTTGTCCTACTGGAAGGTGAACCCTTCAACTCTAAGGTCTTTTGCAGCTTCCGTGTTTCATGGCTGGGATGGTGTGTTCAGATTGATGCGGTGAATTTGTCTTCCTCCACACATGTCGCGTTTTTCAAAGCAATATAGGCCAAAAAGATAACGTTTGATCACATCTGGTGAGAGCAGCTTCTTCCACGTATATGCCCCTTACAATGCTGGTGATAAACAGCCAACAGGACTTCTTTTCAACAAAGGTTTGCTTTCCATTTTTCCCCATAAAAGCCAGATGTGCAGAGTACACGGCTAAAGCTTTTCCCATTGAAAGATTCTCCCACCTGGGCAGCGGATCTCTACAGCTCCTCCAGAGCTGCCACGGGACTCTTGGCTTGTCCTCTCCACGACGAACCTCTTGGTCTAGCTGGAGAGCCATCTCTAGTTTTCACGTTTGCATTCTCCGTTTTCAGATAAAACATCCAAAAGCGTCCAAAGCCTGATATCCATTATTTTCCAACCAAATCCTGCTTTAAAATTCTGCTAAACTTTCTCCCTGGCCTGTCCGCTGTGTTCTTCGTGATGCTGGTTGTTCACTAATGTTTCCTATACAAACCTCAGAGGCCTTAACAGAACAGCTGGATTTATATTGTGACTTGTGAACTACTTGGACAAACGTTTGCCCAGGATATTATTGAGGGGTAGACCAGCCATGAAGGCCGGTTTTTAATAGAAAAAAAGTTTTAAGGGGTATGAACACTTTTGCAAAGAAACTGTAGAGAATTTAGAGTTTTAGAGTAGAGGTTCAACTCCAGCTTTAAACAACCCAATTTCTCCTCACAACAGGGGTGAAGGGGGGGTGGGAGCTGGTGTCCATATCTGAGTGATGACTCAAACATTTGGTTCATAGACCTCCCACCGCCACATCCTCCGTTTCCCACTCCAAAACCCGGCCAACAACTCATCTGGGAACGGACAAGTTCATGTGGTGGGGTGGGGGGGTTCACTCTGACGGGGAGGATGAAGTAATCTCTGGATGGCTGTAGAAATATGCCGGCCATCTGAGAACAGGATCGGGGGAGTTTCATTTCCCCTGGCAGGCTTTCCCCCTCCGGACTGGACCGGGTTTGACTTTAGTCGCTCCGACGGTGGAAAAAAAAGGAGGTTTAGACAGTTGGCCGACAACGTTGCGGTGGCAGAAACACAGTCAGCCGCCATCAATCACAGTGATGAATGATGCAGAAAACAATAGGACTTTCCCTGAAGCAGTTCAGTGGGTAGAAAGAAAAAAAATATATACACCAACAAGAATGTAGAATATAACAAGCTAATTAAACTTATGAAAAAAAATTATCTAACAGCAGCTTGAGCTATAATTTAGCTGATGCTGGAAGGTAATCAGCACAATCACAACTAAAAATGTTTCTGAGACTCTTTTTTGAATCTGAGCTGTGTTGAAAAGCAGAAGAAGTGGTCCAGGTAATTTCCACGCTGGTCGTAGCTGTGGGAAGGCTGAGGGCAGCACAAAGGGATGCAGCACAGGGTGCGAGTAATAATGAAAACTGGAAACACAACGATGCCAAGGGCCACTAGGGGTTAAAAAAAAGAAAAAAAAAGAAAAACAAGGGTTAGAAATGTCCACAGCATTTAACTGCAGTGACATCAAAGCCAGCAAGATGTTGAATGTGAAGCAATCACATTTCCTCTACTCGTGAACTTGAACAAACACTCTGCCCAGTCGTTCTAGAAAGAATCACACTTTCCTGTGCAGGATAAAAGCACTTGAGCCCAACTATGCTCTACCCAAGATAGAAAACCTAGATTAGATCCACTAAGACGTATACATAACAACCGCTGCGGGCAGCCGTGGCACACCGACACCCGACCGGCAGCATCCAGAGAGCGCTGGTATTGGCAAAGAAATAAAACTTTTACCGCATTAACTTTCTGGTGAGTGCAGACTTCCTGCTAATATCTGTTTCATTTGGCTCTTAACGCCACTGTACAGTACGCTTTGCCACTTTCACTGTAATGTGGGTCGCTTTGTCTTGCAACAATAACAAACAGGTTGTTCAAGCATTACAGCGATAAGCCGCTTTATGCAGATAAATCGAGAGCGCTGCTGGTTTGTTGAAAACGATAAGTGCCAACAGCTGAGAGATGCGATCAAGCATCATCAGACGGCTGACGTGACGGCGGAGGCAGCGAGGCGGCTGCCGGCGAGCAGCGCGGGTTTCCTGCTGCCCTCGGGCACAAAGTGACTCCCCACAGGGCTTTTTAGTTTGAGCTTTTAGCAGTTTTTCGACACAATTTTTCACTTTCAAATTCCACAGCTTACATTTTCATAGTTCATGTAATATTCTAGATATTTTGAGTACAACATATGCTTGATCGCTAACCAGGGTCTTCTCACCTGCGGGTGAAATCGTGAAAGAGAAATAAACGCTCAAATTGGTTTCTGATATTTTGGTGTGATTTAGAGCCATTTTATGGTGCCTTTTTTTAAAGCACCTTTACTCAATCTAAATCGGCCATTTTTCAAAATCAGTGCCCTTTGAACTTGTAAGGGCTTGTAAAGGAGGACTGGAGTATCCCACACTAGCTTCAGATTCAAACTCTGCTACCTCTGACTCCCTTAATGAACAAAATGTTTCCACAAAATAAGCATTTAGTGTTTGATCAGACATTGTCTAAGAACAACAGCTCTAGTCCAACTTGGGTTTTTATGCCGCCTATAGTCTGTTCTTTAATGTTCGCCTACAAGATCCACCGAAACAACTTCTCCAACTTGCATTTTTTGACAGAGACACCACAATTTTATCATGAAAGTAGCTCTGCACAAGGCGGCCATGGTCTACAGTGAAACAACAACTAGTCCTACATGTGTTCATATAACATCCTAAGAATTACAGGTACAGGAATGTTATCTAACATTCATTGGCTTTATTACTACAGATGCTCCCTTAGAGCGCAGAGTTCTTCTTTCAGCCAGCTGACTGGCAGTGTGTGGGAATAACTGAAGGACGGCCATTTTTGGATAAGCTGGGAAAAAAATTCAACTCACTCCAGCGTTATCTGACATCTCATTGAAAAGACGTCAAACTGTAAAAGCAGTATGAAAGGAACATTTCTGGTAGTTTACATTATTAACAACTAGAGAATGTTCACAGTCAGCAGTACTGTTTAACATTCTTTTTCAAAGGATGTCTCATCACTGACTGTGCTGTGAGAAATTTCTCTACGCAAGAATGACCGCATGAGGCAAAATACAATTAGGACAGAGGATTGACTCAAAGGAAGTCGGGTCTCAGAGGAATCAAACTTCCTCTTTCACTTCTTCTCCCTTCCTTTTGCTGTGCAAACGAACACAAAATATTATTTAATCAATCATTATAAAAAGGAGCTGATGACTGAAAAAGCAGCGAAACGCAACAACTTGTGCGGAAGACGTTAAATGTGCCGCACGTTTATTAGAACACAATTGTTATTGTTTGAAACTAGGGCTGGACAATTAACCGCGTTTGCTCTATAATCGCAAAAAAACAAAAACAAAAAAAATACGCAATTACCAAATAGCAGAGATACGTAATTTTGGGCTTTTTCTGTTTTTAAAAACACATTATTTCTCACTGGCTTTGAACCCAGCGTGAGTTATTATCTGTGACCTAATATTTAACTTTTTCCTTGTGCTTGTTGTGTTTTTTTATTTCTTTCGTATATTTGTTTTACTGTTTTATTGTTGTTTTTTGTTTTTGTATTTGTACAGCACTTTGGTCAGCTGCTATGTTGTATTTTAAGTGCTTTAGGAACAAATTTGGTATGGTACGTAACAAATTAATGGATAAGACGTGTCCTTTAGGTGTCAGTAACATGTTTAAAGTGGGTTTGCTCCACATGGAAGGGAAGAGAGTTGCAGCAGTGAGATAATCTAATTTTATTACTTATTGTAGAGCTTACATAATCAATGTTTTTTTTTACCAGAAACTTTCAGGAATCTCACCATAGCATTAAGTTCTGCTCAAACTGTTTAATACATTGACTTGTTTATTGGTTGCACTTTATGTTCAACGAGGATTGATGTCCAACTCAACAAGCTATTCTCTTGAATAATAATATTCTGATGAGTATAAACAATTCAATTTCATGTTTTAATTGGTCTTTGTTTACAAAAATGTTTTATCTACAGGCCATTTTTGTTGCTTGTGGTTGATAAAGAGAATTTGTTTTATTTAAATTGCAATCTCAACAATGGTTGAAATATGTCGCAATTTTGTTTTTTTGGCAAAACGTACAGTCCGATTTGAAACACCAAGATATGTAACAATACAAAGACATACGCTGCCCTCATTTCACCTAGTGTTTTTATGCGGGCACTTAAAGTAAACTATACCGTTCTATGACAGCAACAAATCGGAATAAAACTACTGAAATGGAAAAAAGAAAATGAAAAAAATAAAGCGAGACACGTCTGCAGACTGAACAGGACCCTGGCATCCAAACTGGCCAACCAACCAGAATTTCAAGTAACCACATTATATTGAGTGGTGAATGTGAATGAGAGGTTTCACATTTCACTACAGCAGTACTGAGACTAAGAGACACACGGGTCAGAATAATGTGGCGGTCCTGACCCAAGGCTCACTGAGGCCCATCTGCCAACTGTGTTACAGGTTTTGTTTTTCCTACTGCCATAACCAGAAATCTAGACGGCACGGGAACATAAAACTAGATATTTCGAGTTTGGCATTAACGTCCTGGAGGATAAATGATGCTCCATGGTTGTGCTTTAATTGCTTATGAGCTGAAAGCAGGCACTAATGTAAAAAGAATCATGTTACCCTGGCAGCTGACTCACTAAATCAATTTAATAACCCTTAACAGGCCACGACTAGCCTATGAGAAACTTGAGTCTATTGAGTCTAAAGCTGACGATGCAAACCTTAAAGCCTGCGTGGACCCTCCGCAGACAGCTCATGGTCGGCTCATGGCTGACCTTAACCTACGCACCTCCACTAACAGTCATTAAACAGCCTGTCATCAGGATGGGAGCCATACGCCGCATGGCAATTTACGGCTCTGAGGCCACGAATCGCTGGAAAGGCGTCAGACCAAAGAAATGTGCTGAAAAAAAAAATGATCTCATCCTGACTGAAGGGTACTAAACGGACAAATGAGGAAATGAACACACAAGTACCGTCAGCAGGAAGCTGGTAAACGTAGCATCTGAACACGCTCGGCTGACTGAAGCAAAAAAACAAACAACTGTCCTGCAACACCACGGCGTTGGAAAAAGAGAACGTCTCCAAAACCAGATGTTCTTTTTCTATGCAACACAAATAAGTGTTCAAGAAACATCTTGCAGATTACTCACAAGGATGGGTGACTGCTCCAGTCTACTTACAGTCCTAGATAGTAACTGTAGACATTCACAGTCTCAAAAGTTACTCACATGCCACAAAGCAAGTCTTCGGGCTAAAGAATGCGTGACACAAACAGAAAATTCAATCGGTTCTTGTAAAAGCATTGCTGTCGAGTAGAGCAAGCAGACATGCAGCTGGTTGCTTGCAGTGCTGAAAGCCCGCTCTGCCGTCTGAGGACAAATAATACGTGTTATCCAGTCATGGGCAATAAAATGTTTATCCACAGCTGTTTCTTGCACCAAAACTGTCTGGTATTAATCTGGGGCTGCACGGTGCTCTCTCACTATTAGAAAACACAATATTCATGTTAAAGGTGAAACCTGTTTCTGTTTTGTTCCAAACTATTCTAATGAGATCAGATGAAGTGCTTCTAGACGGAAAACCCGGTAAGCATGTATGAGACTTTTATTCTGAAATAGGATAGAAGGTGTTTGAGTTGTTGTGAGGTTTTGTGGTGGAGTCAGTTGGTAAAGACAGAAAATACTCTGGGTGTCCAAATTCAGGGGCTGCGTCCTTCGAACGCCGAATTTAAAGGCCGACTGCGTCAACGCGATGCGACGAAGGCTGTTCGAATTCAAATGCTCCTTCAAATGTAGCCTCCTTTTCCCCCATATTTGAAGGATGTGCCCAGCGTCTCCTTTGTGGCTCACCCTGACCCACGATTCGCTGCTGGTTGAAGAGAATTGTTCAAACGGAAACAGGAATGGTGGAGAGGAGTGAAGAGCTGTGAATACTGTCTGATATTTTACGCTTTCTGTGACATAAAAGTAACTTTTTAAAGGTTTTCAGGTGAGAATTCAGCTATGTAAGCCTGACATATCTGTTCAGTGTGTTGACATTTCCAGGGTTCTCACCGGCGCATTTCAGCGGCCTGTTAAACTCAGGGACAGTTGTATCGGTATCGGCCGATCGACCTCCTTCGAATTGGAATAACCATAACCGTAAAATAAATGGACCGCCTTAACCTCAGCTGAATTATAACAGATCATCTAAAACAGTTTGTGATCCGTGAAAACTCCTCTCATGAGCTGGATGTGTTATCTTTTGGTATCCCAATACCCTAGAATGACAAATGTATTTATATTTCAGATGAAATTCCCTTCCTTAAATATAAAAAGCTTCTGGAACAAAAACTATGGCAGGGCGATTTTTCTTTTAAACATATTTGTTCCAATTTTTTTTCACAAATAACTTGAAAAACTAAATATGCCTAAAGAATATTCAAGAAAACTTAACAAAAAAGATAAGCCTCAATATTTAAATGTAGACGGTGGCCTAAAACTAATTTACTGTCCATCTTCAGGTTTATTGGCACACACAACTATAAACAAAACATACAGCGCACAAATAAATACATTTACACTCACACATAATAGATTTGCCACAATAATATAATTTTCGGCACTATATTGATAGAAGCAAAAATAATACTCGATACTGGGCACCAGTTTCATGGCAACATTTTCTGAGGGCACAGGTGTGTTTTCGGTTAAGAGCAAAAAAAATATCCTGTGTGACAAACTTTATTTTTGTTAATTAGGGCTAAACCAAAAAGTAGGACAATCCAGCCCCCGTTTAGAGACATATATAAACCCTACTGTAATGACTGATGTATTTAAAGCACAGGTGTCAAACTCAAGGCCCGCGGGCCAAATCTGGCCCTTCAAGGTAAATTATCCGGCCCTCGAGAGCCAAAAAAAAAAAGAGGCATATATCCTTTTAAAGTGTATAAAGTGGCTAAAACTGTGCCTCCTGTAAGTGTAACTCACCCCAATATCAACTTTTATTGCAGATAAACTGTATAAACGGGGCCTAAGAGTGCTACTTTTATGTTACTGTGCATTTTTTATACTACTGTGTGAACTGGAATGAAATTATGAAATAAAAAGTATCGTCTCTACACATGCAAGCGGCCCTTTTAATGACTTCATGATGCCAAAGTGGCCCCATATAGAAATTAGTTTGACACCTCTGAATTTTAAAGCGACATCCAGATGTAATTGACTGTGTGTAACTGAAACAACAGGGACCTAATGAGAACAATGAAACCTGTAATGTAGCTTTGACGACAGTCCGCACATGGGACACCCCAGCCAACACTAGCTGTGACTGGGTGGTCCGGTAAGGGGCTGAGCGGCGTTTGAAACAGAGACCGGCCAAATCCTGCCAGAGAAAATAAAATCATCTTCTTATTTTTCCTCCGCCGAGCCAAAATGAGGTTTTTATTTGATCTTCTCGTGCTATTAAACCTGATGACTGTTTCGACGCGGCGGCGGAGCCAAGTCATTTTAATAAGCACATAACTGCCAGAGTCTTGTCAGTGCCTGTGGGTGTATTTCAGGCACGACACCACCCTCCTTCGGAGTTTGGCCGCGCTACTGATACAACGCTGTGAAAAATAACATGAACTGATATTATATGGCACTACTCGTTGAGGCAGGTTGCTAACACAAGCCGTGGCAAAATGCATGTCAGCGTTGTAACAACACAAACTAGGCAAGCACAGATAAACAACCGATTTTAGCTCATCTCCAGGAAATGACTGAACGTTGCTCTAGCAGAACGGCGGCCAACTCCGCCAAGGGAATTAGAATACTAACGTAATGCGTTTATGAAAAACAAAGAGGATTGCAAACTTACACATTTGCATAAAAACTGTGATATTGATAAGTAGGAATTAAACTAAAGCCCCGCCCGTTCAATCTCGACCATGGCCTTTGTTTTACCTGTTTCTCTGGGGAGTTGACTTAAAGGAGTCTATGACTACGAGCCAAGCTCCAGCACAATGTGGTCTGAAAGGCCAAGATACACATCAGCTCATTGACGGGGTTTCCTGAGGATTTCTAAGCACTGGGAACATTTGATAAGTCTCTGGACTGGACGCAGACTTAAGAAAGGACTATTTAAAAAAAAACAGGCCTATGTCCAGAATACAAAAGCTAAGCAGAAAAAAAAAAGCCAAATGAGCAGCTGACAAAGAAAGCAGCTGATCTTTTTGAACATTTTCTCATAACATTGAAAGACGGGCTTGCTTGACCCGTGATCTGAGTTTTCATATCAGCTCTTTCTGTGACCCGGGCCTCGGTTTTCAGATATAGAAACTGGGCAGCTGCTGAGAAAAATGCCTGGTGCGCCTCACACCCACTTAAAGGCCTGAACCATCATCTGTGGACGATCAGCTGAAGAGGCCACGTGGGAGACGGAGTCAGTGTGTCAGCGTTAGAGGCAGGGACAGGATTTATAACCGTCACATTTATCCACACGCTTATTACGAACTTTTAAACCTTTCAATGGCTGCAATATGTTAAAACTGATCAAAAACATTTAGACACAAACTAGATAAATACCTTCATGGAGAAGCTTTTTAACCCTCTAACCAACCAACCACCTCAGAAAGAAATATTTTTAACATTAGCGAGGAAACTCTACTCTGAATTTTATCCGTATTTGCTGACACGAAACAAAAGTCGAAACCGGCCAGCAAGGAAGCAGAACGATGACAAAACCAGACGGGTCTGATGCCTAGAAAACTAGCACACTCCTAACAGGTTTCTCAACACTATGACAGTGGGGGTCGCTGGCCTTACAGCGGCAGCTTCAATTAAGAAGAGGTATTTCACTTAGTGGCGGTCCTTGCATGAATGGGGCCCTGGAGGAGGCCCTCCATCCCAACCATAACAACCCTCTTCACATACAAGCAATAAAAAAACACAATCCTCTGACAAAACCTACTCTGCAACAAAAAAAACAACCTTTTATTATGCAACTTATCCAAACCATCAAGAAACAAGCATGCATTGATTGATACGTTTTTGCATCAGTAACATCTATAACACAATTATACCTCTTTTACTGATTCACGACTCTAAGTGGGGCCCTGACCCCAACTTTAGAGGCTATGGGGGTAAAATTACAAGAAGTTGTATTTCTGTAAGAACTCTTACAAAAGAAGTGCAGCCGTCCCCTTGCATTAAAACGAGGGATATTGTACATCTTGGTGTCCGTTGGCTCCAGAAAATGCACACATGCCGCCGTCTTTATGTCACATGCTACAACTGCACTCCCACACAGCGGCCCGGGTTGTTGCTGCCGCTTCCCTTAATGTAAATAATTAATAAACCCTCATGGGCCAAAAATAAATAAATATCACAGCCTTACAGAACAGTAAAAATTGGCCCTTAAAATCTGATTGGTGAAGTTCTAGTGAAAGTGACATTTAAATACATCTAAAGCAGCCAACTGGTTGCCTTCTACTAACCAGGAAGTGCCTTCAGCAAAGACGCCATTATGCTGGACTGCTTCAGACTTTAGGAAGGGTGATTTCCAGCACAATCATGTTGAAGTCCTTTGTGTCAAAGGAAGACTTCATCTCTCCTCCTCGGGCATGAAAGCAAATCTGTCTTGCCATGAGGGTCTATTTATATTCACAAGGGCATTCTTGAGCCTTCACAGTCACGCGGGCCCCTGGACAGTAGTTATAGTCACTGATAGCTTGGAGGCCCGCTAGGTTAAAAACTAGAAGTTTTAGCTGAGAAAGTGGGTCGTATACTTTCAATATGTAGCCTGATTGTTCCTCTGTCGTGAGTCACCGTTTACATCTACCACCAAAACATCAATCCTAAAACAGGTTCTTTCACTTCGAGCTTTGATGGCGATGCCCTGGAGACGAGGACACGCCTGAAAGCAGTGAGTCACGGAGCCACGACGGAGGAGGGTACAAGGCATGCCTAGACTGCGAACACGTCCTTTCTCCGAAACTTTGACTTGTGACACAGAAGTCAGCAAGATATCCCATCAGTGTTAATGTAACGTGAGCCTCCGGTCAAAGCTGCTCAGGCTTCGGGAACGCTTACCGAGGCTGAATGCTTTGGAGGACCCTCACCAGACCACTCCAGGTTTCAATGCCTTCCATGAAACACATCAGTCCTGAAGCTGAGAATAAATGATCAATGATTGCGTCTGTGACTCTCTGCTCACAACTTGATCCGGCCAATCTGCTGCTAAGCTGATCTCTGGTTCTGAAACATTACAGCAGCATTATGAGATTTTATCTGAGGGCTAATTCATCAAGATCATTGTGTATCATAATGCCAATTTAGAAATAAAACAAAAACGTGTGTTATAATCTGAAAAAAAGAATTAATATATTCCAACAACAGCTCACATTATGCCAAGTCTGCTCAGGCAGACAGTAACACCCTTTTTTGGAAAGTTGAGCAGAATAAAAACGGATATAATTCACAAGAAGAGAAGAGAATTTACAAGAGGAACCTAAAGGAAACAATGTAGAAAATGCACGTAATTCAAGAGCAATAAACATGGTTTATTACCATATTTTATGTAACTATGCAAGTATTTCCGCTTTTAATCAACGGCAGTATTACATCTAAAGTTACGTAAGGTTGGACAAAGTTATTTATTATTGATACTTTCTAGCCGCTTTCTGTCATAATGACGAGTCCTGTTAGCCCTCCCACGTGAGCCGGCTCACCGGGTTCAGCATCTTCTGCAGGAGAAATAAGACTTCTCACAACAGGAATGATCTAAGAGTTAATAAAGGGTAGTAAATACATCTTCCAGCAAACATCAAAAGACGGAGGTAGCGTTCTCCTGCATATGCCTCAACTTGGGGAACATAAAGAAGTCGTACAGCATCATCCGTGAGGGTGTCCTGGCATTTAATGAGAGCGTGTGAATAATTCACCCCACCAGTGGCCTGGAGGACGAAAAAAAAAAAAAAAATGACTGCAGCCATCGTTAACTATTCACAGAACCAGCATTATGTCCGATGCGCACACACTTGCATGTGCAAACATACTGTAAACACACAAATATACATAACAAAAGGCTTCTGCCAAGAGTACCCAGCCATCTGCCAGCCCCAGAGGCTCTGGCTCCTCCTTCAAGGAAACCCATTTATGTTTTTGTTTTTTTTTAATTCAGACCAACGTAGTAATTAGCTCAAACCCAACAGTGGAGCAAACTACAGTATCTACCAGGATTCCTGAATGTGAAAACAAGTGTTGATACAAAACAGTTCAGCTTTCACATGCAGTGTGATGAAATAATGGAGAAAACGGCCCAAGCAGATATAAATCTTTGTTTTTTGTATTGCTCTGCATACTTCTTTATAATCATGCTGTTACAAAACGCTCATGTTGAGGCGTTACGCTTTAGTCGTTATTCCAGTTTGACCATAATCGATCTTTGATCATGTGTGAGTGACGTCAAAGAGCACGCAATGTTTTTAGATCAGAATATCAGGCTCCACTAAAACACAAGGAAACAATCTGACTCAGTGGGATAAGAGCTGATTTATCAGATGACGTCGTCCAGCACTCTGCAGCTGGGATGATTATGGTTTTTCTTCGGATTTGCCATCTTATTTCCTTTCTTCACATTTCTTGTCTGATGTAGTTATTGTTTTATATCTCTAGAGACAGATAGACAGACAGATATAACAAGACTGTGCTTGTTAGTTATAAAATCTGAACTCCAGAGTAAAAAAAAAAAAAAAACTCCTGTAGCTTCAGATTTAGAGCCAAAAGCTGCGAAGATATCTCAGTCCATATATGACTCAAGTTCCTCTTTTTTGGTGATGGCCCAGTCCTCCGGCACCTAAAGCTATTTCACTGCATCACACGCACTGAGGTTTGAGGAAGTAGCCGTCATGTGGCTGCAATGCGTCTCAAAATCCGCGCTTCTTCTAAAGAAAACTACTGTCATCAGCTTTTGTCCCGACACACCGCCGCTGGCAGGAAAGGTCAAGAAAATGGATGGTTAATGTGGACTAGGTCCATATTGGTGCCGTCACGCTCTGCTGAGCCTTTCCCCTAATACACAGATAGCAAGCAGCCTATTTCTGCAGCATCTGAGCGAGTAGACTGAAAAAAAACCCAACAACAACAACAAAAAGAGATAGCCGTCATGTGGACAGTCAGTCTCCACAAACTGATCAGATGAAAACAAACAGCAGCTCTGCATGAGGTTGACACCAAAGTCACATTACCTCATCGTTTCTCGTCAGATCAGACTGAATTTCCTCTTTCGGGATTAATAAACTCCTCCAGCTGTGAAATGCAGAGTCACTAAAAAAAATTTAATCCTTCAGGTTGTTTTTAACATTTCCTCAAATCTAGAAGTTGACAAACACTTTTCCTCCATATTTAGTTTCTCGGGCTTTCAAGCTTTGGCCTCTAAATGTAACAATGCTGGCCAAAAACATCAAGTGATGGGACCTGCACATCATTTTATATTTTGCCTGTATTATTACATCATTTTTCAGATTCAATCAGATTAAACAGTACTCTACACTACTTTTTAATGCATCAGAAACATTGACACCAAACGTGGTATGTACTAGGGTTATCAAAATAATCAATGTCTCGACATGATCAATACTAAAAAATAAATGATGCGAAGATACAGATCTGAATAATCTATATAAACTAACCCATCCACTGCCGTGCTTCGTCCCTGCAGCAGCCCACAGAGACACTCCCGTCTCCTCTCTGCAGCTCCACACGCACACCTGACCCAAATAATGAACTGCTGCTGGAAGTTTTTAAGTCTGGAGCTTTCCCTGGCAGACAGACAAGAAAAACACAATGCTAAGCTAGCATTAGCGCCCCCTTTGAGCTGTGCGGTGATGCACCACAGCTACTACAGTAGCAAGTGGTGCTACTTCTACTCGAGCACAATTGTTAGCTCCTTCTACCCACCTGTGGGCCCCAATAATTAAGGTATTTGCGCAAGAGTCCATTTACAAAACAATATTGGTCTTTTTATGCTGCTTCTGGAGTACTGGCTTCTTCCTCCCTGAGCGGCCTTTAAGCCAATGTTGGTGCAGGACTCTTTTCCCTGTGGATCAAGAGCTCTCTTACCTGCTTTTGCCAGTGTCTTCACAAGTTCCTTTGTCTTTGTTCCAAAATTGGCTCACACATTTGGTACCACAACACGTTAATGTCTGGGACACAGAACCTGTTTTCATCTCAAACGCCATGACTAGCTTATAACTTTGTAGGTCATCGTGGCACCTTCAGACATCAATCAGACGTCTGGAGGCCCACCAGTCTCTCCCAGTTATCTTTGTCGTTTTTGTTTCTCCCATGTTGTGTCACACATGGCAGCAGTGCGTTAGAGGCATTGTCTTTATACAGGTCGACAGGTGTGTCTCCAGTCAACTCAAACGTTGTTACGTAACCTATCAGAAGCTTACAAAGCCATGACAATCAAAAGCAAAAAAATAAATAAAAATCAAATGTAAATATACATACATGTAGGTGAATGTGAACTTTTAAATATGAAAAAAAGTTATAAAAATGTCTGTTTAGCAAATAGAAATTATTTTGTTAATCTTAACAGACCCAAAACTGGAAAAGATTTGCTCTGATTTATTGTTGGAGAAGTGAGGGGAAAACAGGCTGGATTTATATAAAGTGTAAAAATTTGGTTTTAACTACATCTATGAAAGGGGATAAGCACGTTCTTGATCAGAGACGTTTCATAGCCGATTTCTGAGCTCTGGCTATCTTTGAAGATTTGACCAGCCGATACAGATTTGAGCAAATACAATAACTGTAGAAGATAAAATAACAGGATTCATAATATTTCTTTCTAGACTTCCCTCCATAACCAGTCAATTATGTATACGGCATTAGGAGCAGAGTTACTGCCACACCTAGTGTGAAAAAAATTAACAGTTTTACTGATAAGTTGGAAAAAGAACAGAATGATTAGAGCTGACATCCAACAAGAGCAGGTAGTGCGGTCCAGGTAACTAGCATCTCTAACCAATCAACAGTGTCTCTGTGCGTTAACGAGAGAACATAGACTCTACCTTAAACCAAGATGCCCATAAAAGTTGACAGCTTTTCTAAACCCAGCATTACACAACCATCAGAGGTTGAAAGCTCAAAACTATGAAACCCAGGACTTTTGCAGTTATACGATAATCCCTTCTGTTATCGGCGGAAAGCTTTCTTTTTCTCTCATACCTTAAATGCAACGCAGGAGAGTTGTGACATGTCATAGAAGATAAAGTTTCCTTTCAAGTAGCTTTTTACGTCTCTATGCTTCTGCTGACTTTATTTCAAAACAGCCGACTTTGAGATTTGGTCAACTTCCACACAAAAGAGTGTAATGTGAGTTACAACAGTTTGGAGCCATTTAAAGAGACGCAACATTTCCGACTGACTGGACACCGATCACGCTCCATCACGCTGAAAATTGTCCAATTTTTGTCAGCGTTTCTACCTCAGTTTGATTTTTCCAACTGCTTTGGACGTTTTTCGAATTATTTCACGTGAGGAAAACAAAGAAGCTTTTTTCCACCAAATGTTAAGGATATTTTGCAGATACGCTTTACAGTTGGCTGGTGGGAGGGTTTATAAGTTTATCGGTGAAAGCACGCCGTTCGTTTGGAGTTTACCGTCTTCTTCCCTCAGTAACACCATCCGAAGGAAGAGTGTTAGCACAACCTGGTAGCGCTTAGTTAGTTCAGTGATGAGGTGGAAAAAGAAAAAACTCAATCTAACATTTGAGGTGTCGGTCATGTTATGTTTGTCGTTTATGTTTGCGTCAGCAACATGAAGCTCTTCACAACAACCCTCTGCGGATGATGATGGCGGGTTACATCGCGTGCTGCAGAGGCCTGTCACCAACCACGCGGAGCGAGCCACGCCCAGCAGAAGCGGTCATCTTCTCCGGTTATCATCAGACACCCTGCCCTCTGAGGTCTTCGTATGGGGGCGGCTCATTCCATCACGCACACAAAGGCCGGGCTCAGCAGAAATCTGCTAAATGACAGCAGCGTTTCGGGCCAAAGCAACTGAGTCCAGCTGAATGATCCGCATTGTGTCCCCCCACAGTCAACAGGGCGGGGGGGGACTAGAAAAAGCAGAGTTGTTTTGAAGAGGCCGTTTGGCAGGCCGCTGTTCTTATCCGAGCAACGCAGGAACAGGCATTTCCACTTGGGTCAGATGGAGGCTTGTTATGGGCCCAAAGAACATAACCCACCAGGTGGTGACATGAAGCATGCCTCCACTCAGAGAGACAAAAAGGGCAGAAGACATACTCTGCATACTGTAAAGACTCCACTATTAAGCAATCTGAGCTTGTTGAGACAATATATAAGCTTTTTTATAACCACACTACTCTGAATGATTCCGGGCAGAATTGTAAAATGCACTTTTTCCTTATAAACACTGGGTAACCAGACAAAAAAAACTAAACCTAAAATAACATAAGTGCAACAAACTCTTGAATCTCACACCTCTGATAAGAGATAGGTTTAAAGAGAAGAGTCCTCAAAATACCTCATGTGACAACAGCAACGCTATGTTTAACTGACCAAACCAGAAAAAACATTAATGTGACCAAATGTCACAAGTCTGGCAGGAGAAAAATAAAACGGGCAACAAATTTGAAAGAATCAAGACGCACCAGGCTGAATGGACGATGTTTCTGTCTTTGAGGCTGGAAACTGTAGGAGCAAACGTTCTTGTGTTCACCCTGAATCGACTCTCACTTTTAGCATTCGGCTCAAAGCAGTGACATGTTTGACCTGGATGGGATTCGTTTCCACGTACCATGCCAGGTCTTGGGTCAGCGCAGGGTCTGTTAAAGCTTCCACCCCTGCGAGAACAGAAAAACTGGTGCCATCTCAGCTGGGCCAGACGGAAGAACCACTCCTCCGCCTGAAGGTGGGCCCAAGGAGATCCACAACCAGTCGAATCGTGTCGAGCGCCATCTTCAGAACCAGCTGATTTCCTTTCATTTGGTTCTGAATATTTAGAACGAAACAATTAAACTTCAACGTGACTCAGGCTCAGATGTAACAAGCTCACCCTCACCGTCAGCTCTTTGTTTTTCTGTGTTATGGAGTCATGAGGGTCATGGCATAGAGCTGCAGCCAAAGTTTCAGTTTCAAAACAAGTTGCTTCAAAACGGGTTTTCGTTTGAATACTGCAAGGTTGTTTAGGTAGATTCTGCCGGGAAAGCTTTCTTTGACAGGAGTTACACACTGCGCTGCTTTGATAAAAACTGCTGAACATGGCAGATCAATGCAATAAAGATGTTTTGAATGACATAATGATGTGGGACATAGCTGGTTTTTCTCACGTGAAGACCTAAATAATTAAATTAAAAATCCACCCGTTCTTTTCTATTGAGCCCAACAGAGCTTTAACATAAACAACACCATACATCCACCTAGCCAAAATACCCAAAACTAGGTGCATCCTAAAGCACAGAGATGAAGGAAAAACTAGTGTTTTAGTTCTCAACTTGATTATTCTTATTATCAATACCAGTTAGGAGGTTCCTCTGTAGAACCAGGCCTCAGTGAGTTTCTGCCTCCCAGTCTCTTCCCTTTTGGCGATACTTTAACTCTTTTCTATAAAAAGCCTTAATGGGGGGAGGTTGTGTCCAAGACAATTATTCTTACTATATAGTTTTGCTGTGCAAAGACAACCCGCTGAGCAACATTTTATGATCACATTTCCTCATCTCCTTACTGTTCATGTATGTCACTGCTATTCCTGTTGACCTTACATGTATACTGTGTTTTTATCCTGCCAATAGCACACGTCGCTGGCCTGGACTTTTCTGTTTCTTCCCAACCTCTTGTTAATCTAGAATCCAGGAAGAACAACTGGTTCATAGTGATAAAACTTAGAATACTGGAATATATACACCATAACCAAACCAAAATTGGAAGCTTTACATTATTAACATTACAACTTAATAAATAAAAAAAAAAGTCTCATTAATGGCGGTCCGTATAACCATCTACAATTTAATTAAATCAACCAGGGTTGTGGCTTCATATTCTTTGTTTTAGAATAACCAACAAACATCGCTGGCGGGTCTGCAAGCACTATGTCCACGCTGCACGTAGAAAAACACATTAGAGAGGTCCGTCAGCAACATCCTCAGCAGTGACAGATATATAATAGAAAAGATAATACTATAGTTGGACACCCATTTGTTTTTATTTCAGAACGTCAACAGAGAAACCAATAAAATCATCCTGAGGTCAGAATCAGCCAATGTTCCCCCAATCGCCTGTGATCAGCGATCAAAGAAATAAACAAAATGTTTCTAAATTAAGATCACCCACCTTCAGCCAATAAATGCATCAAACAACAGCATGCAATGTGATGCCACTTTGTGTATGGAAATAACTAAATATAGGCTAAGAAGATGATTTGATGCATACATGGACATAATTTTGTGTTGGAATCAAAACTACTTCACCAAAGAACATGCAGCACATTTATTTTTTTTCTTTAAAGGAACTATACCTGACCGTGCACAAATTTGAACCGTGAGCAGAACAGTTTAGTTTGAACTGTAAGCCCCGCCCCCAACCATTTCACCCCCAATGAGAAACCCTCAACATCCACAAGACTAAACATGAGCCTCAGGCTTCATAGACAGCTTTCTTTGGCATAAATGGCTACGTCTCGGGTAAATTATATTTTCCTATGTGAATGGTCAACCCTTAAATGTGCGTCATGCTGCTCTGTTTACATACCCTGTCGTGCACACGCTGGAGGAGCTGCTGCTAAACAACGGCTCCACACCTCGTTGTGCCACTGGCAGAGAAAGTTCTCCAGGTTTGTCCCCAGTTTGCTGCTTTTTCCTATTAAAATAAACGCCTGAACTCGCATGATGGCACAGATAGTCAATTGTTATCAAATTATGTCTTTTAATATCATAATACATTGCATAAAAAGCATTTTTCTAAACCAGACAGAAATAAATTCAGGTATAGTTCCTTTAAGTCTCATAAACCACTGAAAACAAAGAAAACTAGATCTCAGCATCGCCCAGGAAAAGCTCCATCTCTTGAGCATCTCTAGTTCACATAAATACTGATGTCAAAGGAGACAGAGACGCCCTTTCCGGGTTTGTTACCTACAGTCTGAAAACAAAGTTTAGCGCCCCGGCGGTAACCACGGCACTTCTGTGTGTGTTTACTGTGTGCTTTAAGAGGGGGTTTCACAAACCACAAGCACTACACGCTTTGTTGAAGGTACAGTGGTGTTGGATCTGCACCTGGAAAAAAAAAGGGCATCTCTGACAAGACGACAACCAGGCAATATCTAGCATCATCAAACTTTAGTTTAAAAACAGTATCAAAGTCAACGCTGGGTCTAATTTATAAGGAATACCCATTAAAAGGAATATCCAGATAAAAAAATGACCAACCCTAAGCGATACAGAGAGATGGGACGCTTTCTGAAACCAAAACTTTCAGGCTAAAGAAAACAGACTGATGACATTTACAGGCTACAGACACAACACACATGGAGTATTATCTGATAACAAAGAAAATCAGGGAAACGAGAAAAGAAAACAAAGGCAAAGGAAAAGATGTTGCGGAGTTGCTGCGGTAGATGTAATCCTTTGACTTGATGTCTGTCGTCTCGCCCGGCAAGCGTCACAGAAATGATATACTGAAGCCAAATTAGCAGCTTCTTAAACATCTACGCTTTCAAGGACCTGAATCCTAGACATTTACTCGACAGACAGTTATTTTCCAAAAGACACAGCAAGAATGGTTGTTTTTTTTAAGCAATTATAGATAGAAATGGTGGTGAAAATTGTCTGGAGACCATTTACGGCCAATTTTAGGCTCGACTCGCCCTGATCAGCGATCACCAGCTCAGAAGCCAGAAATTGGATGTTTTTTTTCCAAACAGCCCCTCAAACCCAACAGGTCGTGTTGACAACACTCAAACTCATCGTGCAGAAAGAAAGTTATTATTGTGAGAAGACAACTCAGCTAGCCATCACAGAGGAAGACCATAGCAATGCCAACCATGCTAATGTTGAAACTCACGCTGAATACTGATACAAGATGATAAACCCATCTTAAAAACGTCAACTAGGGCATCAATTTGACTTTTGTTTTTAAAAATATTAACAACGGTAGTGAGCATGACTAAGTTCTTGATGCCGCTGAACCGGGTTTGATTCCGGTCTGAGGTCCTTTACCGAAATGTCTCCCCCTCCTAAAACCCCTTCCCTGTCAGCCTACTTTGTAAAAAAAGAAAAACAACTAGTGCCACAAAAAAAAACAGCATTTTTTTAATTAATTTTCTTTTTAATTGTTAGGTTGGATATATTTTTATTTTGTCTGGATCTTATAGAATTTTTTTTAAAAGATTTATTTTTGGAATCTGACAATCATCACGGAATATCTTAAATGCTAACAATTAAGCATAAGAGCCTCCGGCCATAACCTTGGGCAAAATATCAGTTTTCCAGAGTCACTAATTGCTTTTATTTAAAACAGAACTACGACTTCTTCTACTAGCACTTCTTACTACTTTAAAATTAAGAATACACCGATTAATACACCAGTGTTAACTATACCATATATGTTTTATTTTATTTTAAGCAAATTCAAGCAAATGTTTCAACAAACTCCTAATATACTTAGACGTGGCTTTTAACTGTAGTTTTTAAACAGTGCTGCCTAAACATAAGTGACAGTAGGCGCTGGTTTGATTTCCACACCAGCGCCATTGAGCTAACCCTGCCTGTAAGCTGAATTCTCGCACTATTTGCGCGTTCACAAACACACCAGAATCCATCTTGTCCCACTCCCACCTCAACCATTTGAGAAGCCAACCAAAAACGGGCCAATCACGTTGCAGTATTATGGTTTAAGGCGGGACATACAGCTGTGACGAAAGCAAGAGCCGCAGCTGAACCAAAATAAACACGGCAGCGCAGGAAGACGCACGCTTAGCTGCAGCTGCTATCACGTCTGTTTTGTCAGAATCAAAGCGCGCCTTGACTAGAGTAACTAGCTGTGGTTTATCATGGCGCCTGCTGCTTCCATTTGATACCGTGATTGGCTAAAACCAACCTTTGGTAGGCGGGCACTCTGTGCCGCTTCGCCCAATCACCTCAGAAGGTTTTGCTGAATGTCTCAGCTTTCCCCAAACGGATTGGATGACAGCAGACCCAGACTGATAATGCGTAGAACGGAGAGTGCCACACATTAGCAATCTAGCGTGCCAGGTTACCGTTCAGGTGGGGGGGGTTTAGCAAGAAGATATATTTGCAAATATATGGTTTTCTTTCTCTCATCTCAGCCATCTGACCGGCAATCCACACCGACAGAATGGGAAAGGGCCGGCGATGCATTACTCTAAGCTTCACAAATCTGGAGAAAGCTAAAGTTAATCAAGAACTTTTTATTATACAGCCTTTAAACCGTAAGAACGTGACCACAGCTATTTTCCTGTTTTGTTTTGAAAGCGCACCCGTTTCAAACCTTGGTATACCCCGACACCGTTGTTAACCGGTTCATACCCATTAGTAACCGTATAATCGTCACACCAGTAAGAATCAGCAGAAATCCCAGAAAATGAAGGCTGCAGGCGAAGACTAGACAGGATGACTGGACTCGTGGGGTTACATGAAGCAGGTCAATGGGGGGGGGGTGGGGGGGGGGGTTCTGTCAGGGATGTGTGACACTGTGTCATTGGTGAGGTTGGGGAGCCACACAGCTGCTCTGGGGGGGGAAGGGCTGCCTTGGACCATGTACTGGACGGATGGTATACAGACATGTGAAAACAAGAGGCAAATCAAGCGATCGCTTTCATAAATAAAACAAATTACAACACACGATCATTTGGCCACGAGCTCGAGGACAGACGAGCATCACGGGTGGATAAGCCTATAATTCTGCTAATGGCAGGTTTACACAGGTGACTCAGGTCCAGCGCAGGTTCTGATGAGCCCTTGAGCCAACACGGCTATACACAGTACGAGTCCCGGCCCTCCTCGCAGCCTTTTGTTCCTCTAACACCACCAGCAGGATGATGACTGGAGGCTCGCAGTCGGGGCATGTCAACAGGAATCACTGTGACTCACGGTTCCACGGCAATAAAAAAAAAATATGAAAAAAAAACTTGTCTCGAGCGGAAACCTGGGCATGAACACACCCTGTCAGGGGCTCGCGTGACGTTCATCTGAACGAACATGTGGTCACAGGTGAAAAAGGAAGAGGGGGGGGGGGAGGCACGAGGAGGCAGCCAAGGTGACAAGAGAGTCTAGCTCTGATGGTCAGACCTTCCCAGTAGCTACCCCCCCGGTAGGTCAGACAGCCACACACACACAATGAGCTGTGGCCTTGACATTTCTTCACAAAGGAGGCGAGCTGCTGAGGACAAATGTGTCCGAAGTCGCGTTTGGGTTCTCGGCACGAAGGGAAGAAGGGGAAATAAATGGAAGAAAAAAGTCTCGTCTTCCCCGGCAGAAACGCCGCTTGTCATGCTCCGCTAGCTGGTAAACCCACATCCTGTATTAGCTGTAAACCAGCTAAAGCCTGAACGTGCCGTTGTGTGTCCCCCCATTCAATTTAGCGGAGAGAAAAGTAGTGAAAAAGTGGGGTTTTAATCAAAGCCCTTACACACACACAGACCTACACGCCTATCCTGGGTGGAGGGGAAAATAATCACTTAAAGCATCCCCTCCACCATCCTCCTCGAACCCCCTCCCTTACCTTCAGACAGCTCCAGGTCCAACTCCGCCAACTGGTCTCGAACCTCCTTCGGCAGGGCGGACAAATCCACGCCGCGGTCCGCCATGACTTCGCCGAAAAACACGAGAACAGTCTATCAATGTGAGGGGAAAAACTAATTGGGCTGTCGCGGAGAGATTTTGAAAAAAACAAAAATAAAACCCCTCCCTCAAGACACAAAACAAGCATCAGAGAGGGAGAGACGGCCCATCCGCACGGCTTGCCCTTCCGCCATAATGGAGGAGGCGGTGGGGGGGAGTCACCAACGGCAACGTGTGGTCACGTTACCTCCGCCTTGCCTCCGTTGCTGCTTCGCCGCAACCGAGGCGACAGGGCACGCTGGGACAGCTGCGCCCCCTGGCGGCCAACCAACAGAAGCGCGCACACACGCCTCTCCGCTTGAACTGCAAGACACCGACACAGGGCGTACATCTTCACCAAAGTATAGGCCACGACACGAAAATACGCCCGTAGCGACTTCTGCAAATAAGCTTTTTTTTTCCCTTTCTTTTTTTTTTTTTTTTTTACTTTTGGGAGGAAAAAAAAAATAGTACAAATATGTAAACACTTGACTTCTTCATACCGCTTTTCAGACACTACTAATTAAAGGTCACATCTGAGGTTATACCTGCAGATTTGTACAATTGGATCGTTTTTTGTTTTCATTAGTAGTTTCTATTTATTTTCAACACGAATATGCATGTGTAGATTGTGATTTTCTTGTAATTTTTGTTTACCGATCTCTGTGAAAAATTCATTCACTCCAATGAATGTTAAAACTAGATCAGAACACAGCTATCATTTTTTAACAATACTACTTAAAAATGTGACCTAAAATATTCCGCCTTTTTTGCTTTTTTACTGTTTTTGAGCTTCTTTTATAAATGTATACTTTAAACAAAAACAACCTCACAACCTTACTCCCTGATCAAAATGGTGTCTTTTGAAAAAAAAAAAAAAAAACATGTTTTGTTTGTTTTTTCGTGACCCAAATGTTTTGGATGTTAAAACTATTGTATCTACCAGACAAGGATAACTTCACTTAATTCGAGCTTTCAAATGATGAATTTCTTTATTAATGCAAACCAAACTTTTCCATTTGTGAAAATTGGCACCACCTTTTTTAAAGTCCCGATAAGTATGATTAACCATATTGCTTTGGTTCAGTTTTACCACCCTCACCCAGGCCTGATTTAGGCTCGAGTCTAGGTTTAAGAAAGCCCTTAAATAAATCTTGTGTGGCAAAATTACATTGGCTAAAACGTCTCAAAAAGCCACTCTTGTCCCGATCTAAAGAAATTTAGCAACAGATGGGAAACAAAGTTGTTGATTTCTTTACAATTTTTTAGTAACAAAGGTATAAAAAATAAATTTTTAAGGCTCCGGGACTCAAGTATATCCCAAAGGGAGCCAGTATTCACAAATGGAGAATTCAAGACCTTTCCAGGAGGAAAATCCATGGTTTCCTACAGCTATCCAAAAACACTCAGTCAAGGATAGACCAGCAAGGTGCATACCCACTGACGGCTGGAAGACTGAACAGATATGGCATCATTCTTCGCTAATTTCTTGTGTCCCCAAATTTTCATACAGATGAGGTAACACCACATTCAACTAAATCAGTCCAAGACAGATTAAGTCCTTAACTGTACCCTAAAATGTGGCATCCATCAAACAGGTGGATGTAAAAAGCACATTTTCAACTAGTACCTACACATTAAGTACTGCCATCACTGCACATGGTAAATAAAAAAAAAAGTTGTTTTTTATATAACGACTTATACATATTCATTTCAATTATTGAAATAAATTACCCTTTTGGTGATATTCTAATTTATTAATATGCACCCGTTTAGAAAAAAAGAAGAAACCGAGTGAAATGATCTATCCAGGAAGGAGACAACTAAACCCAAAAACATCACCGGGGGAAAGAAAACGGAGAGAGCTCAACTAAAGTGGCAAGTAATGTATACATGGAGAGTAGAAAGAGAAAACAGAGAGGATGAATGTGGTCAGTAAGTCTGCTAACAGCCTAACAACAGAGATGGTTCAAGATGATCTAAGCCACTCCAACTATAAGCTTTATCTAAAAGAAAAGTTGATGTCTTAGGTTTTACAAGTAGACTCGTTTTCGCAGATTATAACGGGGTGCTAGTTCTTCAGAAAGGGAGTCTGCTAGCTCAAAGGAAATGCTCATTGATGAAATATAAAGAACCTGAAAGGTTAAAATTACAAGTTAGGAACACGTATAACAGAAAAAAAAAAGATTTCATTAGAATGTAGTTTCTTTAATTAAAACTGCAGCACTTAAAAGTGTTCATGGTATTCCACTTGGACATGCATGGAAAAGTAAATATATTCATATAGTACAGATATGTACAATAAAGCAGTTTCTAAAATCATCCATCCGACAATGGGAGTGAGAAAAAAATAATCTGAAATATACAATGTGAAACCTTGTTGCATTTTTCTTATACCATTTAACTGTTACTTTTCATAACAATCCGAATATTAAAAAGGCCAAAGACTGAAATTCAAAATGCAAGTTGACCAATTAAAAAAATAAAAAATAAGTTAGACAAGAACAGTCAAAAGACATGACCAGACATCTCCTAAAAAGATTTAACAAACTGTGGTGACTTTTCTTTTTGAAAAAAGGTCCAAGATTCTTCTATAGAGAAAGAGATACAACCCGATAAAAACAAACTGTTAAATGAAATTAGTCTATATTCATCAGTACAATCAAAAGCAGTATGAGAAAGGTTGCACAGTGTTTACAACACCACACAACAACAAAGAACAGTAAATGACAGGAGAAAAAGGTGCCCATCACACAAATGAAACAAAAATATGAGCGCTATATCAGTTGAAACTTGAATTTCATATAAACGATCATTTATATGGGACTGCTGGAGATATATATATATATATAGATATATATATATATATATATATATATATATATATATATATATATATATATATATATATATATATATATATATATATATATATATATATATATATATATATATATATATATATATATATATATATATATATATATATATAGCGCCAGCCAGTAAAACAAAAATGCAAAATTGCTCGGGTCGCCATTGGGACTGTAGGGTGAGAGGTTCGGTTGGAGCATAACAGTTTTGGTGAGAAAATTCCCCTTCACATCTCTGGTACAAAGTTAAAAAACAAAAACAACAAAAAAAAAAAACTCATGAACAAACCTCTGTTCTGAGAAACAAAAGAGCTGCAAAAAAAACGTGACCCAATGAAGAGAAATACGAAGCCACAATAAACTCTTACTTTAGTGCATACTAAAGGATCATAATAGAGATATCTTGCTTTTTGAATATAGTATCCTGTAAATATATGATCATAGTAAACAAAAAAGGACAGAAGTGAACAAGGACAACAGGAAAAGCATGTTATGTCTGTGTTTATGCAAAAATATATATATGTCAATATTTAGTAAAATATCTGGGAAAGATTTCTAAGTAACCTTTCAGATGTTTCTGTTCTTAAAGCTTTTACTAGAAAAAAAGTATTTTCTTTGTTTCTCCACCAGATGACAGACAAGTACAAATATTTTCCCAATTCTTCCCTGGCAATACAGCAAATTATTTAAATTCTATAATAAAACTGTTGCGTAATGTCAGAAACCAGCTAAAGTCAATGGCTGGTTTCCATTTAATGTGATAAATACTTTCTCCAAGGGTCTTTATATTAACATAAGCAGTTTTTTTGGATATCCAACTGAGAACATTGGAGGCACAAACGTGATCCTAAGGCCAAAAACAAAGTCTTTAGATGTGTGTGACCGTGTCAAAGTGCAAGAAACAAGTAGTGACAGACTACCGTATTCTTCGGACTATAGGGCGCACTTAAAATCCTTAAATTTTCTCAAAATTTATGGTGCGCCCTAAATATGACTACCGTACATGTTGTGCTTGCCGACTGATTTTATGTGGTGCAATGCGCTCAAAAATCTGTCAAAATGTGTAAGTATGACTTTGGTTAGCAACGAAGCCGCTCCGCTCATTGGTTATTTCGGAGCATTATGGTAAACTGTGTCACTACCTGATCGGACCCCTGAGCTGTCTACAAGACTGCCTGACTGTAATGTCTAAACTAGAAGTGCATTGATGTAAGGCAGGCCACGCCCAGAGTACGCGCTAGCATCAATAAACCAAGTAAGTTAATTCTATATAAACGTTTATTTTGGCCTTATGTTAGAAACAGGGCAGTGTAGTTCACCTACTCTGTCCTCTCTATAGAGACGGATGGCTCTCCCTCAGGAGAGAGCTGTGTACGCGGAGGGGCGGAGTGATATTACACACTTGGGAAGACCGTTTAGTACGCCATATAATCCGAAAAATACGGTAGATTCTGTCACTGTAACTCAAAATAACAGTCAGACTATTTACTTCCTGTCTCACAACAAGTACCAGGTGGTCTTTGGAGACCTGGGGATTATGGCTTAGTTTAGGTTTGGTAAAGAGCACAGAGACTTAATTTTTTTTTTTTTCTTTAAAAAAGGTTCATCACACTTCCAACGAGCAGCAAGGATGATCCGCCATCCTGAGAAGTGTGAAAATAACAGTTACACAAAGTCCTGGACCCACAAAAAAAACAGAGTAGTTTCACATAAAGTGAAAAAAAGGCAACTAACTTACAACCCACCTGAACAGTCGACCTGATTTTCATTGAAACATGAAGGACAGCGGAGGATTAATTCCCTTCAGGTTAAATGGAAAATAAAAAAAAACACTATTAGAAATTATAATCCAACGTATTTTGGTAATAGGATTTGCCAATTTGAGAAAAAAAAAAATTATATATAGCTGCACATACTTTACACCCACGCAGGAAAAGTCACATGCGAACAACACAGCTAATAATGCATCAGATCTGAAGTAACTACTTATGTTCTGGTGCACATAAGTATACCATCACACACAGTTAACACGTCTTCAACATAAAGGAGGGTGAGGTAACGCGCATGGGTCCATGACCGGATCATATGGCTGTGGAACCGTGGTTAAAAGGCAGGGAGCGCACCAACAGAATCAGGAGAACTTGATCACGTTATTGCGTCTTTTGAGCTGAAGATGAATGAGACGTGCAGCGATAGATGTGTGGGTGTGAACGCGGTTCTGAATGTCCGGGAGCACGAGGCACTATTCCCAGCTGAAGACAGCATAGAGCCTGGTGTGCTGGATCCGTTTTGATCAACAGTTTTTATGCAACTATGAGTTTGAAACTGTGCACATTGGCAGTTTTTAAAAATCACGGCAGATTAACCCACGTACTTCCTTACAGTCTGGTGAGTGGGTCATTTTCACCCAAGGGTGAGGAGAGAGGAGCAGAAAGGCAAAGAGGAAGGGTGATCGGAGTCCAGCCCCTGTAGTTTATGGCAAAGTCAACAGGAAGCTCTCCCTAAAGTCTCAGTCCATTCCCAGAAGGCTGCTGATCGCTGCTGAGCTCCAGGCCACAGCTCGATGGCTCCACAGGCGGATTAAAAGAGGAGACGCGGGAGGAGGGTGGGAGGAGGTGTGAAATTTGGACCTAAAGGCTGCGGATGGTGGGAGTCTTTTCTACCCCTGGGTGGATAAGCCAAGTCTGGGCCAGTGGTGGCGCTGCTCATCATCTGGCAGCCGACTGGGACTGTGCAGTCATGATAATGTGAGAGGGTCCACCCTCGACCCTCTGGTGCTGCTGACCCATTCCTGCCAGCACCGACATGGCCATGGCCTCGGCTGCGGCTCTTGTGCTTAGCCCGTTTTGACCCGCGGAGGGGCTGGGTGCCAAAGAACTGTGCTGAATCACTGGGGCTGGGGAACCTGTAGGCTCTGAGGTTTCTTTGAGGCTCTCTTCTGCAGCTGCAGGAAAAAAAACAACACAAAACAAGACAGATTTATTAATAAATGAACAAACTGAGTTTGATACCTGAATGCAAACCATTCTACCAAAACAATGGACGTGACATTTGTTGTTTGCAGTTAGGATGCAGCTAAATGTGTTACTTCTCAGTCTGGCTGTTGATACATTTTTTGCCAGGGGTGTGACTTTGTGTGCCGTAGAGCTGGGTAATTAGTCGCATTTGCAACATAATTGCTATTTTAAGAAAACAATTTCCAAATCGCAGTGGTCTGCAATTTTTGGCTATGTAACAATGAATGGATAAGACGCGTCCTTTAGGTGTAGGTAATGTGTTTAAAGTGGGTTTACCTCCACATGCAAGGGAAGAAAGTTGCAGCAGTGAGATAATCTAATTTTATTACTTTTTTAGAGTTTATATAATCAATGTTTTTTTATCGGTAACTTCCAGGAATCTCCGCAAAGCATTAAAATATTGGTCATACATAGACTTGTTTGTGCACTTTATGTTAAACAAAGATTGGTGTCTAATTCAACAACCTGTTCTCTTGAATAATAATATTAACATTTCTTGTTTTAAACAAGTCTTGTTTATAAACTTTTTTATTTACAGGGCATTTTTGTTGCTTGTGATTAATGCAGATAAAAGTCTAAATTAAACCGCAATCGCAATTTATAGTTGAAATAAATCACAATTTAGATTTTTGGCAAAAATCGCACAGCCCTAATGAATTAATCTGATTGGATGAAAAATGACACAAAAAGCACTGATTGGCCACGTCTGCACCCCCAGGAGAATCTTTAAGTAACCAATTAGAGGCCAGCATTAAGTCACACGGAAGACAAAAGATTCACAATATAGACATATGTCCGGCGTCCCACAGCATTAAAATATAAAGTTAGACTTGCACAACAAATAACCCCAAAATGGTATATAAGAATGGTAAAAAAAAAAAAATTAAACAATTAAAAATAAAAAATAAAAACAGAAATCTGACACATTTTATGAGAGAACAGATATGATAATTTTAATTTTGTGCTTTACGTTTAACGGCTATACTTTTTTCTTTTTTTTTACACCTCCAGAGTGCCGCCTACTGATATTTATGTCAGTTAATCAGAAGCGGCAATAAAACAAAAATAAAATCAAAAAACAAGGCAGAGTCAAACATATGTGTTTAGAATGTCAAGATGTTTAAAAAGCCAGGGGAAGTGTGGAGGGCGCTGTTTGCCAAACCTTTACTTTCAATATCTTTTTTGTAGCTAGTTAGCTTCTGTTAATTAACTTTAGAGTTTTTAACACCGCACATCTTCCAGGCCTTACCTAAGTAGGCAGTCTTCTTTTGTAGGGTGGTTACAGGGCAGTCCTTGTGGGCGAGAAGCAGCTGCTTCAAATGCGCCACCTCGTTTCGCAGCAGAGAAACCTCATTCTGAAATTAAATGGGGGCAAAGAAGAAAATAGAACTGATTAATACCTGATTTTTAGATTATATCGTATAACTAAGAGCCATATTTTGGAACAGCTAAGCATTCATACATGTATATGGAGATTTTTGCTAAGAAGGGGATTTTAATTATTTACCTGCTTGAAGACTTAAGTCAGGCAACTAACTTCTGTAAACGGACATTTCTGACAAGCTTTCATCCCTCTTCCTCCCACTCAGAGCCCACTCACCGACAGCGAGACGTTGAGACTGCTGAGCTCCTCGGCCTTCTTCTCCAGAGAACTGACCCACAGTTTGCGTTTCTGTCTGCAGCGCGACGCCGCCGCCCTATTCCTCTCCAGGAAGCGCTGCCTTCGCTCATCTGGGTCATCGTCTGTCGTCCGCCGTCGACGCCCACCTGTAGGCTGTGCTGGAGATACCTGAGGGAGGAAGAAGAGCGAGGGGTCAAGAGGAAACAAACGGACCGGCGAGGGGAACGGAAGAAAGACGAGAAAGAAAGGGGAAGTCTGACTCACTGTTTCAGCATTTTAAAAATCAACACACTGTTTTTTTAAGCACATGATTACGAGTTTTTCTACCTTCAAAAGATTATTCGGCCTTCATCAAACAACATAAATATTACTTGCATGTTTCTTTATTTACCTTTTAAGCCTAAAGAGAAGAGCAGGGCAGTCAGGAGCGGACATAAAATTTCAATTCAATTCAATTTTATTTATATAGCGCCAAATCATGAAACATGTCATCTCAAGGCACTTTACAAAGTCAAGTTCAATCATATTATACAGATTGGGTCAGATTATACAGATTGGTCAAAAATGTCCTATATAAGGAAACCAGTTGATTGCATCAAAGTCCCGACAAGCAGCATTCACTCCTGGGGAAGCGTAGAGCCACAGGAAGAGTCATCTGCATTGTCCATGGCTTTGCTGCAATCCTTCATACTGAGCAAGCATGAAGCGACAGTGGGAAGAAAAACCACCCATTAGTGGGAAGGAAAAACCTCCGGCAGAACCGGGCTCAGTATGAACGGTCATCTGCCTCGACCGACTGAGGGTTTCAGAAGACAGAACAGAGACACAACAAGAGAAACAAAAAAGCACAGAAGCACACATTGATCTAGTAATCTGTTCTACATTAGATAGTAATAGCGGGTGAGCCGTCTTCTCTGGATGATGTCACAGTTAACAAAACGCCAGACCAGGTGTACCTACTATGAAGAGAAAAGAAAATACCTGAGGTTGTGCAGGCGATGGAGCGTCTGGGTGCTGGACAAGCAGCTGGCTCTGCTCTGCCCTCTGAGGTACCATTGGGCTGCTGCCCATAACCATGGCTCCCAAATTCTGGCCCGATGGGCTCTGCTGCGACAGCGCTGCTTTCAGACGCTAAAGGCAAAAAACGGTTAATGAGAGATATCAGTAAAACAGTACAGGAAGTTGAACTCACATGAGCAAAAGTGGCCTTAATGTGGTGAAAATGCTTAAAACATGGAGGCTTTAAAGCAATACTACTACTGTTGTAGCATGTACTCATTTGATTACAGCCGAATATGCAAACAAATTAGATGGAAAAAAATGAAATTGCAATATGCCATTAAAATTGTCACTGTGGTTCAGCTTTAACCCAAAATGGACTCAAAGGAGAAGTAATAGAGGTTTTTTTTTGTGTGCACATTTTAAAAACTTATTTTGTTGCTGCATGGGAAATCCCGGGCTGTTTATTGTCAGCGGGCATTTGTTAGCAAAAAAATAAAATAAAAAACATAAAATAATCCTTTGATAGTATTTGAAGGGTTTCTTCAAAAAGAACTCAACAGAACAGCATAGTTTGAAGCAAGTTATTGTTCCTGATGATATACAAGTAGATTTGTGTGATAAAAGTTTATTTATAGGACGATGGCATGAATTCCCTGAGAAGTGGATATAAAAAGGTTTGTTTTCTGCAGCACACTCATGTGACACGGTGATTTATCTTAGTGGGGTTTGGTTCCTAAGGCCTGGAAAAAGTTTCAGATGATGATATTCAATAAGTACGACGTTGCACTGTGATTCCTTATTATCCAGCAGGCAAACCTAGCCAACAATGTACACGCCCTGTTATGAAGCTACAACAGCTATTTACATGTACAATAATCCTGCAACAATCATCTTGTTGGTACAAACAAAACAACCAAAGCTTTAAGGACACACCATGCTCTACAATCAAGGCAGCAGTCTTCACTTTTTAGCTATGTAACCCCACATTTTTAGCACAAATTGTGGCGGTGCATGTAAGAGTTAAATAAACAAGTTACTGCAGCAAAAAGTCATATGATGTACAAACTAAGGAAGAGCAGACAAAGTCTAGAGGGTAAGGATGCGGATAAGAAGAACAGATAGAGAGATAAAAATAGGGAGCTAATTTAATGCTGACCATCTTGGCCTCTGAGTGGATGCTGTAGCCGGAGGGGGAGTTGGAGCCGCTGCTGCTGCCTCCCAGAGGAGGACCAGGGATTCCAGGAATGTTGGGTACCATACACATGGGTCGAGCAAGCTGGAGTCAGACATGATGCATAAATGCACATAAATTAAAACCTAGACTTCTTCTCTCTAAAGAGGAGACGATGCTTAATGCTGGTCTGCCTTACGTTAATGACAGAGGGTATCTGTGCAGGACCAGGGAGCACAGGTACAGCCTGACCAGTGGGAAGCATCATCATCGGGTAATGGCTAGTTGGTGAACTGTTAACAGACAACAGGAACAAAAAGGAGATGTTTGCATACATTTTAATACTGTCATCTTCTAATAAGCAGAAGTAAAACCATATTTTGGGTGCTCTTACACTTTTTAACAGAACTGGACAAGGACAATAGTCAGAACTTCAAAAATAAAAATAAAATCAAAAAAAAGTTTGCATTGTAGCAATATACATCGAAAACATCGAAGACCTGAAAGATAAATCAGCTTTTAGCCGGACCATCCACTGCCGTCAAGTTTTTTTCCTACTCTTTTTTTTTTTATTAATCACAAACTGGGTTATTTCAGTATCTTTCTGTAGCTCTTGTTAAAAAGGATAAACACCTACAAATTGCAACAAACTTACTATAACAAAGATGGACCCAATTCATAAGGGGTTCTCTAAAAAAAAAGCTTCCTGGTATTTATAGATCAGTTTGTATTTTAAATTAGGCCCATTTAAAACCACAACTAAGCAAGAGTTAAATTAACTGGTAGCAGGGCTGGACGATATAGAAAAAAAGCATATCGATAAAATAAAAATCATAGTGATCGATATCGATAATTATCAACAAATTCAGAACATGTATTTTAAGTGCAGACCTGGCGGTTTTATGCTGATGCTTAGTGACTTATTTCTACATAAAGAACACCCAAACACTGAATTCAAACTCAACCCTTTTTTCAGCCAACTTTTTACCAAAACTGCACGTTCTTTAAAAAAGAAAAACGAACACATGCTCTCTGAACTCTTAAGGGGGCGGAGCTTGGTGACAGCGTTCTGGGGTCTGCATTTGTGATTGGTTGGGAGGATCTAAATAAAAACATGTACAGTAATTTCCAGTTTACACCTAGACGCCATTGATGTACACTTAGCAATATTTCTTAAATTATAAAAACAATTTCAAGCTAATCGCTTGGAATGATGATCAAGAGTAATAAAACTGTTCTAATAAAATCTAGGGTTGCAACAACGAATCAATAAAATCGATAATTAAAAGCGGTGGCAATGAATTTCATTATTGATTCGTTGTGTCAGGCAATTAATGCGTGTTAGTGGTATTTTCAAAGAAAAATTTGCGAATTCTACAAATGTCAACACAGAGAAAAAGCTTCGAGCCAAGTCTTCAAAATATAGGGAGCACTCCGCGCTTCACAAAACTAAAGAAATAAGTAAGATGCAATTTTTTGCAAAAGTGATCTGACACAGCAGGAGAGCACCACAGTGATGATACTGGACCTGAAACAACATGGAGTCATTGATGAGGGTGAAGGGAGCTCAACAGCAGGGTAAGCCATTACAATATCCGACGTATGTTGCATTTCAAAGCGAGGAAACTGACAGTGTTTGGCTTGTGCGCTGTCAGTGGAGTCCTGGGCAACACCACGGAGTTCAACCATACTTGAGCCGTAACGTTCGCCTCTATGACAGCTCGCCTGATGCTGCTATTAGCTTCTCAGCTGGTCAATGGCAGTAGCTTTGTTTACATGTGCAAAATTCCCTGATCAGATTGAAATGTGTTTGCATTAAAGGAGAAGTATTCCAAATGCACCGTTTATATGGGCTCAAAATCCAAATAAGCCCATCATTATGTGTTTACTAGCATCAAGCTTTATTCAAAGTAGAAACTCTGACATTCGCAGAGTTGTTGAATTTCCCTAAAACAATTGTACTTCTGCCCATTTGGGGGGAAAAAAACAAAAAACAAACACAGAGATGTGTCGTTTCTGACTGTAATGAGCGCATGGAGTGGACCCACAGCAGGTTCTGGGAGTAGTTGAGGAGTTATTGCTTTCTATAATTAAGCTACAGGCTCAGCAACTCATGATGTTACGGATGAGAGAGAGCGGGAGAAAATTATCATTATCAAAGTACTGTGCTGCCCAGCACTGCTGCCCCATCCTCCACATGCATGCACAGCAAGTTTATGGGTTAATCAGAACAAGATTAGATGGACGCCGATCAGATTATTGATCAGCATAAACCAGTCCTCTTATCAGAATACAAATTCAATTTGATTAATCAATGGTAATAATTTGTTAATTCATTTCTTAATAACTGCTCTTCTGCTCCTCAGGGGGAGCGCATGAAAAACTTCTCCAAAATCCATTCTGGTCTTCTTGCCTGTATATGCCCCATTATAGCCAGAGGCCTTCCTCTTCTTCTCGTAACGTTGTACGGGGTTTACGTCTTGTGACTCTCAGCCATTTTTAAACTACACTGTGAGAGCAGTGGAGCTACAATGAACGCCTAAGCTAACCGAATACATAAACACTAGAAGTGCTCATGGCCGTGTGCACGCACACTGGTGTTACGCGAGAGCGTCACAATGATCAGTAGATAAGGTGATTCCCGCAGAACTTGAGGGACAGAGGGGGGCATGAGCAGGACGAGAAATGAAGGCATCTGATTGGTTCTTTTCATTTGGACGGAATGACAGGATTGGTCAGTTTAGTTTTTACAGGCCTGCAACTTTTACAGAGATCAAATTTTTTTAACCTGCCTTTTCTGAATACAAAATGCATTGACTACTGTCAGGATGGAAGGACAATTTTACCCAGGACAACAAAAAGTGTTTCTGAACAGAATGTTGTGCTTTCAGCCATGAGGGATAAATCAGACTGTAAGCTGAAAGCCACATGAAACACTTTTACAGGCACCAAGGAACTGCCCCTCACAGCAGGTGGCACCGCAACAAATACATACTCTCTTCCACACATCTTTCTCTTTGTCCATGAGCCCTCGTGACAAGTGATTCGCACCAGGGAGACAGCCACCTGGGTCCGAATGGGGTTTGGACATCCACAAACATTTGCAGTGTCGGATAGGTTATGTAAAGTTTTCTGTAAAACTAACATATGAACTTAAAACAGCTTGCTGCACTCTGCTTGTAACCTTTCCTCAGGTTTTGCAGGAGAAAAGCTCATCTGAAAATCGCCCCTTCAAGCCGTGCAGAGATCCCCTTTCACAGGCCAAACGCAGACCGTAGGAAACCCGTGTAAAGCGCATACCAGTCAGAGATTGGCGAGGAGTTTCCCCCTTTGAGCCTGCCACTTGCTCCCTGCTCAAACAACCAGCTTTACCTTGGAGTAATTAATTTAATGTGTTTTTACTGTTTTGTTTAAATGCTTGACCAAGCTGACAGATCGAGCTAAGTTACCTGTTAGCGTCCTTTGAAACCATGCCATGCTGATATGTTTACAGTTATAACAAACTTTATTTCCATAAGGTTTTATACACTGATGGAATGTTAATGGTCATTACTGGTCTGCTCATTACCACAAAATATGGCTTAAAAGTCTTTTTAAGGGAGTGCCGAATTGCCGCTAGCATTAGCCGCTAGTTAGCCCTCTAATAGCGTATTACCACCTCGAGCAAACGTAACTACGGTTAGTTTTAAACATAATGTTAGTCCCGCCATCATTTGTTAGTTCTATGAGCATTATTACATCATTTATAGGGAACAATGTCGATTTAATGGTGTTTGTGTAACTTTAGGATTGACCCATCAAGCTAATGACAGATCGTCCGCTACAGCACCTTCTAGCATGTGCAGCACATGGTCAGCACATGGTCGCTGAATTTCACTCACCCCAAAGTGCGATTTGAAGGTGGCGCTTGTGTGATGACAGAAGTGGGGGATGGCATGGTGGGGTGAAGAGCATCAAAGCCCAAGTGTAGTGGAAGAGAACCTGGGCGGACAATAGTTGGAGTGGGGGCTGAACTCCTAGGAGGCGAGTCCTAAGAGATAGGCAATGCAGCACATAAAACAGTTAGTTGAAATATTTCCAAAAACTAACATGATTTATTTCATTGTCAATTACATTTTTAGAAAAGAAACAAAATAAAATGTATATCTTTACAACTAAATGTTGTAAAGCTAAAGCAACAGCGATAAATGAGGCAAGTTTTTTTTTCTCCACACCCATGTTCTCTGTAGACTTCTCCTCTCATCTACCTTTCCTCTGACCACTGGCTCCTGGTTGCTGTCCGACGTCCCAGATATCGACTCGGGGCTGCATGGAGGTGAGGAGTCAACCTCTACAGGTGCCTCCTTTTTCACCTTCACGTCTGATGGCGTCTGCAGGCTCATGTCCAAAGCCACAGAGTTGGCTGCAGGAAGCTGTGAAGTGTCAAATAAAAAAATTAAAAAAAGAAAAAAAAAACAGTATTAAAAAAGGGAAGTTGGTACTTATTATACAAATCTGCTAGTCACGGTTAGGTTCATGAAACACCATTTTTAGTTGAATGTACGATTAACGCATCTGCTTAAAAGTCTAGTAGCAAACTTCTGCAATAACTGAAATCCTAATGATGCATAAAACTCTGCAACACAGGAATTTCAAGCTGTAGTTTTTGATCAAATCAGCAGTTGAGCTGAAAAAAGGGAAGTTAAGAGTTTTTTTTTTGTCCACTACACTGGAGTCTGTAGGACATTGTCCTTGCGTTTGAACATAGCAATACATGCAGAGATGAACATAAACACAATGGACATCATTACCCTCCCAACATTTTCTTACATGGTTCTTGGCCTTCTTGTCATCGTCGTCTTGTTCGAAAGAGCTGGCAAGTTCGTTAAACAGACCGACTTCCTCGCAGTTCTTGAGAAAACGTGTGGGGGTAGGCGTTTGATCTGGAAAAAGGATGACCAAAAAGGAAATGATGATTAAAACAATTTCACACTTTTGCAATAGCAAAAACCAAAACAAAAAAAAATGTGTTTTTTGGTTGGGTTTGTGCAAAAGCCTGGCATAAATAGTAATTTCTTTATTTGTTTGGAAATTTTCTGACCATTTTCAGTGATCTCAACAATAGTTCCTTGTTTGCAATTTCCACTTCAGCATTTAAACATCTTGAGGAATGTTTTTAAGCCCGTTTTATTTTGATCTATGACTCATCCAGGCACATAAAGTGCATCAAACATCGTACTGTTTTAACCAAGACACTTAAAATTTTATTTCACTGCATATCGCGACCCCATGAGGCATAAGCGTGCATAGATAATGGCTGGATGGATGACCTAAATACCACTGTTTGATGTGAGACTTAACTTGTAAAAGGATGAATTTATATAGCAAATTTAATGTAGTCCTACTGATCACTCCAAGCGCTTTACATTGCCAGGATGGGAAAAATTCTAACCTAAGTGCTATTGTTGAAATACCTTGTTGGTTCAAAAGTAGTTTTAAATGTAGATTCATTAAAAGAAATGGGGGATGCTGATCTTTATTAAAGGGGAGAGTCTAATAAAAAAAAAGTCTTTGCCAAATTGTCTATTATGTAAAGACTAGGGCTGCACGATACCAGGAAGACACGTGATCTGAGATTACATTGGTAAATCAAGACTCATGTGTTACCAAAGTAAAGTTTTTGATGGAGGCCGACACCGGCTCAGAATTTATATAATTACATATAACATACAGACAAAGCAAGACATCATTTTTCAAAGCTTTTGAATCAGTTGATTGCAGTGGCCAACAACACTCCCTGAAGGTCTTAAAATGTGCAAATAGTCCTTAGCAGCTGATGGACTCGTTTGAGTCAAAAGGTCGAGTCAATACTGTGCAATAAATTTAGTCGCAGAACTGTACAATTTGCATGAATGTCTAAACAGAAAGTCGCTGAGAAATTGAAATGTGCGAATACACATTTGCAGGCAAGAGACAGTGTACATCATTCTCAGTAGATGAAGAACCTGTGAAACCAGTAGTGTGCTTGTAACATCTAAGACAATGAACTGGGCTGACGGTTTATTCTCAGCAAGGGGCGATAGCCCTTACAAATTTGGGAAAGAAGCTGATTTTAAGTCTGTCAGTTTTTGATTTCAAGCAGCATCGTGTAATGTTTAGCCGCTAGGGGCGTTAGACCTGTAACCTCCAAGTTTAGCGCCCTTGAAGGCCACTGGCAACACTGCACTGTCGCAAAGTGAAACAGTCTCCCTCCATGTTTTAGAGATCGCTTTAGACCGGCGTATTGAGACGTATTGGAGTTCCTCGTTAAGACAAGGCTACATTCACCCCTCTAGATTAAATCCTACATCAGAGAACCAAAAGTATGTCTGATCATGTAAGTGTCATGTCCGTTTTGTTGACCTAGAATGGTTAATGACCCATTCAGTGACGGATCCGTCCCCATCACGTTACATAGGTGGGTTTTTGAGAATGGCAGCCTGCACAGATCAACAATATGTGCCAAGTGCTGTGTATTGGCCTGATAAATAATTTATTATACATCTCAATTTAAGCTAATGCTTGGGTCAAAACTTGCATGGTGGTACCTTAATGTTCCTGAATTGTTTCCCTGATGGATGTGGGACACAGTGCATTACCCGAGTGGATGAGATATGTGGCAATAAATGTCATGATTACAATATGACTTGTAATACATTAACAAATCCTCAACAAAACCTTTGGGTTTAGCGCAATCAAAGAAGCCAGATAGAGATAAGCGTGCTATTTCAGGGATTAGCTAATATTTATGGCAAGCCCAGAACTCTACAGTATATAATATTGCAGACAGTGACATTACAGTGACAGATGTGTGTCCTAGTGGAGACAGCACTCCAATTAAATCATTAAGTTTAGGAGCCTTTTTAGGTTGAAATGATATGCAGGTTAGTGGGAACAGATAATATGGACTTAAAATTTAAATCATAACAGTTTGCTGCATTTCTTATAAAGATGGTTAAACTAATAATAGAAAATATCAAACGATACAATACAGACTTTTGGCCAAAAATCTATCCCTCAATACAGTCTAAGCCTCACAAAAATATTGCTCTAAAATTCAAAACACAACTCATCATAGTTACATTCAACTATATTTTGAAATGTAAACAACAATGACTGATTATAGAACCATCAGTGGAAATGTCAAGCAGGAAAAATAATCTCAATCACACAGTCTTTGGCTTTGCAAAGATCACCAAGTAGAGAGCATTGTAATCGCAGGATGACTAAATCTTATGGCATATCACAAGATATCACAAAATAACAACAAACCATGAAATTATTGTCCAGAATCAGGGGACTAGAATATATTTTGCTCAAGTCCTCCTCAAATGATAAAAAAAAAGGTCTGGAATCTAAAATTTAAGAAATGGGTAGTGTCGGTATAACACTGCAGGATACTGTATATATAAAAATAAATAATACCTGCGATTATAACAGAGTCAGTCCTGGCTGGTCCAAACTTCAGCGTCATCTCATGCTTGTGTTTGTGTACAGCCAAGTGGTCCTCGTTGGTAAACCTCTGGAGCAAGCGAAGAAGAGGAAACATGAGAATATTACATTAATTAGCCAACAGATAATTGTAACTGTGACCTAAGGAGGGAGCCCATATTACTGCAATCCAGATATCAAATTGCAATAACCACACACAGATGTAGCACACCACATGCAGCCAATTGAGGGAAAATTATGAGAAAGCCCACAAAGAACACTGGATCTGTGATATACAGTTTCTTGCCTGTATATGTCCCATTACAGCCAGAGGACGGGGGCTCACATTACCTCACATAAACTAAAACAACCCAGAAAAAGATATCAGAAAAAAGATCAGCTTGGATGAGGACTCAAAATACTGAATTGAATTTAATGGCATAAAAATTTAGGGAGGGAATGGTTCAAGTCACTGATGTCACTCTTCTTAGCGTGTAAAGCACAGGCATAACGTAAACTGTGGTTGCGCCTTCATATTGTATTACCTCCGATCAGGTGTCGCAGTAGGAGCTACAGGAACCCTGGTGCAGACACGACTCAGACATATAGACGAAGGGACGGACAGTGTCATCTGAGACACGGAACATCTTCTGTTGAAAAGTGCCAACGTGATTCACTCCGAGACGTAGGAGGAATAATCTTGGCTCCGGCACCGGCCTATTCACTATTCACCGCGGCCTATTTTAGGGCGCCGTGTTACAGTTGCGACTTCAATCAGGAGAACGCAGTGGAAACAGTCTAGTGTCAGGAGCCTTATTTATAGCCCCGACCGAAAAGCACCGCTGATACACGTCTCATCAGCCTCTTTCCTCTGAACGAGACAACTAGATCTTGATGGAGAAACTATCTCTCCATATAATCCCCCTGCTTGAAATGATGGCAACTTGGATTACCTTCCTGATGCAATAAATACTAGGCACCAATATGGGTGGGGAGGGGTGGGGGGGTCTGGTGTTGTTGTTGTTGTTGAGGCTAACTTGGCAAGAGGAAAACATTGTTTGAAGCCAGAAGTCAATCATCCCTGTTCTATAACGGGCAGATTCAGATTTTCCTGGTAGGCAACTGTTGACAGTAAATCAGCATTTGGACATTAAGATAATTTACCGTTAATCGTGTTATGTACACACAAAAAAAAAAGAAAATATACACATAAAAATCACAGTAATGGTTCTAAAAGTTCGTAAAACATTTAGACTTTAAAAAACAAATGGCTCGATGTGGAACATCTGGTTTTTGTGGGGATCATTCTGAAAGTAAGGGATTAAGGAAAAAGCACCATTTCACTGTTGCTGGACCAGACCTCAGCTTTTGATTCCACTGATCATCTCATCGTGTCCTTTAGACTGAGATACTGGCCAGGAAATTGTGCTCCTCATCTCAGTCCAAGCGATTCTTTTCAGTGGCTGCTTCTAAGTTTGGGTCTTATTCTGTTTTCGTGTGCCACAAGGCTCCGTTTTGGGCCTCTTGTTGTTTCTCGTATATCTGCTTCCACTTTAGCACATTTGAGGACATTCATTATCACTGCTAGAACCTATGGCTCCATATATTGCACCTGTTCTTTTATTCCTTTAAGGGTTGAATTCTCTTCAAAAGAGAACTGAAATCATTGTCTGTGCACAGATCGTTGGCAATGGAAACCCTTGGTCCATTAGGCTTACTTGCTAAATCTTCCGTCAAGAATATTGGTCTAAAATTTTTATTCTGCTTTCTGGATGTGTGTCAAAATTCTAATGAGTTTTTGCATTAAACACCTAAATAAATTGTACTGTGGGCCAGTAACTATGTACTACTTCAAGTCTTTATTCCAAATTCATTGTTTACTTGTTCCGACAAAAGCTACTTCGTCTGTCTGAAAGTTGTTCACAACGCTTCTGTTCATGTAGGTTTCACATTAATCTCAATAACTCCGAAAATCATTAAAACATAGAAAATAGTATTGAGAAACAAAAAACGAGGAATGACAAATCTTTAAAAAACAAAACAAACGTATATATGTTTAAACATTTTTCTTGTGATCATATAATCTTATTAAAGGGTTCAAGACTTCTTAGAGGAAACCTGTTTTATAAAAGGATATGCTGCCAAAAGGTATAAGTCAGTGTTCTGAGTGTGGGATAAATACTGCCTTATCTGAACCTGGATCAGTAAAGATTCCTCACTGGTAATCTTGTGAAAGCCCTTAAGGCCTAAACGTTGTGTAAAATCTAATTTCTAATTAAATACATATGTAGGGGAAAAAAAAGAGCAATTGATTTCCATTCTATCATTTTGCTAACTGTGTTTTCTACAACAATCTAAGTGTTTTTCAATCTTTCCTCAGATCAAAGTGCGGAGTTTCGAGCACAGCTGGAAAGTTACTCACTGAATGTCATGATGTTCACAGCAAAGTGCTAGATTTGTTAAGCGAGAGAACGGCTTTTTCTTTAAGTTTCGTCCATGGACCATTAACTGGAACAACAACTGTGTGCTTTTATTTAAGTCCCACTTTAATATTTCAGATTATCAATAAATTTTAATGTCAGACAATACTAACTAAAGTAGACACAAAAAGCAGTCATTGCCTTCCTGCATAACCCAAGTGAGCATGTACTTAAAGTCAGACTGCTAACCCTGGCCTGAACTCTGGGATATGCCAAGTACGAATGGAGAAGAGCTTTTGTGACCCTGTAATAAGGAATTGTGCCCATGAGGTGGATTAACACAGGAAGCCAAATGATACCATGAGTCCTGACGCTAACAGCGCCACAGAGTGGGGGCCACAAAGCGGAGTGGCACTACAATCCTGGCAAAGCATCAAGAACAACTCTCACATATTTAAGATGGATTGAAAAAGGTAATTGACACTCCTGTATCTGAAACAAAGAAGGAGCATTTGGGATGACATAAGCTAACCTTGTCAATCTAAATTAAAAAAAAAACTTGCTAAGTCTGTCTGAGTCTCCCCAAAGAAAACAGCTTCATCTTTCTAGAGGCCCAGACTGATGCAGGAAAACATCCAGCAGCAGCAGCAGTAACAGCAGCAGCGGCTGTATTGGGCACAAAATCGTGTATAGCCCAGCCCTCCCACTTTACTCCTATGCTCTATAGTAAAATAATTAGTGGTTAATAATAAAATATGTAAACATTAACAAACTAGATATTCTTTACATAACAGACACATTTACATTACACAAAAAACAAACAAATCAGTTTTCTGATTAATTGCACAACTGGATTCAAGGACAATATATCAATAAAGAATATTAACATTTTTATTAAGTGTCATGTTTGATATTGTTTTGCTATGTAGGGAAGCTACACTTTTAACCAGTTTTATTTACTAAAATGCTTCTGTGTTGTCTTCTTCTTACTGATTTTAGGCTAATTAAAACTACCAAAACATTTCCACACCAGTTAGATCTTTACTAGAAAGGACCCCATACATTAAATAAAGGTTTATGCAGTATCGACATGAGTTTTTTTTTTTAGCATCGTGATAACCAGAGTCGATCGCAGAACGGGACCAAAACATCTGATTAATCAGGGTTAATTCACATTAGGCCATGCTGGTTTGTGCAGATTTTCCCCCTTATGGAAGGGAATCATTTAAAAACTACTTTTTGTATTTACTGGGATCACAACACAATACACGTCACTATTGTAAAAGTATCGTAAGTAAGTAAGGACTTTGTAACTGCACTTGGACTCAGATTGATATCAGGGGGGAAAAGTGCTGGAGCATCTCTAAATATAATATTAGTAAAAAAATAAAATAAAATAAATTTCTCTATGCTTACACTGAGCAAACTCTAAAAGATCCTGATAAAGTGGATCGGATAACAACTTGATAAATTAAGAGTTAGTGAAACTATTGCAGCCAGAAAGCGAGGCTAGACTTAGTTTTGACTCTGGAAAAGTTACAAAAGAAAAAGGTTTTTGAGGCTGGACCTGCTTACATTCCACAGGCAGAGGTGATGTTGTGATATCGTAAAAGTGCTTCTGTGTTTGACACCACAATACAACTCCAGACATGTTTGGTTTAGCACGCAAACGAAACTGCTGGCAGAGCCACATCTGCAGACCTGCGCTGTCATCCACGTTAATTTCACTGGAACAGCTTCCATGCTGCTGTTTTTTTAAATTAATAATGGCATGAAATAAATATGAACAACTGATTTACAGCTACAACATCTGTCAGAGGAAGAAAAAAAAAAAAAAACAAGAGTCTCCTGTCTATGATGCATAATAACCCAAGACAAACAGATGACTTATTTATCAAAAATGTATGTTTGGTTGTTTTTATGGCTTATGTTCTCACCACATCCCCATAAACTACAGATTACTACAAATCAAAGAAGGAAAGACGCATATATACAAGTTAAAGCTGTCATAGACACCAGAGGAGATTATTAATTGAAGGGTCTGAGAATATCACCCCCAAGAGAGAACATCAGACAGCTAAACACACCCTTGATCAGACATGATGTTTCCTGTCTTGAACAATTATGACTCCTTTATCTTCCCTTTTTTTGAAATAAAGCCGAGACCCAGTCGTGCACCACGTAAGCTGCATGTGAGTCTACTACTACAGTCAGTCAGCTGAGTCACTGCCTCGGCTCAAAACGGTGTCTGCAGGCGCTCAGCGGTGACAGGCTGAAACAATAACGGCGCTCTGATTGCTCACTGGAGCTTTTAGTGAGTCACCGCCGAAGGAGACGGCGTCGTCCCACAAGAGCGTGCAAGGTAGATTGTTACTAACGTGTTGCTCATTAAAAGCGTTACATAAATCACAGGCTGTTTGCTTATGTTGGCAAAGAGAAGAGACTGTAGGGGAAAAGCGCCAAACTCCAATCAAAGGCAGGGTCTTTTCCAAAGCATCCATCGGTTTCAGCTTTAAATTCTAAAAACGAGTAAAACAATTTCGACCGTAAACAGCTACGATTACATACGGAGTAGCACAGAAGGGCAGAGAGAGACTTTCCTCGGACACGCAAATAAAAAAAGGGAGGTACGAAAAGGTCTTACCTGTCCACAGCCGGGAGCGTTGCACACAAAAGGTCGGTCGTCCCCCATTTTTGCAAAGAGCTTGCAGTGAAACTGTGGGAGAGCAGAAGAAGAGAACATTGCAGCGAGCTTTTTCTGGATCTCCGAACTGGCAAATCCCGAAAACAACAAAACGGGGATGCTGCGGCTTGTAGACTTCAGTCTGAGCAGGAAGCCAAACGCTATTTAAAAATAACCCTGGCACGGAGGAAAACACGCACAGAGGCAGTGAGGAGAAGTTTCCCTGGTGATATTTCCTTCACGCAGAGGGGCTTCTGGCTGGCCAATGAGGAGCTGCTGACAGTGAGGAGCCACAGCCACAGCTCCCTCCCTTACTACCTTTTACTAAATCTCACTTAAGTTCACTTCCAATCCCTTGTTCTGTCGTGGCCACTCCCTCCGCTTACCTCTCCAGCACCTTCTAACCTTTCCTCCGCTTGTGGAGAACTACATTTACATTTTCTGTTACTTTTTTAAAGAGACCACCTTGTAAATTTACAGCAAAAATATTTAAATAAAAATAAATAAATACACACACTCTCATGGATTAAATTGGACCTGATTCTATATGTTCTCTCCGAAGACATTGACGGAAAAGCTTTCAGATTATATAGTTGGTTTTTTTACATATTCAAGTGGCATGAGACTACTACTACTAACAAGTATTATTATTATTATTATTATTATGAAAAATATCACTTTAGCCATGCTTCCATCCCATTGCAATACAAAATGTGAACAAACTTTTAAAATGTTGCAAAAAAAAAAAGAATGCACATTAGGCATGTTTCCACCTATTTGGAGCAAATTAACCAGACAATTTAAAGCATAATTTTTTTTTGTCAGATGTTGGTGTCAGGGATGGCTGTGATAAACTGGAAGTAGCATTTGAACATTACCATGGACCACACATCTAGCAGAAAAATGAGAGAGGCTGCCAGGAATGTGTTGCTATTGGGCAACTCATGTCTCTGTTACGTCAACCAGGCGATGCCATATCTCAGCGCGTTTTAGGAATATCCAGAAAGATGCCGGCAGCGGGAACAGCTGATCAGTCATGTGAGGTAAATGTTTGCTACGTCACAACGTATTCGGCAACTGTGTTTCCTTCTGTTTTGCACATCACCTCTTTTTTGGAAAAGCCACACGAAAAAAAAAAAAAAACACACCTCAAGCGAGCACAAATTATTACCATTTCCATCAACCTTTTCTAATAACATACTTTAAAATGCACATAAAAAACACATGATGGAAAAATATACTTTTGTGTTGTTTTTGTTCTGAGAAAAATATTTTATAAACAGAAAATGAGAAAGAAAATCTGGAAGGCTAGGATTGTCATGGTACTAAAATTTTAAACTCAATACCAATACTGAGAAGAATACTTGACACCATTTTCAATACTGCAGCGACATCTTTTCTGAAGCCAAATATCTATTTCTAAAGAGCAAAAAGATAATTCCATACACTATAACAAACTTAACTTTAACCTTAATAATTAGGGAAACACCAACAAGCAAGGGGACAATTCAGCCCTTGTTTAGAGAACTACATCCTTTAAGTGTCACTTCCTTGTTTGACAAAACAGCCGACAACATAACACTAATAGTATTATTGTTAATATCCTTTATGGAAATGTACCTTTGATTCCGTCATGCAGTTATTTCCTGATCATAAAAATAAATGTCACAAATAAAAGGATCATTCACAACTAAAATAAATAGGCTGTAAAACAAACATGGATCTGGTGAAAACAAAACAAGGTTTTGCAGTACAAACAGGGTTCTGGTCCATGCAGATATATATAGCAGCCCTGTATGATTTCTGTATTTCTGGTCATTTTATTTTCCTCACTGATCAACAAAAGAAGCAGGGTACATTGCAACAAGTTCCTACTTTTTTTCTGCTCCATTTGTCAGCTTCAGTCTGGCTTCACCATAACTTGTGTTATTATTAGCCACATTAGCCTCCAAGGCCTTTAACAACTAAATGGAGAAGTAATGGAGGGGTTCACTGGTTTGTTTTTTAGCCTCACTATTTATTAGCCAACTGAGCCGTTGGTCGATTTACATTTTTCTGTGTTTGCTGCAGCAGAAAAAAGCGTAGCATGATGCAGAAACCGCACACCCGGGGAGAAAATCTCAACAGGGAGACGGACAGACCGACAAAACTCCGTCATCGGGATGTCAGTGTCTGTGTAGTTAATATTTAAAACAGGGTCAGCTTATGTCGTCTGGGACATTTATTTCTCACTGCTGCAGATGCAGGAGCTTTACAGACCTTTCTAAGATGCCTTTAAACATCAGGGCCGAAGCGTTAGCTAGTAGCGTTAGCATGAAGTACTAGGATGTAGTGTTAGCATGTCGTTAGCTTGTCGCATTGTTTGCATCTCATTTTTTTTTGTCCATCTGCCTTATAAGGAAAGTTCCTCTGAACAAGGATTTTGTGTTTGTTTGGTCAATAAAAGGCTTACATATGTTTTTTGGCTTTACTGGATATGTTAGCAGAATTTAAAAGGTGCATAGCCACGTTATATGCCTATAAAAAAGACCGAAAACCATTTGATCATGATAAAAGTGATATACACCAAGCCTCCATCCTGAGTGTATTGATATTCCTTTTTGAGCTTAAAAATAACACCAACAATGGGAGCGATGATCAGATATAAACAGATGTGGCGCCATCTACCGGCAGTACCGCAGATCTATCAGAAAGCATAATAATAAAGAAAAAAATTTATAAAAATCACTTTTGATAATAATGCCGAACCAAGCCTGACCCTCGGAAATGCCTCGCTGTAAAACGACCGCTTGGCGTGATCAAAGACCAACAGTTAATATTAAATAAACCAATCTAATTGCTACTCCAAGAGCCTCTTATCTGAAAATCTCAGAAAGAGATTCCTGTTCGTAAACGCAAACAGGGACACAGCATCAAGGTAAGAACCAAACAATCAATCGATCTATTTCTAATGTTTTTACTTCAGACAGTCGAGGCTAAGAAGAACATTGATATTGCTAATATTGCAGCAAAATCAGAACATTTACTCTCGTTACTCAACTCTGCAGTCACATCCCGGCCGTTTAGCTTTAACTTCCGCTTCAGTGAACACCAACGTTCATATTGTTTTCCCAGCGCTATTCCAGTCGCTTCCCTCTTGGAATCAGATTATTTTTATTTATTTATTTTATTTTATTTTTTTTGGACCGTTGTTTCTGTTACTTCATTGGGAGATGTCAATAGCCATTAGCTGCTTCCTGGTTTATCCCCTCCTGCGGACGCGTAGTGGCGTGCTTCAATTGTTATTGTAAATAAACACAAACGGCTTTATTTACTAACAAATTGAGCAAAAACAAAACGTAAAATGACAAAAATAACTGATATGCCAGCAGAATGTAATAATGTTTCATAAAAACTTTGTATGCAACCAGAGTGACTTACTGACCTATAAATAAAAAAATAAATAAATAAATAAATAAATAAGAAAAGTCAAATAACGTGGCTATGCACCTTTAAACTTCCATCAGCAGATCCTAGTTGAGCTGAGTAGCTGCATCAACTCTGGAGTGTCTGTTTTCACAGTGTTTGGGTCAGAAGAAGTGCAACAATTCGGGCAAATGTGAATGGGTGAGTTAATATCTTGTTTGACCCAAATGAGTATCTTTGAATAATACATTTTTTAAGAACCCATTATAATCGAGTCCTTGATTATTTTAACACCCATAGGGATAAACGCTTTGATGGATAGATAGGTATAATCTTCTAAAACCTTCATTGTCATTTCAATTCAAAGCGAGCAGGTCTATTAGTGAACTTGCAGCACATATTTCTCTCTTTTATGTGTTAGAAACATGCATTGGATTAAAATAATCTTCTTCCTGATTTTGGGTTACATTGTTAATAAAATCTAAAACTGTATTTCCTACTTTGACATTCACTCAAGATATCAGCTCTGTTGAAATTGTGTTTTGTCACTATAGCAAAATTGCTGAAGGGTATCTCAGAAACGTGTAAAGCTGCTGCTAAGAAACTTAAAACACAAAAAAGTAACAGTGGCATTATTGTAAAATTGGTCTGGATTGGATTATCAGAAGTCAATTCAATCAAATTATTGAATAAAATATAACATTTCAAAATATATGTATGCAAATGAAAGATAATTACTTCTTTAATATCAGTGTAAAGCACCATTTATTAATTTTAGGGCTTCTTTTTTTAGTTTAAACTAATTTAAGGTCATATTTGAGGATGTGCTACAGTCACAGTCTACATTTTTTTTTTCTACACACTGCAAAATTTGACAAAGGAAAGACTTGCTGGACGCTTGAATCCACAGGAAACACCGCAGCTTTCCACAGAGCTCAAAATAATCCCTTCATCCTGCTCCTTCGGAGTTTGCTATGCACGCGCTCCTGTTTGGTTTCGCCTCTTGCAGCGGCAAACTAAACCCAAGCGCGGCCTGCTGCTGCTGTTTCTATCAGCAGCTCCACCCTGAGCCGCGCCGCACAGCTGGACAAGACTCCTCGTGGAGAGAAAGTGGAAAAGTTAAGTGTATAAAAAAAAAAAAAAAAAGAAGGAAAAAAACGTTAAAGTTAAGTCAGTGGGGAAGAGGGGGAGGGCGGGATGTGGCTCGGCGGTGGACATGAATGTTTTAGCATTCTCAGCTGGCCCAAAGTGACGTCTGGCAGCTATTATGCAATCCGGGCCCACTGACAAAGCAACCGCCACCAATCTGCATCAGCTATGTTTTTACGTATTAAAACACTTAAACAGTCAGAATATATAGACTACAAGCTTATAGCAGTTATACAACTTTTATGACGTGGAAAATGTAAACGTTGAGTTCAAACTCCCATGATGTTGGTCAAACATGGCCTCCTCTCTCTCTGTGTGTGTCTGTTTTAATCAGTTTAAAGAGACGCAGGCATCCAAGCTGCAGGACGGCAAGAATACTGAATCGAATTTCGTTACTGTGATATCACTGAGGTCCTGACCACATAAACTCTTGTTGTGCCTAATATATGGGTTAAGCGTGTTGCCAAACCTTATAGCATGGGACAGATTATTCATTACTTTGGCCGGGCATAAATGTCTGAACGTTTTCCCAGTGTTGAAGTCAGAACATTTTCCTCCTCCTTCCCCCCGCCGTCGCTCGCGCTGCTGAGGACAGCTGCCCTTGAGCCAACACATGATTACTGAAGTGCTGGAATACGACGCTGAACGTGTAACTGGCCTTTTGTCTTCTCAAGAAGCAAAATTAAAAAAATAAAAGAGGGATCTGCATCACATTAACATGCAAAAGCTGCAAATGTGACAGACTGGTTTCCTGGTGGACCTCCCATATGATGAACGGAGGCAACGGGCCCCCTCGCAAACTGCCTCCTATTTACCGAGTCTATTTGTGCTGAGATTCGTCTGCAAACGAGATACTCCATCCAGCTCGTTACACGGAGGGTGTGGACTGAGCGGAGAAGCAGACACATCTGGCGGCAGGAGTGGGAACAGATTTTTTAGAGTTTACATCTTACTAAAAGACGCGCTCGACACTAACTTGGCACCGGCAGAAAACGCGGGACTTGATTTTGTGGAAAGTTCTCCACAAATTGCAGATGACAGAAGTGGAAAAATACCATTTGTTGTGGGAGCTGCCTTGACCAAAATTTAGACTTTTCAGCATAACGCCACAATTTGCGACAAGTGACTTTCTGGTTAAGCGAGAGCTTCAAAAGCTGCAGCAATGTTTGTAGCTCTGCCTAACTCCTCTGCATGTCGCAATAAAAGCTGCGGTAAATGTGCGTCTAGGACCGACGCGTCTCACTTGAGGAAAGTCGTGGAGTAATCTAAGGGTTGACGGAGCAGAGAGGGACAGTCCATCACTACTAGTTACTGCTCTGTCAATGCACACTACCCATATTCATTACAGGCCTTGACATCAAGGCCACCTGTTTTTGCCTCCTTTCATCTAAGGTGACATGGAAGCACTCGAAGGGCCCGAATTCCTCTCCTTCTCACTGAGACCCCCCCCCGCCCCCCCACCCCTTCCATAACTTTGTGTTTCTCCAACTCAGCAGGTGTAGGGGAACAAGTCTCAGCTATAATCAGCCACAGCCAGCCTGTGTTTGATGCAGCCTGCTAGGAAACTGACTAAACAAACTGTATTAATAGCTCACGCTGCAGCCATGACGTGGGACTCTGAGGCTTAAATTGCCAGAGGACAGGGGAGACCCCATAAAACAAAAACAAAAAAACAGAAAAAAAAGGAGGAAAAGGAGAAATAAGCCACGCTGTCTGGCAAAAACATTCCTACCTGTGGAACTTTTTCACGTTTTTTGTCACATTGCAACCACCTAAAACAAGAAGAGCATGAATCAGAGAAGCAACCCAACAACTCTGGAGGAGCTGCACAGATTTACCACTTCTGGTAAAAATGGTAAATCCACCCAATCTATAAAGCTATTTTTTTGTTTCTAGTCATACTGACCGCAAAGTGTTTTACACTATAGACACGTTGACCCAATCAAACTTGCCGACGCAAACACGTTCATAGACCGATACACAGATCGGTAGGCAACTTGGGGTAAAGTGCCTTGCCCAGGGGCAAATGCACAAGTGACAATGGGAACATGGAACGCCACAACTTTACAACGGTGAGAAGACTCTCTACGCACCGAGCCACAGTCGCCCGCTTTATGGAAGCGTGGCGAGAAAGAATCTATTTACAAAAAAGCCATAAGACGGTGCATTTTGAATTTTCCGCAAGGCATACGTAGGATTAGGCGTTCTGGTCAAAATTCAGGAAGTTGTAACATTTCAGCCTACATGCTCCAGTCTATGGTTGGAAAACTAACATACACATCAAACATTTCCATTCCTGCTGTTTTTGCACTGCTTTTTTTACTCTCATCAATAGTCTGTTAGTATCTTTATGCATAAATATACATACGCATTTTTACAAATTATTTGAAATCACCCTAAGCAGTCGCACATTTCTTTACTTTTTTGAATTTGCCATTTTTAAAACCTGCTGTATTTGTTTTGGATGATGTACATTTCCCCTTACTGTAAACTTTTTTTTTTTTTTTAACCCTTGTGTGTGTCTGCATGCCTCCATTTGCATTTCACTTTGCTGCTGGCAAACCTGAATTTCACGATTGTGGGGAAAACAAAAGGATATTTCTGTTCTAAACTGAACACTTTAAACAAAGAGTGAACCTTGGTTGGTGGCAGGACCATGCTGTGGGGATGCTTTTCTGCAGGAAGGACGGGGAGGCTGGTCAGCGTGGCTTGGGAGATGGATGGTGTTAACTAAAGGGCGATTTTTGAAGGAAAACTGTTAAGAGGCAGCACAACACTTAAGACTATGACAGAGGTCCACCTTTAATTAAGCAGGAAAATGGCTAAACATCGAGTGACACCTAAATCGAAACGGTTTAGATCAAGGCATATTGATTAGTTAGAATGGCCCAGTCAAAGTCCAGACCTAAACCCAATTGAGAATCTCTGGCAAAAGACACATTTAGAGACGGCATCCATCCAGTCTGACAGAGCTGGAGCTGTTTTACAAAGAGGAATAGATAAAAATGTCTCTATACACGCCAAGCAGCTAGAGATCAGCTAAAGGTGGTTCCACAAACTAGAAGCTTCAACACATGCGTAGTACGCCACACTTCACAAACATTTTAGAAAACGGCGCACAAATTTCCTTCCACTGCACAGCCTATTCCCTGCTTGGTGCTGCTGTTCTACAACAGAAAACCCCAACAAGTTACAATTAAGTTTATGGCCGTAATGTGACAAAATGCGAGACAGTTAGAACGGTTAAAAATACTTTTACAAGGCATTTTAAGTACTGCGTGGCGGATTTGTATCAGATCTCTGATGAGGTCTGGGGGGCTTCTGACACTAGAGAGCTAGATTGTGGTTGGCTGTGCGCGGCAGCCAGTGTGTATTTATGTCAGCAATGGGAACACAAGATTTAGCAAATGGAACAAACGTAACCTTAAACCCCGTGTCTTCATAACTAACAAAATCCAAATCCATGCCAAGCCCACGGGACAATACAAAATAAAAGGCATGGTGGGGTTCTAAAATTGAACGTTCGGAGGAAGCCGTGCCAATTAAATTTCACTACGTTCTTGTGAAAAGTCACATCTATAACTCATTTTTTTTTTTATAAAGTATACAAAAACATTAGAGGTTTGCTTTACGGTCTGCACTCAACGTTTTATCCCAGACGTGGACATTATTTTTTTTATGTTGCACACAACTTGGAGCGTGTGTACTTTCTGAGAGTGGGTCAGTAAGTTTTTTCTAGGCTGGCTTGAAGAGACTGGAGTGTTTTTTTCCTTTCCCCTCTCCTCTAAGTGCAACACCTCTCCTAAGTGATGGAATGAGGTACAACTGTGCCAAAAACATGACCTACATTCCTGACTGAGGTGTTGACATGCGTGGGGACACGGATCGTCGGCCGTTCGGCAGTTCAAGTTGCAATGCAGTGGATGTTTCTGCATCTTGAGACGTTCAGCTCTTTTTAAATGGGGGGGGGGGGGTTCCTCTTCCACACGCAAATTACGCTCAGAGTTAGGGTTCAACAGATAATGCGGTATTTTCTGTGCCGAGAGCCAGGCTTGCAAAAGTTTTAAAATGTCAAAGAGTATTTCCAAGGACCCACGCGATCTTCAGTTCCCTCTTCCAGACAGCGCTGACTCTCTTGAAAAACTTTCTCTCTCTCTCTCTCTTTTAGCCTCCATTACCTTCTTGGCTCTCGGCGTTAGCCCCGCCTTTTCCCGTAACCCGACCGCCTCTCCTGCGCAGCGATTGGCTCCCTGCGCGTCGGTCACAGGCGCCTCGCTCGCGCATTGATTTCGGGGCCTGTCAATAACCGCCACGGGCCATGTCTCATTGGTTAAAAGCTCCGCAACAACTTTTTTGTACGCTCGCATAAAAAAAAAAAAAAAGAAAAAAAAAAAAAAGAAGCCTAATGGCTAGCTGCTGCTGTGGCTAGCGCTACCAACAGGCCGAGCGCACATTGAAAATGAGTGATAACAACGGCGCTAACAATTTCTGTTCTGACAACAAACACGCAACGACAAAAAAATTAACTCCACCCAAAGTCAAGCTAAACATTTTAAAACACACCAAATGAGGGCTATACCACCTCCCCCCCCCCTCCGAGTGGTACTAGTTGGTTAGCGGAATGACACTTGAGTGCAAAGCAGCGAGACAGTTGGTCCGAATGAGACGCTGAAGCTGCGACTAACAGCCCCTGACAGTTGGACAAACATGAACACATGTCAACAACAAGCACCGAAATGACCCGGGCCGAGAGAAAACCTGTAACAGGCTAGACTAGTCGACATATCATGGATGAATTTATAAGTTTAAAGTGTTTACAAACTTACCCTTGCGCCCCACTCTCACTCTCTCTCTCTGATTCCCCTCTCCTCTCCTCTCTCTTGGAATTTGACACTCCCCTTGACAGAGAGTTATCGCGAGAATTCACGCGACTTGTAACATTCAGAAATGTGCCATTTCCAGCTTCTCCCTGGTCAACTTTTGGTTCTCCCTCAACACGCTTTCTACAGAGAGACAATAAATTATATTGGGCTAAACTACAATTTTTTGTCATCTTTTCCCTTTCAATTATCTTTGATCTTACTTTAGCTTATGATAAGATATTGATCTTTTTCCCCCATTCCCAGCTGCTCAAGCAAACAAATATTAACAGTTTAGTTTTCATCTAGAGAGTGAATACAGTGTAGCAATACATAATAAAGTCTGTATTTTCCTCGAATTAATAGGATTCTTTCAGGAACATTACCAACACTTTCCTGAAATGTCCTGGAGCCTAATGGTTGCTTTCCTAAACTTCTCTGGAACCTACTCACTTTCTAGAACCTAATGGTTACTTTGCAGAACTTTGCTGCAATTTTCAGTAAACTTCCCAAGACTTACAAGATAACTTCACTAGGAATTACATAGTATTAGTCTTCTTTATTTATTTTACTGGTTACTTTCCTAAATCTTTGTAAAATTAATGTTGTACTTTCCTGAACTTCTCTCAAACTTGGTACTTTTGGAAACTAACCAGTTACTTTCCAGTACTTACCTGAAAACTAGTTGGTACTCTTCTGGAACCTAAAGATAATTTTCCTGGAACCTAACGATTGCTTTCCTGTGACTTAATGGGTATTTTTCAGGAGCTTCCTCAGAATCTGCCAGGCGTTTTTTGTGGGAACTATAGGATACTTCCCAGAGTTCATCTGGTACGTTCCTTGGACTTCAATCAAAACACATTAAAGCACAGTGACATTTAGAAGTCCCCATGGCCCCATGATGAATGTCATATTCATTCTGGCCTTCTAATGATGCCCTTGAAAATGTATCAACTATGCTTAAAAGGCAGGTCTGTGCCAGGAAAGCGCCAAGCTTTAATAAACCCTAACAACTCTGATGAGTGGTTAAATACCGAGGCAGAGTTAAGCAAGGAGATTGTTGATGGCCAGAAACGCATGGGATTTCCCCGCAACTTGTTAAGAGACGTTTGATCAAATACTGGTAAAGTTATATGTATTATTGATGTTAACAAATGTTTGTTTCATTGACAACAAGAATGGGGATATCAGGGATTTTTTTTTAAAGCTAAAGCTTTTTCAAAGAATAAATATTATAGGTTCTAGTTAGCATTAGCATTGTCCATTAATGTCTAAAGTGCTGAAACTGTTAGGTGGCCTGTGTAAACTATGCTCTATATACAACACACCTCATCCCATCCTTCCTGATAGTTTCCCCCGAATATTCTGACACTGGACGGAAACGCGAGAAGGTTATACAACTTTAAAAACATTAAAGAAAAATGTATGAAAAGAGGTAGTAACATTTTCAGATCAGGCAAATAAAGTGTTCGGACGTTTCACCAAAATAGAGGGTTGAATATAAACCAGCTGATGTAATACACGGCCAGAGTTACTTCAAAAACTGCAACAACAACAAAAAAAAATTAAATCACCAACGAGGTTGAATATTCATTCAGAGGGAGGGTTACTGTTAATGACTCTAGAAACAAAGCGAGAGAGACCTCTAGTGGATCATCAGAGAATTGACCATGTTCAGTACAGCTTTTTTCTGTAGAAAAATCAATTTAGCATTTTACAAAGTAAACGCATATAGATTACTCATTTTATGGAAGATATGTTTATAGACAATGGTGTGAATTAAATTTATGAGCAAATTCATTCAGCTGTTCTAAAGGACTTGCTGCTGAGCATGCAAAGTCCAAGAGTCAGTTTGACGTAAAGCTTGTAAGGCGTGCCACCCTGGGACGTGAATGGCAGCAAGGGTAAATGAATCACAATCAGGATTTAATCGTTTGTGTTAAAAAACAGTAAAAAAAACAAGCAGACGGTCAAATAAAGGCATTTACTTGCATTATATTGACAAATAAAAGAAGCACCTCTGCAGGCATATACAAGACATAATCTCAGGGTTAATTTATATACATTTACTGAACAGGCAAATTCAGGATAAGAAATTATTTTAGACCTCCAATACACATTTTTTTGCCAGCTCATTGAGTGGCTTTTACAAAAAAGACAAAAAGTTACGAATCATGCCATTTCCTGGTTTTTACATTTAAACAATGAATTTAAAACAAAGTGACTTTAGTTTTGAAACCAGTGAGCACCGTTGAAAACAGAATGTTCTGCAAGTTTAACCCTCCATTGTAAAAAAAAAAAAAAAGAAAAAAAAAAAACACACCCAAACAAAACCCAAATAAACAGTGACTCACATACAACAGCAGGTGAGGTGAGCCCACTTTTGTTAGCGTTGAACATGTTCAGAAGACTACCTGGCACATTTAAGTGAAACCAATAATAATAATCAGCACCACTCTGCTGCTTTTACATAAATACAATTGTTCCCATCTGGCACAATATTTCCTGCTTAAAATAGGTGTGTGTTAAATGTTATCCTCTTAGTGAATATTACGCACAGATCACACCCAAAAAAACTATCATACAAATTATTTGAAGCACACGACCTTGCAAAAAGTTCTTTCCCACACATTACAACCACAAATTTCAGTGTATTTTTATGTGACAGGCCAACAAATTGTAGAGGATTGCTGTGAAGTGGATGGTAAATTATATTTATTAAAAGTATGTCCTCAGTAAAAATCCAAAAATTGTGGAGTGCGTGTGAATCCAGCGCTTTTACTTATTACCCCTAAATAAAAGCCAGTGCAACCAACTGCCTTCAGGAATTACTTAATAAAACAGCCATGTGTGGATGGCAACATGGCGGAGGCAACATCATGCTGTGGGGATGCCCTTCTTCAGCAGGGATGCAGATCACCCAATAGAATAACTGAAGTACTTTTTTCCCCCTCAAACCTTTATCAACATCCATGAAATAATAGCGGCACAAACAAAAACTTTGCTGCACAAACCAGCACTAAGCTAGCGCAAACATTTTCCATTTTTGTTAGATTTGATTAACGTGTGTGTTGGGTTGGTTTACCATCCAGCAGGACAACAACCCTTATCATATGGCAGAGAATACTCATACATTAGAACGGCCTAGTCAAAGTACAGACTGAAATCCAATTGAAAATAACTGTCCACAGAAGCGCTCCGTCTAAGCACCAATCACGTTCTCTCCACACATACGCATATTCCTTTTGTGGGTTTAGCAAAAATGAAACAATCCCAGAAAACAGATTGAAGTTTGTGGTTATAATGCGGCAAATTGTGGCAAAGTTCAAAGGTTATGAACACTCTTCCCATGTACTGTACAGGTACTGCACAGGTACCATCTGACATAAGTTAACGGACCACCTCCATAATCAGGACGTCAGCCATCTACTTTTTTTCTTTTTTTTTTATTCCCACACTTTGAAAGCAGACGCCTGTACTTGTTTTAAATAATTTCTACACAAGCCACCTCCTATCAGAGTAAAACAATTTATCTCACAAACCTAAACAAGCGAAAATGAGTAATAATAAGCATACTAAAATACTCTATTGAATAGTTTGTTGTTGTCTTTTATATCTGAAGTAGCTAAATGATCAAACAACTTGTTTAATCTTGGTTTGCCCCCTGTGATGATGTCGAGCAAATCGGATGTCTTAGTTTTTGGGTTTTTTTTTTTTCCTTCTTGGTTTTTTTGCTCATCAGACTTCACTGGAATAAAAACCCAACAGCTGTTTAGTTGAAAACCTGCGCGTCCTGCCTTGTTTCTTCACATAACTGATTAAACAAACCAGTCTGCACTTAATTCACTCTTCATCCAGATGTTGTGTCAATACAAGACAAGAAAAAAGAAAAAAAAAAGACAGACATCTGTATCAACTTGCCAATAAAAGCAGCGGGACGAGCTGTCAGTGAGCCGGTGAGGCCTGAGGATCCTTGGATGTCGCCGTGGTTAGTCTCTCAGCAGTAGATAGTCTTTAACCGTTTCAGGTAGAGGAAGCTCTTTCACAGCGGTGGGGAGGAACTGCACTCCAAGACTCTGGCGTATGGCACAGCGGGCCAGGGAGCGCAGCGTCGGGGCCTGAGCCACCATGTTAGTCAGCCTCGCCAGCAGCTGGGGGTCTTTGCTCAGCTCCTTGGGAAGGGTGCCGTCGGCCCGCCGGATCTCAAAGCGCCCCGCCGCTCGGCAAAGCAGCTCCAAGCACTCTTCCTCCTGCTCGGTGCCCAGGCCTCGGGCCAGCAGGGCCACCAGCCGGGATATGGGGGTCTGACCCTTCAGGTTGGTCACGTGGACCTGGGCTCCGTAGTCTAATAGAACCTTGACGCTCTCCAGGTTGCCCTTCATTGCCGCCCAGCTCAAAGGTGTGTCATTGTTGTAGTCCCGGGCGTTGGGGCAGGCCCCGCTCTCCAGCAGGGCCCTCACGCACTCCGGGTTGTCTTTGAAGGCGGCCCAGTGGAGCGGAGTGTCCTTGTTGCCGTCCAGCGCGTTGGGCTGGGCCCCGTACTCCAGCAGCAGCTCCACGCAGCTCTCGTCCTTCTCTGCGGCGTAGTGCAGCGCTGTGCGGTTGTAGCCGTCCAAAGCATTCACCTGACAGAGGAATCAAATAATCTGAGCGCTGATATTCAGAGGAAAGTAAAAACTTGTGAATCCCAAACTAGAACTGAATTTGAACTTTTTGTGGCATCGTGACTGACACAAGGCAGACCCAGAAAGGATTCAATAAAAATGGTTAATTTTAAACATATAAGGTGTTAATGATAATAAAAAAAAGACATGATCCTAATAAAAAAGTTGCAGGTTTAGGAAAGAGAAGTTTTATTTAAAACTGTCACTCCAATATGAATCTTGTGCTCCCCACCAACCACAAAGTTCTTTGCAGCGAAGCTAGGCAAGATGATTAAAGGTGTTTTTTTTTTTCATTATAAGTCTATCCAGTAAAATAAAAACCTAGCTGCTAATGCATATCTTTCCAAACGGCAAATAGCATCTTCTATTTTCAAACCAAAACAAGAATATCTTTTTCTCCTTCTTGATACTTGATTTTATGACATTATTTGGCATTTATTACTTTCTAACATTGAAATGGGGCTGTGCCTTTACTGTATTGTTTTATCATTATCATGAAAAATTTCTTATCATGATAAGAATTTGGATTTATCTTGACAACTAGGGTTTTCTTAAAACCCCCAAAACTGCCAGGATTGTTATGGTTGCTATTTTCTCCACAGTTGGTTTATTGAGAGCATTAATAAATATAAATACATTCAAAAATATAGTGAAATGTAGGTACTGTGTGCAGTTTGGTAATAAAGATCACTCCTTTTTATGTAACAAGAGTGCTACTGAAACATATTTTAACTTTTGTTTTAATAAATATTGCAGTTAAAAAAAATTATGGACAGTATTTGTGCTTATTAGACTATAATTGACTTGCAGTGACAGCCAGACAGTTGAAAAAGAACTGCAGGAAGCTGTAAATAGTCTTTTATCATCATCACTTTTATCGTTATCACAACATTGTCACAATCTGGAGAAAACCTGGTCTGATCCGGAGAGACGGCATCCATCCCACTTTGGATGGTGGAGCTCTTCTGTTACCCACCCATTACCCCTGTAATGGCTGCAGTTTCCCTCTGGGATTATTAAAGTATTTCTGTTTCTGATTCTGACCCCATTAAGGCAGTGTCTTTCCCCCGGCCAAAACTAAATAGACTGAACACTGATCTAAAAGGAGCAAAAAGGTAGGACGATTTTTAAGTAACTTCGTGAGGCCAATGGATGCCTTTTTCTCGTGCTAAACTTCACTTTCAGGTTTTAGGATTTTGTCTCTAGTTAAGAAAAAATGTTTCATCTTTCCTTTGTTTTTCAATGACCGACAATTGTATTGAAATGTATTGGGATTAAAAAACAAAAAAAAATAAGCGTATTGCACCGTTTATATGGGCACACAATCAATTAATGTGATCATAATGTGCATTTATATGCACCTGGCATTATTCAGAATAGAACCACTCTGACATATGCAGCTATCAAATTTCCCTTAAAAAATACAGAAAAGAAGAACTTTTGCCTTTGCTGAAGAACAAAAAGTGGCTAACAAAGCAGTATTATATGAGTTTGTTTGTCTTCGGAGCACCCAGGTTGAACTTGCATGAGGTTCTAATTATGGTTGAAACGTTACTGAATAAATAATAATTTTGAGCTCTTTTAATGTTTTGAATAGTAAGGTTGGCATAAACCACCCGTCTCATTCTGAATACAATTTCATTCCGATTGAGCTTAATGACGCATTTTCAATCCAATTGGCCCATTTTCCAGTTACTTTTGTCCATGTAAACGTAGCTATTGACCTGTAGTCATTGTTGGTGATGAAATCATAGGAAGCCGTGTGCAGATTTTGTGGTTCCTGTTCCTCCTCACGACATTGACGACACATGTGCAGTCCAACTTACTTAAATGGATCAAACAGCTGATCAGTTTAGGTTTCTGCTTCAAACACATTTCTTTTCAATAACTCACTAGTTATGTAGGACATCTGTGTGCTGTTTGTGCAACTTCTATTATTGATTTTGCTTGTTTTTTGTTGTTTAGTCATTGATCTTTTACTACCAGGGGCTGTTCTAGACAGTGGCCAACAGGGGCCAGTGCCCCTGTAGAAATGCTCCTCATCCCCTCTAATGGCCCCTTTACTAAAGACATAACACTAAATACACTTCTTATGATTATATGCACCGGTGAAGAAACCATAACAGATTGGTCTCTTTGACTAATTTTATTTTTTACCTGTAGTTTACCTCTAAGAAGGATTTAAAAATTATGGTGTTTCATGTTTAGCTTCAGCCATATTGAGCTGGGATCACAGTTTTCATCTGCTAAATGAGGGGTCTGAAACCTGCAGTTCCAGAGCCACAAATGGCTCACTTATAATTAAAGAATTAAATATTGCCCTGTTTTATTGTTTCATCTTTTGTTCTATGCCCTGATGAAAAAACACTGACCCCACCTTGGCCCCCCTGGTAAATTTGGTCAAGAACCACTACAATTTATAGCGTAAAGTAATTTAGTCAACTGTGGTTGTTCTTAAGCCGTGTATTCGTGTATCATTCATTGGTTGTTGTTTTTTTTTTAAATAAAACCAACAATAAAAAAATTTAAATTTGTTTCATAAAATAATATGGAAAAGCTGTGTGCAATTCCTTTTTTAATTTCTCGTTTCCCTGTTGAAATAAAACATGGAGCAAACAGATAAAGAGTAAAGCATTTAAATTGTAAAAAAAATAAAAATTTTTACAATTTTGTTTCGGGATATGAGGTGACCCTGAAGTAGTTTTATGAGTTTGGGAGAGATGCATAAGGGTTACAGTGTGGTGGTTGGATGATCTGTTTTGGGTTTGAGCTGCTGCCCGTGTTCTGAGGATTTATGCTACTTCAGAATCTCCTACCGTAGCACGTCTTGTTATTTAAAACTTTGTCGGTGGTACCCTACGGAAACTGCTTCCATCATGCCGAAAACCACAACATTAATGTTGATGTTAAAAATAATTCATCAGAAACATTTTGATTGAAGTTTATGTGTGGCACTGGAAAAATGTATCTAAATGACCAAAACTTTATTTAATATATGAAATATAATGCACTAAAACGCTTCATCAGAATATCTTACTTGTTTAATATATAGGTAGAAGATGTTGAGAAGAAATTTCTTTATTGTCCCACAAAGGGGAAAAAAATACAAAGATACAGTTGACAACACACAGTTACACACAATTAATAGTAATGAAAAAAGGAATAAAAAATACAAGCTAAAGTTAGTTCTTAAAAAAAACGTCAAGAATTAAAAAAAAAACGTAAATACCAGAATAAATATTGCACAATTATTGACAATATGGCATACACAGGTAAAAATAAGATGAAATATTCAAGTTTAACAGTAGAAAACTCCAGCATATTTAGAGAACTTAAGATAATATGCAATATGCATGAAAGTATAGCATCTCTAAGTAGCCAAGGTGTATGTAAGTGTACCGTAATGTCTGAGAGACTGTGCAAATCATGCACGATCCTATCAGAACCCATGCAACCATTAGCATGTTGTAAACAGCAATTTAGTCTGTTGTGAGCAGCAGACATAAAGTCTAATAGGCAGCTGGGAGGAACGACCTGTGGAAGCGCTCCTTAGAGCATCTAGGATGCAGCAGTCTGTCACTGAAAGGGCTCTCCAGCTCTGCAACAGCTCCATGCATGGGGTGGGAGACACTGTCCATCAGTGATGTTATCTTTCTTCCAGTCCTTCTGTCTCCCACCACATGCACTGGGTTCAGAGAGCATCTCAGGAAAGAGCTGGCCCTCCTAATGAGTTTATCCAGCCGCTTCCTCTCAGCTACAGATCAGCTGCTGCTCCAACAGACCACACCACAGAAAATGGCTGACGTTAGGAAAATGTACCACCTAACTGCTTGTTCGTTTATTCAGCAAACTAATGAGACATATTGATATTAATAAATCAGAGACAGAATTTTAGGTTAATCAAAATGTGTTAGATGACTTGAATAGTGCAAAACATGTATCGCTACATGGTTCTTCCTCCCTTCCACCAACAGCGGGGGCCTCGTGTGCATTAGATTCTAACTTATCCCTGACAAATTAATATATAGTATTTCTGTGGAGTTACCTACGCTCTGAGGTGGGATGTGTGCAGCACCGGAGCCTGCCCACATCCTGCAGTGTTGGGTCATCTTATCTGCTCTTTGTCTGCTTCTTTCTTGAAGATTTACACCTGCTTATTTCCCTCTTTGTGAGTTATGGCTCTCAGCTCTCATTAAAACAAAGTGCCTCTGTAGGGACAACATTCCTTAACACACTCTCATTATACTGATTTAACCTCCACTGTTTTGAATGAACACTGTGCTTCTGCAACACTTTACTTTCTCAGCGCCACCAGAGTTAAAGAAGATCTTCAGGAGCGCTCTTTGCACTCCAAAAAACCTCTTCATCAATACGTTTTCAGTAAAAATTATGAATGCTTTAAAATGATGAGATGAAAAAAAAAACAGGTTTCTTTGTCATTTTAACTTTTTTACATCTCTGCAGTGTCCAGCAAAAAGCAAAGTTGACACTGACGCTGAGAGTACCGTAGGTATACAGGTTTCTGTAAAAAAAAATAAAAAATAAAAAATACATACGTAAGTATAGACATAAATTGCATTATTATTCTGCTACTTTCTAGCTGTGGACACTCCTGTAAATTAGATTTTTAATCGCAAAGAGGTTATTTTTTACTTTTTTTTTTAAATTAAAAATGCTAAATGAAAATAAAAGATACAGAATTAATGGACAGTGACATTTCAAACACTCTCCAAGAATAAATTTCACTCTGTCTGAATGATGGGAAACAGACGTATGCATCTATAACCTGTTTTAAAAGAAATAAAAAAAACAAAGAAATTGTAGGACACAATTAGATTAACAATAAAAAATTATTCCCCCACGCCATTACCTCGTCAGTGAGCCAGTTAGTTCCCTGCATTATTCACAAAGAGGTGTCATACAGTCTGTAGAACCGCACGACTGCTTCCACCTGCCGATCATCACTTGCAGCCAGGAGCCTGATAACTGTGGGCCAAGAAAGGATAGTGGATTTGAAAAAATAAAAATAAACTTGATAGCAATGCTCTTTATGATCTGAAAATGGCCGACAAGCTCTGTTAACGTTTTATTAGTTTGTGAAGCTCCTGTGCTGAAGATTCATCCAACAGGCGGATATTTTACAAAATGAGAAGTGATGTCATTCTGTTAACATTAATTCAGGTCAATAAAAATGAGTGAATTCGTAAAATGTATATGGACAATTCTAAAAAGTAAAAAAACATAAAAGAGGTTAGCTTTTCACCCCTCACCTCATTTACAGGTTCTCTCCCCTGATCTGACATAATATGTTTTGGGCATCCATGCGTATAGATTCATGAGTACAGACACCTTCCAGCTTCTGCTGCTGACTTGGTTTAAAGTGGAAAACCTTAAACCCACTTAATCAGTAATCCGTGGTAGTCAGAATATATTGATGACCTTCAGATGTTTTTGACAATAGACTCATCAGGTCAATGCCCAGACAGCTGACAGCTATCAATGCAATTACAGTTTATTAAGAATTTTACAACGTGCATCAGTCGTAAAAGTAGTACATGTCTTGCTTATATATAAGCATGACATACAGTATATAGCTGTGGACAAGTGGAGTAATATGTTGTTTACGGCTAAATCGACAATATTACAGACATAAAAATAAAGCCATTTATGAATATGCCTACAAGCTCTCTGTCATTTAAACTTAATAAAAGTAATACAAAAACATAAGGGAAATAAGACAAAAAATAAAATAAACAGGACTTACCGTAACGTTCGATGAAATAAACAGATGAATTAAACCTCGTAGGACTTCTTGATAAGAAATCTCTCAGGTGAGGACCTGTGACGTAACGTCGGTCCATGCCCTCACAACGGGTGCTTCATACAAAACCTTCTCGTTAACATTTCGGAACAATTTGACACACCGCTGGGTGTTTTGTCGCTATGGTGCTCCTGCGTCTTCTGTTTTGGTTTTTACTTGGCTCTCTCGTGCCTCATAAAACTACTTCCTGGTCACCTCATAGCTCAAAACAAAATTGGAAAAAATTTAATTATACGCTCGTTATTTGTCTGCTCCATGTTTTGTTTTAACAGGGAAACAAGAAAAAAAATGTTCTCCATTTTTCCATATTATTTTCGAATTTCTAAAAAAAAATTGTTCTTCGTTTTTTTCATTGTTGGTTTCAATTTAAAAAAACAAATGAATGAATGATGCATGGATTGTTCTTAGATGTGCCATATAACTAAATTTGACACAATTTGCTCCTAGCCTGCTATTATCAGTGTTTGGTCACCATAATGCAAATCCTATACCCTGCTAAACCAGGAAGAAAAAAATCATGGTTACAACAAATGTCTTTCTAAGTTACTATTAACTCATGTCTTAGCTTTGATGTTCAAAAGGGGGGGAAAAAAACAAGACTTTTGATATTTTGACCGGCATCAAAATGTGTTTAAGGATTAAAAAGCATATTTTCTCTCAGTAACTTGAAACCCAAAGCAATCAACGGAAAAAAAAAGCAGAGTTGGACTGAGGTAAACCAAAGATGAAAGATCTCATTCAAATATAAATCAAGATCAAATGTGTACTTTCAGAAACTTTTTCTGTTTTTACAGGCTGAATAAAGTCTGAAAACTAAAACGTTCTTCCATACACAATATTTGTTTCTTTCCTTATCAGACTTGGAGAATTATAAAAATCACATTCCTTACTTTTCTAGACATGTCAAGACGGCGTAGGAACACTGAAACCTGCTATAATATAAACATTACTGGTTTTCCTGAGCTACAAATAACCACAAACCCATCTTTTTGTACAAGTGCTTTAGGTTAACATGGACAAACAAGTTTAGCCCCATGTGAGTGATCCTTATCTGTCAGGTTGAATGCTTATCTAAAACTTTGCGGTATGGGGGGAGGGGGGGGGGGAATAAACACACCTCGGCGCCCTTCTCCAATAGCAGCTCCACACAGTCAGCATCAGCTACCATACAGGCACAGTGCAGTGGTTTGAGGGTCCCGTGCATCCGGTTCACATCAGCGCCCTAAGGACAGGAGATAAAAGATGCCAAAAATCACTGAAAGCAGCTGAGACGCTTTTCTTTTTCTTTTTTTTTAACTTCAAGCACAATGAGCCAACATACCTTACGAATCAGATCCTCCACGTTGTCGTGTGGAAAGGAGCGGATGGCTGCGATGGTGCGGATGAGCCGCTCGGACAAGGAGTATTTACTCTGAATGCTCTGCATGATGTACCACATAGTAGAGCTCATGTGTAACAGAGGACCATGGCACCCAGGCAGGGGTGGCGATGCAACACACTGAAAGAACATTTATTTTTAACGGTTGAGGTTACACGTTGCAAACCAGGATGAGATCATGCAATGCATCAATAATAAATGTGAATGCTCACACTGTTCAGGGCCTAAATGGGCGTATTAATTGATCGAGTGGCACTTATTGTTACTTAGAAAGATGAAGGCTTTCTTCCTAACAACCTTTGTCTATGTTTAGGTCATTTTGACCAAATATGGAAAATATAAAATGTGAGAATGTACAACTGGACTGTTGGTGAGGTTGGTCTGTCAGATTTATAGGACCCATTTATTATTCTTTACTGTTACCCACCCATTACACAATTGAGACTTTGTGTCTTGCCCATGGCCAAAAAAGACAAAAAAAAGACTGATCTAATGTGATAATTATATTGTATAAACGTGATAGTGTTATCCAGGTATGCTTTTTCGCTGCATGTTGTCTACTCAGGAAGTGCAATGGCAAATTTACAGGAGTTGATCAAGATTTACTTTATGCTCGGTCTAAGACACTGAGAGACACTGATGCTGCAGCACACTGTGGATGAGCTCATTATTAGCATGCACACACTAAGAAGAATCCTCAAAAGAATGGCACTCTACAGAAGGAAAAATTAATCAGATACTGTAGTTGTGGAGGCCTTCCTCATGACCAGCTGGAGAGTTGTGGGATTCTGTATGGATATTAGTTTCACCACCTTAGACATCTGTTAAAATGTCTGGACCTCAGGGGAGAGGAACGAAGGCAAAGGAGGAGGCTGATGTGACGCATGTATATTAATCCTAGGGCCTAATTTCATGTGGCACGTTCACTCCTATGATAAACTGAAGCCGTATGGTAGGAGCAAAAAAGATGGACAGCCCCATTTTTTTATCCATCCTCTCCACTTGAATCAAAAATTTACCTGGAACGCCACCATCTTCCTCTTATTCTTATTAGATGAGTCTTGTGGTCAATACAGACTGAAAGTATACTACCACCACCATCTGGATAAAGTTATCATGTTTGTACAATATAATTATAATGTTTATACAATATAAGTATCACATTTATACAATATAATTATCACATTTATAGAATATAAATTATCATGTTTATAGAATTTAAGTATCACATTTATACAATATAACTCGAGCCCTTAAGTGCACTTCCACCAGGTGCGCACTTCATAGAAGTGCGTGGGGTTAAGTGTGAGTATTGGGACAGGGCCCATATAGGGTGGGAGGCGTTTTGACGCTGCTTTTTTGAATCACCACATGATTGTAGCTTCCACAACACAAAGGTGCCAATAACACAGCCCTTCAGCATTTTTAGAACTTCAAACTGGAAAAATCTGGACCCTGGAACTAAATGTGAGTATTTGTACCTGCGGTTTCAATATTAATTTGTTTTTTTAAATTACTTGCATCTTTTTTTGATCCCTTAGCTCTCAGATATGGTGCAAGCCAATAAAAAAAAGGACATCTGTCGCTGTTTTTTTTTTTTATCCCACCATTTTTATTAATTGATTAAATTACCAAATTACTTATTGGGCGTTGCTGCTGTTCAGGCCTTTGACACTTTAGTGAAATTGTGGGGATTGTGGAATAGTTTTGGGTGAATCGTTATCCAGTGTGTGTTTTGTTGTTTGTTTGTTTTTTTTATATACTGTGCTTTGATGTGAAATCAGTTTTACCAGTTTAGCCTTGCATGTCATCATTGGTGTGTACTTGTTACCTTTCATTAGCTGTCGCCTTCTATCAAATTGCTGCTGGGTGCTTTCTGAGGCTAATTAATAAATCAGCCTCCTTCACTTTATTCTCGACACCTGCTTTTATAGGACTATAGAATCATTAGTTTTAGGTGTGTTCTTATACTCATTTGGGTTGACAGGTTAGTCAATTCCCAGAAAGGTATTTTATCAACTTAATACTTGTATACATAAATCGAAATAATAAAAAAATGTAAAAATCCCATCTGTAATTTAAGCCTAACCTCTTCCTGAGGTCAGAACTATCTAAGTAAATACGTCATTTCCAATGCTGTTTCAGCAGGCTACCCTTTAGCTATGAGAACATTACACATATTTACTGTATAAATGCATGGCTGTAGCTGGTAATTTAAATAAAAACAGTGGTGCCCGGCCTCGCCTAAGCTAATGTGTCAATGCTATAACAGTTATAGCTTGCTAAAAAAGCTGCTCTGGACAAAAAAACAAAAACAACACCCCGGCTTGTCAGCTAGCTAACTAGCTAGCAGTAGCTAATGCTAGCTAGAAGAAAAATCAACGGCTAGTAGATGTAAAAACAAATGACAGCTCCCCCAAACGCTTGTAAACACGCCTTTAAACACACTTTTCAACAATCATGGGTAAAAAAAATAAGCAGAGGGTAAAAACATACGGTAAAGCCCACGGACAGATCTTCTTCTGCTACTTTGTTTAATGCAGATTTCAATCGTTGCTTTTAGGTGCATACCGCCACCTACCACATCGGAGGATGTATAACTTCATATAAATAATAAAAGCGAAAGGAGGGGGAAAAAACTTAAATTCTACAAAATATTCCTATATTTCTAAGATACTGTATAACGGCTTTCTGTATATCCTGTTGTTTAACATTCCATTCTCTTCCTATCTGCCTTGTCTTTTGATCTTCATCATATTTCCTATACTGCAGTAGTACTTTCCAAAAAAAAGTAAAAAAAAAAAAAAAAGCAACTGGACTTGTTTTTCGTAGTTGAAGATGTTTTGCTTCCTCTCCAGGAAACTTTCTCAATTTTGAATTGAGAAAGCATCCTGGAGAGGAAGCGAAACGTCTTCAACTACGAAAAACAAGTCCAGTTGCTTTGTTTTTTACTTTTTTCATGACCTGGATGACTGAGAATCTTCACCGGCACTGCAGTAATACATGTTACGTTCTGTTATTTTTACATTCTAAACATTTTTTCTAGTACAAACATGTTTTGTTTAATCCAGTATGATCTAATCTTAACCTAGTCAAACTAGTTTTCTCTCTTTGGCTGTGTCTACTCACACCTTTGGCATGAATAGATTTTTGCACACTATAATATTTCCTTCCACTTTTATCCATGTTCCACTTATCCTGCCATTTTTTCTTTATTTTTAAGTGTTGTCTCGGTTTCTTCTTTCACATAGGGTATATTTATAATATCATTTGTTCTAATTGATTTTTTTAGCTATTTTATTTGCTCCCTCGTTTCCATTTATATCTACATAGGCCATAACCCAGCAGAATTTTTCAGAACATTTATGTACAGTTTTTGTAGTCTTAATAAGCTTTAATGAATTTCTAACAATAAATCTTCTCTTTCAGATTTTATATTTTGGATACTGTGAAGGGCTGCCAAAAATCAACATAACTACTCTATACGGTCTTGGTTCATCCACTGTAATCCTAGAATTATTGCCACCAGGTAATCTCCTCCCAATGCTTACCTTCATTGTTGGTGTGTATAAATATGCATCAGTGATTGTTTACTTGCTCCCCAATCTTTTCCTACTGCTCTCATGAGATTTCTACTTTTTCAATATGTGTTTTCCATATTCCTTTTTGGTCTAGCCATATACCCAGATATTTAAATTTACTTACTATCTCCATTCTGTGACCATATAATTTCAGTCTCTGTCCTTTTCTTCTTTGCACACATCATATGGCAAGAATTACTTGGAGAGAGTTTAAAGCCCCAGTTATATGGCCATTGTTACATTTTTATTTGCTCCTTGATTTTATTCCTTACTGTTATGGAATCTCGTCTTCTTGTCCAGATGGCCCCGTTGTCAGTATACAAAGCTAACCCAATCCTATCCAAATTTATAAAAAATATAATTAATCATCATATTAAATAATACTGGACTAATACTACTACCATATGGGATTCCATTGTTGATTTCAAATTGCTTCGATATTTAAGATCCTACTTTAACTCTGAATCTTCTGTCACAAAATCTCAGACCCAATTTTAAAGTCTACCTGGAAAATCACTTTTCCTGGCTTTTAAAAAAATCTATGTGCATGCACAACACGCAAAAATATGAAGAAATTATTGGTGTATAACAAAGGCTTAGTACGGAATTCAGGGAGTTATGATTTATTTTAGTTGGACAAACAGTTTCCTCAGTACAAATAAATGCACTAGGGGCACGTGTGAGACCCGTCCATGATGGCGGCCGCACCGAAACGTCAGCTCCAACAGGCAGCGTCAGCTGATGGTGCGTCTACCCAGGAACCGTCTACGGTCAGAGCGCACCGCAAATGTATGGAACACCAAAGTGCTCAAAATGAAATAAAGAAAAAAAAAAAATTCTACTTGAATAAAATGTAAATATTTATAGTGAATGAAATTGTGCAATAACTGAATGCTTATAAAAAAATCCACTCATTGTGATTAAAAAATTTTAATTCTTCCAAATTTTGGATAACAAAGCATTTATTTCACGAGTGTTTTCCACAATATAACTTTTTTTTTTTTTTTTTTTTTTTTTTTAAGTAATTTTTTCAGCAGAATCACGTCACCTGCCAATCAAGAGAAACGGGGTGGGACGAGCAGTATGATTGGCTGGCTCTTAGCTTCCCATCCAAAAGCCATCCAGCTTTGTTCAAGTCATGCCTGAAGCTCTTAATTCAGGGCTGCATCCTTTGCATAAATTTACTTTACATTAAAACCACGTCCTTCAAACGCACATAATTTTCCAACTATTCAAATTTTCCAACTGTGGGCGGGTATAAAGCTTCATAGTGGGGTTTGCAGCCAGGACGAGGAAATTAACTAAAAGATGACACTGAACTGGGTTGTGTTCATGTGAGGAGGACAAACTTCACACAAGTGAGACTGGAGAGCCAAATCAAAATAATTTATTTTTGGTGACATTTCATACAGTTCTAAGATTGTGTCTCAAACACTTGGTTGATCGATTTCTACATTTCCTGTCGTCACCCCAACCCAAATTAAAAAAACAAACAAAAAAAAAAAACAAAAAAACAATATTGCAGAGGGGGAAAGCAATTCCTGTAGATATTTGCAAGCCTGTCAACAACAACCATATGCTTCTAAAAATTATTTCACATTACTCATGAGTATGATTCTTTTTAAAAACAAGTTAGTGCATTTCTTTAATTATACTAAATCACTAGCTGCTCATACTCGGTAAGAAAAACTAAATAAACTAAAAATAACAGCCCCAGTGATTGGATACTCGTTTACTGCATCACCAAACCCAAAGTAAATGCATCAGGTATGTTTCCCTCAGCTGACATCCCGATCAGTTTACAAATGTCATTTGCTTGATTTTATTTTGAGAATACAATTTCACACAACTTTGGGGAAACCAGCCTACCAAGATTGGGAGAAAAGCGTTGTGCATTAAAATTAAAATAAATACATTTAAAAAGCAATACATACAGTGAGTCAAACTTCATGTTCTAAGTCAACCTGTTTTTCAAAAATTACAAAGAAAAAAAAAAAGAAGAAACAAACCTGCAAACTCACCCTAAAGCACAAAAACAATCTGATAAGATACCTGCCTGTCAAAACGCCTCTCTTCAAATTTAGTACTAGAAATAATTACATTCTCCCACACACATCTCTAGTGAAGGGTTAACAATAGAGCAAAGGCAACTAACACCTCTACAGCTTCAAGAATCCAGTTTCACTGAGCCAAAAAAAAAATTAAAATAAAAAAAATAAAAAATTCCCCAAGCTAAATTTATTTAGCGCATCTCATCAATAAAAATCAAAAAAAATATTATCCTAGAACTATGATCGCAGGCAGCTGGCACATCGCAATGGGACAAATGCTCTTATTTTCCACAACTTGGCTGCCAGATATTGTGTAGCTATCGTCCTTAACTAACAGCACTCCTCAGTCTTTTTTTTTTTTTTTTTAAGCTTTGTCACTATTAGGAACAATTCACAGATTAAGCTTAACCTGAATATCCTGTGATAATGTAGAAAAGCCAAACCTCTCCTGAACCACCAGGCACACTTAACAGTCAAATCTTACCATCAACATATAGGATTTCTCTCAGGAACCCCACCCCTACCCAAATAAACATGTAAACAGAGAACCTGACTGATTATCAATGGTGACAAAGTTCTGAATTCATTGCAGTGGATCGACCCAAAATAGTTCTGATGAAAAGGAAAAACAAAAAGAAGTACATGAAAAAACTTTGGACCAGGCGTTGCGGGTTCAGGCCAGCGGGCCTTGACTTGTATTTCGACTTCAAACAAAAAAAGCACACAGACGACCCGCGGTACGTGAACCGTTTCTGAATCCGATCCTAAATCAGAACCCCAACAACCGCTGCTGAACGCGTTTCGTTAATATACATTAGAAGAAGAACACGCCGTCCGTTCTCTGGACAATGATTCAGAATCTCTGCAGTAGAAATCAAGTTATCCGTTTCATTACATCAGTGCGACTCAAGCACTTCAATCATTTTTGCTCAACAATCAACGCATATGTAGACATCAGCCAACCCTTCAGTCACACCTGCAAACCTAAGCACACAAGGGGGACATAAAAAAAAAAAAAAAAAAAAAAAAAAAAAAAAAAAAGAAAGCCCAAAACTGATGTCTCTTTGCGTTAGTGATATCTTTGTATATGTACATGACATATATGCATGTTGTTTTTGTCTTAGTGCATATTGTTCTTGCAGACAAACATCTATTTTTTCCAAAAAAAAAAAAAAAAATTAGGTAGAGGGCCATTTACGAGGCCCAGCATCCCACCTTCCCCAAGCAGAGCAAAAGCACGGCCTCCAGATGAATCGCACTTAAATCGTGTTAAGCTTAACGCCGGAGGCCCAAACAACACTTGTGTTCCTTTTTGAACTCCTCATGGAAGTTCATCAGGCGTCACTTTGCCCTCAAGTCCTGGGTGTTAGTCATTTTCAAAGCCTTTCTTTGGACAGTCTTCAGGGGGAAAAAGGTGGCTACCATAAAGTTGTTGCTTTTATTTTATTTATCTTTATATAATTTCATATATATTTATATATATATCCATGTATATATATATATATATTCATACATATTTTTTTCTAGTCATATCAAGTTTTTACTTTGGCGATACTGGTGGTATGTTCTGCTCTTTGCCGGCGTGCCGGTAGCTCCCTGAGGGGAGCCTCGTCGAGCCGGGGGCGGGCGCCGTTGGTCCCGGAACTTGAGCCCCCCTGTGCCTCTGGGCCCGTTGCTGCGATAGTAACCTTGAGAGTCACGCTCACGCGGCGGTCGGCTCTCTTTGCATTCCCACCCCCCCTCCTTGTCGTGGCCTCTCTCCTGCTTGTCCCCGGGGCTGGCGCTGGAGCCCAGCTCCTCGGCCTTGTTCACGCGCAGCTCACGTAACGGCTGGCCAGACGCCGTGCCGGAGGGAGCCTGGGCAGGGGCCGCGGGGGGAGCAGGGGGAGGGTCCTTGGGGGGCCGTTGGCACACTTCGGCGTAGCTGAGTTTACGGGGTTCCTGAAGAAAGAGAGATAGAAATAAATAAAAAAACTTAAGGATTTGTGACTCAAATTGTTCTAATTCTAGTACCTTTAAAAAAAAAAAAAAAAAAAAAAAAAAAGTACAAAAAGGGCAGAGAAAACGTCAGGAAGTGTCCAGAGAGCGAGCTCTTATAAGAAAACCCAGCGCTGTGCCTGTTCTGCCAGACTGAATTGGCATTCAGATCTGTTCTGGTGATTTGTTTGCAATGTTTTGTCAATTTGTGTAACAGAGAAATTTGATTAAAATTAGGGCTGGACGACATAGAAAAAAAGCACATAGATAAAATAAAAATCATTTTGATCGATCAATAATTAACAGATTCAAAACATACATTTTAAGTGCAGCCCTGACCATTTTATGCTGTCGTTTAGCAACTTATTTTTTACATACAGAACACACAAACACTAAATTCAAACTCACCCCTTCATTCAACCAACTTTATCAAAACTTCAAGTTTTTAAAAAAAGAAAAAAAGAACACCTGCTCTCTGAGCTCTGAAGGGGGTGGAGCTTAGTGAGTGTTTGTGATTGGTTGGGAGGATTTAATGACTGTAGTATTAACCTACATGAAGGGAAACTGTTATTCCATTTAACTTTTCATTAACCCCCCCCATCATCGATATAAGTCAAATCGATCGATATATATTGTTACCAAATTATCGTCCAGCCCCAATTAAAATGGTTTTGTAACAAAAAAGGCAAAATTAAAAAGGAAATTTTAAGACTTCTCATAAAAACTCTGACAGCTAAAGGATTTATAACACAAAAACCAGGCATTTCTGCAAAGTTTGGGTAAAATGTAGCCCTACAAAAGATTGTAAACTCCCCATTGCTGTCTGCAGAACGAGAAGAAAGTGAGCTTTGATACATAAAAGCACGGTTTTTATTATGCCTGAATTTAAATTTCCAGTTCTCTTGTTTAATAAGTAATTATTAGTAATTTCTTTTCCATTTGTGCACTAAAACAAGAGTGCAAGTTGGAACTTAAGTGCACAAGGGTTCTATTTTACACTTTTTAATGTAAAAAAAAAAAAAAAAAAAAAAAAAAAAAAAAAAAATGTAAAAAACCCAGACAGCAACATACAAGTGACAATTTGTGCACTTTTACGTTTGCAACCGTTTTCGCCACAGAGACAGCAAGGGCTGAGCTGTTGACACGCTGATGTTAGGGTAATTTTTTTTTTTTAGCTGCACGTTTCCTTTGCAACAAATGTTCACTAAAGACATGCTATCTTGTTGCATAGTAAGCAAAACATTTTTGATGTTTTTTTCCAAACATCTGATTAAATGTTTCCTCACATTTTCTTTCACGTATTTCTATAAAATAAAAGTAGCTGGCTGATAGATGATTCAGACAATAGGTATAGTAATCAGATTTATTCAAATTCACTAACATAATTGTTAACTGCAGCCCTACATCTGTCCTTTTCCTTTCTTTAAAATGACGAGCTGGCCCATCACCTAAAATCCCTAGAAAGATACACTGAGGCATGTGGCTGTGATGTGAAAAAGCTAAAGTAGCAAGAATACTTTTGCTAAGCCCCACTGTGCGATTTCTTTGGTCCAACCCTCAGGTGTCATATTTCTTTATGCTCATTGGGATAAGAGGGAACGTCCTGAACTTATGGCAGCAGAGAAACCAAGAGAAGAAATGCGATGAACTAAGAGCGTTTGTGCAGAAGCTCATTATAATCAGGAAGAAAAGCACACAGAGAAATTGGTATAAAGGAGCTAACTTTTATTTACCTGTGCTGGAGCGGTAATAGTGGCTGTAGAAGGGGCGGGTGTGCTGGGGGTCACGGGCGTGGAAGCAACCGAGGGTTGAAGTCGTGACGTAGACGTGGGCTGTGAGGAGGAAGAGGAGGAGGAAGAAGAGGAGGAGTTCACAGTCGTTGGAACTGGTGTGCACTGGGCTGCTTTGGACGCTGGGGGTTCAGACCGCTCCACTCTCTTCTCCTGATGGGTTATACTGTCAAGAACAAGCATTTTAGGGATCAGCACACCAACAGAAGCATCGGCGTTTCAACCGTTAATCTCTCAAAATAAAAAAATAAATAAAAAATACTCAATATATACCGAGAAGCCAGAGAAGCAAGTGGTTGAGAAAGGGGTTTTTGGGGCGGTTAGGGCAGGACTGGAGACAGCCACAGCCTCCTCTGTGGCCTGGGTTTGGGTCTGGCCCGTTCCTGGATTCACAGTGGCGTCTTTGTTGGTTTGCTCCGTCTTTAAGATGCAAAAAGGTCACATAGATTATTACCCCCTCTGAAAGCAGAGCAGTCGGGTGATGCCGAATTAAAACAACGTACCTTGTACAAACCACGCACGACATCGACATTCGGTTTCCAGCACGGGCTCCCCTTGCGTGCTGACCCCACAGCCGGGAAGAGGCGGGAAGTTGGTGGCAGCCAGGTCAAACTTTGGCGGAGACACCTTCACCTCAGCCAAGGGGACGGGCCTCTTTAAATTAAAAACAGAGAACACGCAGACAGTGAGATCACGGCTGAAACGGCAAACACACAGCAGCTCTACGGCAACAAGACTCGGCCACTTACCGCGGTCCGCTCATCTTCTCGCCTCCTCCGTGTTCCTCTGTACGTCGTGCTCCGTCTGAAAGGCACATAACCCGTAAGCCATTCGTATACAACAACAATTTGATGGTTTGAATACTGATTATATGGGCGCCGGACATTTTTATTTCGGACCATTAAATTATCTCAACATGTTTGTCAGACTTCTGTTCGTCGTGATGTTGGCGCTCCCTTTTTAAACTCGACAGCTGAACTTTATTTCTCCACATTTTATTTCCTCTCATCTCATTTTAGTGATGTAGATTTTCTGACTCCTCAATTTATTGAACACTGCCGTATTATTTTGGACAGCAGTTGTCCTTATACAAAGAGATTACCTGCTTCTAACACCACACTGTGGGTAAATGATAGCAGCCGCTGTTTAAAGCGTACTTGTAGATAACCTGAACATCTGTGGCAAAAAAAAACATTTTTAGGTGTATCTACTATACCTAAATGATCTTTTAGTTTCTCTTAATAATACAGTTAAAAAAAAAAAACAAAAAAAAACAAAAAAAAAAACAGGGGCAACCCATTTTAATTTGATAGCTAGAAGGAAAGGTGACCAAGTTGTTATTTAACACCATTGTGGTCTTTACTACCTCGCCGCAGTCTCTATCTTCTAACCTTTTCCTTCTTATTTTACAGACAAATTCGGTAAGTTAAGATATAATATTCCTCCCCTACATCTGGGTTGTCATTTCCCTCTCCAGGTCGGCCTGTAATTTTAGGCTGTTTCCAGCCACCGTCCCATCCTGAGCTGGTTAAGCCTGTGAGCACCATGATGGCAGCTTCTTGCTCTCTGGACATTTTACCAGCAGGCTTATTTGATATTTGATTTTTCAGCGCTAGGTGTACCCAACATGGTAAATGTCTCTTTAGCTT